>NW_022601467.1:15044463-15282139 GCF_009176505.1 Sitodiplosis mosellana | reverse complement strand
GTTGCTCACTCTGCTTCACACTCTCTGCGGACGGAAAAGCAACAATGCTCCCATTTGTGATAGATGACGAACCAAAAGTGTGCCATATCGCTGAAAATTGATTTTCCAACTCTCTCACCTTCTGGCCCTTTCTCTTTCTTTCTCTTCCTTTCTCCCTTTCTCTCACTCTCTTACTCATCAGCTGTGGCAATGCATTCGAAACTGAATCTGTATCGCATCATAATTAGTTTGACTCTTTACCTATTCACAGGGCAATATTTGAAGTTGCGATTCAATCAAGACATAAATCACATGTGGATAGGTAGCACTGAGTATATTGAGCACATAAATTTTCGGTTTTTATTGACAATGGTCACTATACTTAAGCGCCGATGCATATTCCTCAATGCCGTTGACAAACCAAAAGTGTAAGAGAAAGAGTGGGGGAGAGGGAGAGAAACAAAATACACGAAATTGGCAAAGGGAATAACGTGTCAAAACTTTTAATTTATATTCGTTGCATGTAAAAGAAGAATATCCATAATAAAATGGCATTCAAGCGTAAATGCGAATACTCTGTCGTTCGGTGCAACGGGCAAAACTGGGATAAAATAGTGTGCAAAAATAACTGTTATGATGTAATTTTTTGTCAACGGTGTGTCCGTTTTTTCGTCTCTTTCTCTTTCGCACGGTTGAGAGCAAATCTCATATTTCATGTCCATTGCCGTTTTTTATCCGCGTATAAACCATTTCCCTTATGAGCTAAAATGAATGAATGTAACAAAATCAAATAAAATGAAATGAAATGACGGCAATTCCGTTTTTTTTTATCGGGTATAATGTATAAATTCATGGTCACACTGGACTAATATATCGAACTGAATTTTCCATATCGTTACTTATTTTCAATGGTCCAAATAATGCGTTCTTTTTTTAATTCATTCAATACACACACACAAACACATATAAATTTTTACGTTTTTTCGCAATGACATGGTCCACACATGAACACGCATCCCGTATGCTCCAAACATGAATGAGCTCGGAAATCTATGCTGTGGAAGCTTTGAAGAAAGAAATATATATGTTGTGTGTGTGTGTGTGTGTGTGTTTGCTCAGTGTGTGACCGCACCTTAAGAAACCTGCTCCATGTTTCAACTAAATGCCATTCGCCCCGTATATATTATGTTGATCATGAAACACATTCTCGTACACTGGAGAAGGTGTGCCATTTATTTTATTGTTAAATATATATTTTTTGTGTTGTCGTTTTGAATTGCGACCATTCACCATCAATATAAAACGTATGTTTCACATCGATTTCAAGAAAAGCTCTCTGGGGACACATTTTCCTGCTTATATTTTATCCTCTCGCTTCTGTTTTTTTTTGTATTTTCCGACAGTATTTTCTGTTTTATTTTTGTACAATTTCATTCATGACGCTGAGCGGCATTTGGTTGTGCCATTAAACCGGAGATTTGTGATAAATGCCATCCTTTACTTTTTTTTTTATTTGGCATTTAATTTTTAATTTTACATAATGTTACGGAAAGTTCAACGAGTTGTTCCGGTTTATTTTGCTTTGGAATTGTATTTCAGCATCTGTTTTAAATGATTTTAATGAATGTTTAACTAAATGGATGTTACCTCTGAGATGAGCTCTGGCTGATTCCGGAATTCAACCGATCCGGAGGAATTTCGCGGCTTATTTATATCCAAGCGCAAAATCCCTCGTTTATCTCCTATTTTCGTGTAATCCGTTTTTTCACTTGACTCACTCATTTTACTTTTTTCGGCTTCACACAATACGGTTTTTTTTATAGAATAAACACACAATTTCTCCTTTTATCGATTTTAAATAATAACAAAATATTGAAATAGAAACAAGAATAATTTTATTGAAATAAAACAAGAATGAACCAAAAAACCCAAAACTTCTTCCTCGTCGAGCTTAAATTAAAAAAAAATAAAACTGTTATTTTCCCAATCGAAACTCAATGTTTTGTTTATTGATGGTATAAAATGGAATGTGGTGACCAACTTAGTGAGATGGTATGACTTAAATGGGTGCTGTTGTGCCAATTATCTTGGCCTGAAGTGAAATGACAGAAAAGTCGTTTTTCAGCCGCAGCCACTCAACAAAGGTGTGCGAACGCCACACATTTACCCAACTTGAAATTTATTTAAATGAAAAATAACGGAATTCTAGAGAACATATAATATACTCACGTGAGTGCGAATGGGCTTTGAGAGCGGCAGCGAGAAAAAGACAACAGGCAGAGATAGAGAGAGAGAGAGAGAGAGAGAGAGAGAGCAGCACATGACATACACATTTTACTTTATACATCCTGTACACATTACATACCCATAATGTGTGCGCACATGTAAGTTCGCCTATCGCCCATTTGTCTGTGGCACTGGATATAGTTTAACGCGCACCAAAGTCGTTCCACAATACATATATTATTGCTGATGACATGATATACCGCGAACCTTCAACTGCTGCAAAATGCACAACCACCAAACACACATACCGTGGGCTCTATATTTGGTCGACTTCTTCTCTTTCTTCATTCACCGAAAACAACAACAAAAAAATGTTATAAACGTAATAGTAATTAGCTAAAAGTATAATAATCATACATATAGAGATACTCACCAGTGTGAGTACATGAGCGTGCGCGCGCGCGTTGAATCTGAGCGGAGTGCTCGATGATGGTACGTGCCTCACGCAAGTGAGCTCGATTAAATGCCATCTGCTCATTTACTTGGCCATTACAAAATGTGTACAGCCGATCTATTTCAATCACCGAAAATTGGCGCCGACATGAGCATGGGCACACACACACACTCGAACGAGACTTTGCAAACACGGGCTAAGGCACACGAAGAATATGCTTGGTGCAAATTGTTCGATTTATGTTGGTGGATGTGACACAAGCCACTTGAAACATTTATTCGCAGAACTTGTATGTGCATTTCGTCGTTCTCTCGTTTCATGCACACAGGACACCTTTCTTATCCGGCCGGAAAGAAAGCGATGCTTTGCAACTTAACATTTATGGTTTTGTGGTCGACAATATTTGCGAAAAAAAAATTTAAGGCTACCCCATAAAATCAGGAGATCAGTACATTAATTTCATTAATTAAATAATTCTCTAACCGGACAAAATGAATGTGATGTGTCTGTGTGCGGGACTTTTTTGTTGTTATAATTTAAAACGAGCGTTTTTTCTTCTTATCATAAACGCTTTTCCAAACTTAATGCCATCATGTGAACGATGTCTGGCCGCAGGCACACCTCTTTCGCAGTTCAAGGAAAAAAAGAGACACTTGAATTTATATGAGAATGATTGTCGGTGGGTCGCTTGGTTGGTTGGTCGGGTGGACGAACCAGAAATACCTGGGAAATTCCATGGATAATAATTTTCCCAGTTTGCCTTTTTTCTATCTCTGTTATTGTTGGCTTTGTTGCTTGCAGAAAGACAAAAATTCGACGGTTCAAAACAATTCAACATGATCTCTAGTCACGAATGCACATTAATGCATAATTTTGCACGTGCATAACTTACCTTTGATATTTATGAATTTAGCGTTTTTTTTCTGCGCCATAGCTCTGCCATCATTATTTTGAAATATGTGTCCTCGATTGCTGGGGAAAGGGTGGATTATTATTTATGCCAAAGCAATTTAATGAACCACTGTTGATTTGCAAAAGCATTCCAAAAACAGGGAAAGAAAAGAAAAAAACGCACACAGAAATATTTTTAATTATGTTAAATTTGTGTATATATTCAGTCTCAAATTTTGTCTTTAACGCAAAAAATACGATAAAAAAAAGCAAACGAATTTTCATGAATCTATCGAATTTTGTTCTTCTGTCTCTATTGAACGCGTCAAATTTCTATTTGATCGAAATAGCCCTAACCGAATTTTTTTTTTTTCTCTCTAATTTCTAGATTATTCGCATTTTACTCAATTTATCACTAATTTTCTAATTACATCTCTAATTTCCAAAAATAAAGGGAGCACAATGAAAAATGGCTTTGTTGACCTAACAAAATTAAATCTAAACCTAAAATTTTCTCGAACTCTCTTATTCGTTTCAACTATGTCTAACACCTGGAGCAATGGGAATCGTTTGTTTGGTTTGCATAAACCGTTCAAAAATTGTGATCGTTTTTTCTCCATAGAAAATTAGTGTTAATTTGCAAAACATTTAGCAAAATTGTAATTTAATACGAAATATGGAATCCATTGTTCATATTTAAATTTAAACATTCCAAATATTTCAAATCAATGCAACCAAATATTTAATTATTTTGTGTGTTTTTGTCTGCCTTTTGGAAATAACACTGGTAATAATGCAGCCGAGAGAATCTATGAACTCAATTAACATTTGTGGTTTTACTTGACCAATATATATATTTTGTATTGAGCACATGTTGAGAACGGTTCTTGTACCTATGTTGTTCACCAATCAGTTTTTGTTCTGTTTTCGATGTTGAGCATTTCGATTTCGAGTATATGTATATATTTTTTTTAAAGTTATGTTCGTTTACATCTGTGAATGTTCAATCAGTTACTGTTGTTTGAGCTGCAAATATATAACATTAATTATGTGTTTGATATCTATAAATATATAAACGGCTTCTCTCGTTTTTTTTTCACGAATCTCATTATCACTTATTAATTAAACTACGACATTTGATAAATAAAAGGCAGTCGCAAAACAGATATTTCCAACTTTATGGCATATACTCTCGGTTGTTATCGTGTTTTTTTTATTGTTCTTGTTTTTGTTTGTATATAATTTTCTATAAGAAATAAAGTTTCGGCTCACAAAATAACATGCAGATGAAAATCACACATTAAACAGAATTTAGTTCAAAAAATTTCACGAACAGTGATTTTACGGGGCTTTTGTGCGTCACTTCAACATGAATACATTAATTATGAAAGCTATTCAAACGCTGTAACCCTAAAAAAACAGGTTTTGTAGAGAAAAATCGTTAGCGTTTAAAAAAAAAACGAAAAATTCGTTTGCGTTTCGAAAAGAAAAATTCTGAGTCAAAGTAAAAGCACAAATTCCTTCAAAGAAAAATCGAAAACAAATGCTAGAAAACTCGTCGCATGTCGAATTCCACCAAATTAAACCAAACGATATCAAATACTAATGCATTCATCGACAGAGAATGCAAATTATTGCATAAAGAACATGTGAAGGCTTTATACCATTTGTGCTTTTTGCAATAATATGGAGCCGCCATGATTATTTACCAATCAATAGTACTGAAGTACAGTGTATTTGATTGCGTAACTTCTCTACTACTGCTTGAAAGCACAATGGTATAAAAATCTGCAAGAATCTACGTCTCGTTCTTTGAACGAAAATACTCTGCAATTGCCACACCAAATGCATTTTCAATTGAATAAAAATAGAAATCTCAATATATAATTTAATGCAATCTCTTTTCGTATACAATTATCGATTTGAATGAGAAATATTCTAAAATGTTGCAAAACTATCCTAAATGTTGTTGGTTTTTTTCCTCCAAAATGTCTCAATCGATAAAACATCATTGATACAAATTTAAAACGAATTGTATTTTTGTGAATAGATTCGAAATGACTTCTAGCCCGAGTTTTCGATTAATAAATGTAATTCCGTGGCCGAGTGCAAATCGCTATTTTTTCAAGTGAATTTCATTTAAATTACCTATAATTCTAAATAGTACAATATTTCAACGCAAAATCGTTAATCTCGAAATTAGCCTAACCTAAATAACCTCGCGTATTGTTCGTTGCTTTCGAAATGGGGAAAAAACACTTTAAATATGAAAACCGGTGACTGTAATCCAAAAATTACTATACAAAATGAACCTAATTTCGATATGTTAAAAAAAACCGCGTGGAATTTCGTTGTTGTTGCATTCGAGCATTAAAGTGAAACTAAACGAGAAAAAAAATTAAACAAAATGAAAACTTATTAAAACCCTAATTCAAAATGTAAACACCATTAATCCGGCTGTGTGATGCGTGTGCGCGCCCTCTTGCCTCTTCTCTCATCGAGTGTACATGAATTAAAAACGTATTGAATTAAAATAAATACGTTCAAATTTCGCTATTTCGATTCAATATTCCGGTCGGAACGATTGTTTAGCGGTCTTGTTATTTATACGGCCACAATTTGATTATTGCGAATAACAAGAGATTAAACAATCTTTGTGTGCAATTAGCACACTATGACATTCTCTCCATCGCTCTCTCTCTCTCTCTCTCTCTCTCTCTCTCTCTCTATCTCACTTAAAATTTATCATGTTGATTTTGTTGTTTCCATGGAAAATGTGTAGTGGTTCTCATCTAAATAATTGTTTATTTTTTTATGTTGTTTCGGCATCTCGTTCTCGCTCTCTATGCAGCATTTTAAAATGTAGTCACTTTGCCCAAACGCAAACCCAACAGTTTTCGACGCTTCTTTGCACTTAATTTGCCCCATAAATTGCTGGTTCCCTCCACTAGTAGATACTCGTCGCATATTTCATCTGTTTCGCGTAACGGTTGTTGATCATCCGGATTGCGTTCGGAACGTGAATCACCCGACACAAAACCACTCTCTGGACGCGATAACGATGTCGGGTTGGAATTTAATTGTTGAAACCAACGTGCCACCTTTGCAGTCGATGATAACTGAAACAAAAGCACAGAAGAACAGAAAAAAAAAAATTAGTAATGAATCAAATGGTTTTTTTGTTGTTGTTGAAAATAGTAATAACAAGAAGAGAAAAAAAACGAAACATAAAATGAAAAAAAATTAAAAACTATGCGAGTGGAATAATGAATTTAGTTTCGTGTAATTGAATCGCTGGCGTAGCAAGTGCATATTTTCTCTCATTCTGACCAGTTCTTTTCAAACAACTTGGGATAATAATAATTCGCTACTTTATCTATTCGAATAAATGTACTCATCGCAAGCGAAATTAATTGATTCTCATTGTCATTGTGTGCGATGCGTGTGTGCAGCTGAGTTACCCTCATTTAAACGCCCTCACGCTTCTCGTTGCTGAACGATCTTTCTGAAATCAAAACGACGATGATGACGACTACCGAACAAAGAACAGCCGAACAAAAGTGAGTGGCTTTTTATCAATTGCTTCAAGGAATTCAGGACATATCAAAGCCATTCCCCAGCACAGATTTGATATCATTGTTGAACATTAGCTTTGATGCATGTATCAAGTGGTAGAGGATTTTTTTCCCTCGTTCTCTTTTCAATCTCTTTCTCTCTCTCGTTCGTTTGCTTGCAATGCAAACGGCAAAACCGACATGGGTTTCGAAATGTTGGCAGGCAATCGGTAGATACCGACAAATTTAGTATGTTGTATATCTTTGTAAATGTGTGTGTGTGTGTGTGTGCGGTCGTTGTATTCTATCAAGTGTGGAATATCACGAAGAAAATTGTTGATAAAGTTTTATCCCTCTAATTGCATGTAATGCTAACTTTGGGTGGAGATAACAGAATTCCACTGGTTCTTCTTTCCCACAGACGCAAACGTCTCTCTCTCTCTCTCTCTCTCTCTCTCTCTCTCTCTCCTCGCACCGGAAAAATATTTTTTTTGGTAATAAACACCACATCGAAGCACAAAGCACAGACCGATAGAGTCAGTTCGACTTTCAGCAGCGCCATTGAAAACGTACTGTGTGTTGTATTGTCGAACGGTACTGATAAAGTTGAAAAAAAAACCAGTAACGCAAAAAGTACAAACCATTTAAATACTGAAAAAGGCAAATGCGACGAAAGAAAGCAAAGAACGGCACACATACAAGGGACAATATTGATGGTGTTGTTTGTAAAGTTCATTTTGAAACGAAATCAAGAGTTACGCATTCGTATACGAATTTCAGTGTGGAATCTTCACCATTCACAGCATTAATCAAGGTGAACACGGGAAATGAGAGAAAGAGCGATCGAGCGAGCGAGAGACCAAAGTGAGAGCATCGAAATTGAGAAAAGGGACGAGAACATTGAGAATGATGAGACAGAATAAAAATGAGAAGCGAAAAAAAACCGAACAAGTTACACCATCGAAAACCCAAACAAAATAACTACGCCACTTAAATCAACAAGAATACAACTTGCGGAAAAGTTCAATTTATAAAACTTGAAAAAAAAAAATCGGAAACAGTATGCTACGCAAATAATTGTGAAATGTTTTCATCTAGGGGCTTTTTACTCTTTTTCATATATGTGATTTGTACGGATAAACGCGCATAGATTGTGTGCCACAGTGAAGTGTGTCGAATTTTGCACATAGTCACGAATATTACGCATAAAAGCGAATACGCGTGCACATAATGACGCCACGATGCGATTTAAGACGCATCAACACAATGTCAACATTCTGTTGTATCGTTAAGTTTCGTTCAAACAATATTTGACATCAACAATTTCTGTCTTTAATATTTATCAAATCTCTTGCTAATGAGATTGTTCTTAATTGATGAAAATTGAATTTAAATATAACACAAAATTAAAATATAATAGCAAAGAATAAGAATGAAAACGAAAATCAAAATGTTATATTATACAAATATTGAAGTAAAATCGCCGATAGTTTTGGTAGATATAAAAATCGTTGAAAAAATAAGTGCGACGATTTATTATACTTGGAAATAGCATCTGGATTATAAATAATAAAAAATCCATATGTACAAATGATTGAAGTTAACGAAAATGATCAGCAAAAAATGTGAGCCGAAATAAGTACAAATCAAACACTTGCAGTCAAGTATTTCTTGAATTTTTACATGAAAAAAGTCGTTGCACTTTGAATTCAAAATAGTCGATATTGTGGCGTGTGACCAATCAGAGAAGGAAACATTTTAGTAGGATTCATGCGAAATTATTCGCAGTATGAATGGTCTATATGCAGTATTCGGACATCGAATGTGTGCACTTCTAACGAATAGGCACCGCATAATACGCATAGTACGAAGAAATCGCCACATACTATGATTTGAAGCGCATATTCTTCGCATAAAACGAATTTTTTTCGAGTTAAATGCCCCTAGGTTTTCATTTCTCGGGCGGACGACTCTCTCTTTCTCTCGCTCTCGCTCTGTTGGAAAATGGTAAATTGCAGCGAGGGGAATTCGGTTTCAGCGTGTTGCTCTATATTTTTCAATTTTTCCATCTCTGCTTAATCTTTTTCTTCTCCTTTTTTATTTGCCAAACATGCATTTTCAAATCCATCTCAAGATCACTTTCATCCCTCTCTCTTTCCCATTCGATGTATTCTCACATTTCATTTTCTCTTCATTCCCATTGTACAATTCATCCATGCACAATTTTCACTTGAGTGCAACCTCTTCGCTGTTACAATGTTGAAAACATTTCGAAGAACGGAACGGGAAAAAAAGGGTTGTAAGTTGATGTCCGTTCGTAAGTTGAAGATTAAAATCGAGAAAATCAAAAAGTATGGAGAAAAAAAGAGCACGTAATGTGCGAACTGAATACTTTTACACGGTCAATTAAGAAAACACTGAATGATTCATTCGCAGTGATACTTTATTTTAACGTGGCGAACGTGTGCCGTTGTGTGCTTGCTGCTGCGTTGTTCAGTGTTTTCCTCTTTAAATGGATGGGTAATTTGTGACGGAGAAGCAAGAGAGAGAGAGAGAGAGAGAGAGAGAGAGAGAAAGTACTCTATCGCTTAGGTTTCGATTGTTTACGGAGTTTGTGATCACAATCCACTCTAATTGGCAAGCGAAAACAATTTCGTATACATTTATTTGGTAGCCGCATTCAAGGAAAACTTGTTCACGTCAACATTTCGAATGCCAAGAAATGTGGCTTTGCATTGAAAATGCTGCTGTAATTTGAGCGCCCACTGCATTTTCCATTGAATTTCAAAATGCTACCAATTATTTTCACAGTACTTACCGTGTTGCATCGTGTGAAAACTTACAAAAACAAATGAACCATTTTTGGTATTTGAATGTGTTTTAATTGTATATTTATTATAATAAATTAAAAAGTTTTCAGTTACACAATAATACAACATGTGAAAGGATCGATCTCAATAATAAATGTTTCTCTCATATATTCATCATTCCGAAGTTGAGCAATGTATATTTTGCGTGTTTTTCGCTTTGGTTTCGTTCATTTTGGCCGAAAGAGTTTTGTAGTTTTTGTTTTTCTTTGTTTCCGACTATCACTCAAAAACTAATTCTTAGAGCTTTTGATATCCTTTTCATCATTTTTTTCCGTTCAAATAACATCAACTAATATAATCATTTTTTTTCTTAAACGGGGAATATAAATAGTGTTCTATGTGAGTTTTTATCCTTTTCCTTGTATTTCCTGTTACCGTGTGATGACCGCTGAGCCGATATTTATGTTGTTCTTTTTTTTTTTGTTGGTCGATATGTGTAAAATATATGTTTTGGTTCAGTAAAACATCTAATGTTACAATAATGTTCTTCTTTTTTGGTGTGTGGAGAGATAATAACTAACAAAGTCAGGAAATAAAAAATGTTCCATGCAATTCAATAGAGAGACATCACATAGAGATAAATAACACTAGGTGTACATTAAATGGTAGACGTAAAGATAGTCCTTTTGAGCAAAAATTCATTTCGATCGCCCTCGTTCGTTCGGTGTGTATGTTTGTGTTTGTGTTTGAGGTTTTTTTTTTCTGTGCAGGCAAATCATGTATGTTTGCTTCAATTTTTGCCAAGGAAGCACTTCAACTGTTACTTAAATAAATTGATATAATTTTAATGCGATATAAATAACAAGTGACACGTACTAATAATCATAATTGAGCGTTTTGGATTTGTGTTTCTATTTTGGCTTGAACTGAGTGTATGCATTACGGGGTAAATTTAGATGAAAATTGATGGTATGCCTAGTTTTCGGTCTAATTGTGGTGATATGAAGTGGTAACCAAATCGAAATGAAGAGATAGAGATAAACGGAATTGAGAATAAAAATTTTTAACAGAATATCTATGGTCAAACTGATCGCATTATTATTATCTACTTGGTTGTGTGTCTTGCCCATGCAGTTCGTTGCACCTCGCTCATTAATTGACTTCGTGGTACTTTTTCGCTAGTGGTTCTCGTTATTGTACTGGGTGTAGCCGATGATGGCAAACGCTTGGAATTCATGATGTTGCCACACTCGTCGGTGATATGAAGCGTGAAATCGGGCAAAGTGACCCGTTTATCATTCTTTCGTATGGTGCCACTGCCAATGGTCGTTGCAATCGATGCTGACGATCCCGATGAGGTGAGCGTATTGCTCTTGCTATCAGATGATAACAATGGAATTGGTGTTACCGGTCGAAATTTGTCGGCCGAATCAAAATTGGTGAGTACGCTGCCACTGAGCGGTATTGCCGAAATGGATCGGAGAAATTTGGCCGTATCATCGCTATATATGTTACTGCATTCGGCCGCTGGTGTTGGGATTGTAGTCGCTGTCATTGTGGTTAACGGCGAATTATTGTCCAACATTGGACTGCTCGAGTATGGACTTCGATTGAATACCGGCGATGGCGTTAAATTTCTCAAGCTCGATGGCGAATTCAGCAAATTTCCATTGTTGTTGTTGTTGTTGTTATTTATAACATTGGCACTAGTACTGGTACTGCAATTCATTGCCGTTGATTGGACACCTCCGTTGAGAATGTGACTCAACAACGAACTGTTCGGTGTATTCATAATACTATTATTATTGCTGAAACCTAAACTAAGATTTTGCAATCGATTCAATAAATCCTGATTCGATTGAAATAAATCGCTCTGTATGAAATTGCTCGTGAGCTTTGTGTTGTTGTTGTTGTTATTATTCGTACAATTATTGCTAGTATTGTTATTGTTGTTGTTGTTGTTGTTAAAACTATTACTATTGACGATGCTATTTAAATTTGGCATTGTATTCAATACGGTATTTAAATTGCTGCCGAAATTTTGAAATTGTTGCAAATTCTGGCTCTGCTGATTTAAACCGCTCAATTGTTGGCTGAGTTGTGTGAGCTGCTGATTGATTGTTCCCAAATTGTTGAGCTGCTGATTTATGGTCGCAATACTGTTATTATTCGGTGTCATAACAAATGATTTACGAATAGGTGAACCACATTCACCCTGCTCAGAGCCAAATAAGGTGACGGGCGACTGAAACGGGAATGAAATTGAATGGTCAATGGTTTTTCATTCTTAATTGTGTGTGAGTGAGTGTGTTCTTTTTTTGTTTTCATTGTGATTTGTGTTTGTGCCACTTTTGGTCCCATTTTTTGTGTCTTTGTGTTTGTGTGTAACTTGTACATTGCAATTTAAATGACATTAATTTCCAAACTGAAATTGAACGAATCAAAAAAAAGGAAACAAAAATCATCACATGGATACGGACAAAAACAACAATGAAGGAAATAATGAAAAAAAAAGTTTAACTTTGAGAAAAGAAAAACAAATCATACTTACCTGCAAATTAATCAAACAATAATCAAAAAAACTCACAAAAATCATGCAAAACATCAAAGCATCTTTTTGACATTAAATTAAATCGAAATTAGAATCACAGAACGAAAAGCAAATTATTATTCTTATTTTTATGTAATGCAAACGAGAGAAAAAAATCATAACGTTACACAAAAGTTTCATGTCATAACACAAGTTGAACGAAAAAAAAGAAGAAATTTTTTTTGACAGCAACGGCATGTTTTTAGAGCGAGCACGGATAAATTAACGGTAGAAAAAAGTTGGTTATTCTCACATTTGAGAGTCAAGCACAGTCGAACACACATGTCATGCGTGTCATTCATGGTCAGATCATGTGAAAAAAAATGTTGTGTTGGGAAGCGAAAAACAAAAATTCAAATCGAAAAGGATATGAGGTAGGGGATAGGGCAAGTGCAGTTATGCTACCTGTGGTGCCAGACTGATGTTTGCCGATGTTAGGCCAGCTCGTTCATTTTCTGTGTACGTGTAACCACCCAGTGAAGCCAAATGCTCGAGCAATTCTCGATTCTGTTGCAGCAACTGTTGCGTTCTTGCCTGAACCATGGACGATAAGCGATGAGCAGAGAAGAAAGAAAAAAGAGAGAAAAAATAGACCCAAATCACATCCACAGTTAACATCATTTTCATCAAAGTCAAAACGACATTCAAATGAATCAAGCGTTAATATTGATACGCACCTGTGCTTCGATACGTGCATTCGTTTCACTGATCAATTGCTCACGAACTTGCATCAGTTGAAATAGAGCCTCACGTGTTTGCATCGCCTGTTGTTCTAATTGATCGCGCAAATGCTGAATTTCCGATGCCGTTGATAATGGTGCGCTCGGTGATTTATCGTCATTACTCTCCTGCAAACGAACGGGATAGAAAAAAAAACGTGTCATGTCGGAAAATGCAATCAAATTGGTACATAACCATGGTTATGGATGAACCGAAGAAGGAAAAAAACATCAAATCCACTGACTTGCTTTAAATTGACTTACGTTCGGTGATTTTTTCGGAGTGAAATTCGAAACTGGCATCAAATCCAAATGAGTTGGCCGTTTCAAAGTGGATTCAGGTGTGACCGGAATTGGATCTAAAAAAAATACCAAGAAAAAAAAGGTAAATAAGCATCAGAGCACCAAATGTATAAATAGAAAAGCTCATAAAATCTAACTACGTACACTAGTTTGGACTATGGAGATTTTTCGGTCATAAAACCACCGCAATTAATCACTTTTATTTATTTTTCAAGCAAATTCAATCATCAGGCGCCAATTTCAATTTCAAACCCAAAATTCATTAATCCAAACAAACAATAACAATAATCAAAGGTGGAAAATGAAATTGGCGAGCATTTTTCCGGATTTATCGTCATACATATACATCGGGCAAATAAATTAATATGTTTGAGTTCATTCGTGAAATGAGTTAATTTACTTTTAGCATTTACCATGCAAATCAGTTTACTAACTGTTCCCAATTAAACGTGAATAATTTCTGCTACACAGAAAGAGAAAGAGAACATGAAAAAAACTATCGTAAACGCGACGGCGACTAGGTTCGCGCTTAAGAGCGCATAATGTGAATGTGTTTTTGTCGATTGTTTTGCGTTTGATGGTAGCAAACGGATGCGTATTCCCTCGTAATATATAAATCAAATTCACCGAGAGAGAAAGATGTAAATATAAATATTTTTCGTTTATTTTGTTGATGTTGTTGGCCATCTCGTGTTGGGTTTTTCTCTTTCTCTCTCTCTCTCTCTCTCTCTCTGCGCTGAACAAGTGCGTCGTCGTTGACGTCAATTGATGCCTTGATTCCTTTTGTTTGTTTTCTTTTCGCTTTCACAATTCACTTGAAACGGGCGCTTGCTCGCTCGAGCGAAACTTGTTTTATCTTGCAATAAATCCTGTTGTAGCCACTTACGAAGTACGTGCTCTAAATGCGCTTCGAAATGATTACGATATTTGTACAATGTCTAACCAGTAAACAGATGATTTTGTGGGACACAACACAGTTTCACGTGCAATCTTTTTCGCTATCCCACTCCGTCTTTCTCTCTCTGTGTCAGCAGAGTTCAGATTCAACAAAACATGAAGGTATTAATTCCCGGTAATTCCTATTGTTTAATTAATTGAGCACAAACAACGAAAATAATATCCTTGAGTGTTGTTTTTCTCTTTATCATTACAACGGTAGTTCTACGAAACGGATGAATGGGTTTCAGTTTTTTGGGAGGAGGGAAAAACGTTGAAAATCAACCTAATTGCATAAATCCTAATTAGAATACGAAGTTTTTGTCTGCCTCACCGTGTGTGTGTGTGTGTGTGTGTGTGTATGCGGTTATCATACCATAAAATGTCAAAGTACATTGTTTGGTTCAATGAATGCGAAATATGAAATCAGTAAGAGTTTACCGAGTTGAAACTACGGACATACATACACCACAGGCCATAAGTTTGGATACCCCTATGAAACGTTTGTTTCTACGTTTTTTGAACATTTTCACTTGAAATTTAGTATTGGATATGAAAATATATCGAAATTCTGACCGAATGGATGATTTGGAAGATAAAATTTGGTCGGCCTATGGCCATCTTTTGGCCTTTGACCTGTGGGAGCCAAAATCGAAGTCTAAAACGGGCCATCGGATTAAAAAGTTATATACGCCATTGGAAAGGTCTTGAAAAGTAGGTGTGATTTTTGGTATTAAACATCAAAATCGGCCGGCGTTTGGCCAAGATATGGCCGTTTGTAATTTTTGGCCGAAATCTTCAATCAACCATATCTTGGCCAAAAGCTGGCCGATTTTGATGTTTAATACCAAAAATGATACGTACTCTCCGAGACCTTTACAACGACGTATAGCATGTTGAAATTGGACAAGCGGTTTGAAATTTAAAAATTTTGGGCCAAATTCATTCATAGGGGTATCCAAACTTATGGCCTGTGGTGTAGCTCAGAGTAAATCAGTGAATAGGCCTAATTGATTACTAGCTGACGAATATCGACGAAAACCACTGAGAAACTTTGTGTTTATTGTATGCTCTAGCTGCATTGTGTCTTTGTACGTGTTGTGCAGCGAGTACAAAATGTAGATATTTTCGTCTCATTGTCGTTGGCTGGCTGAATTGTTTGCTCAAGCTCATCGTCATCGTCATCACATTCATCTTCACATGCCGCACATAATTGAGCAAACAATTTCATCAGGAGTTTAATGAAATGACTTTCTTTTTTCTCCGTTCGCTTCGATTTTCTTTACATTGCACATTGACTTGTTGTTCCTTCATTCTGCGGTAAACATGGGTGCGGTGTGCTGTTGTTTGCATTTCGATCGATATTGCAACATTTCATTTAGTTTTCCGACATCAAATTTATCGTCGAATGCATTGATTTCGCAATCGTGTTTTACGTCAAGTAATTCCACCCCCCCCCCACTCTCCCCCAATCTCCGCCATCTCTCTCACTTTTCCTCTGTGTGTATTCGATATTTCCATTCCGTTCGTTTGTCGATTTAGATTTTAAATTTAATCGCAGCCACAATGTTTCAATCACAACAAAACCGAATTTCAAAATGTTGTAAGCCACGAAAACGCAATACACACATGCTTATCGAGATAGACTTTTTGCGGATGGTTTGAATGAAATCGAGTAATTAATTTTTCGACAGAATGAAAGAAAAAAAAAACATTGGAGTTTATTTTCGGATTGCCTTGAACCTTTTGCATTGCAGGGAACTTGAGCAAAGTCTATGTTTCTCTCAGTTTCTGTTTTTTTTTTCACTCTGCCTCTTTGTCTCTCGCTCCCTGGCTCTGGCTCTCTGTCTTCGTGTTGATGCAAATGGAAATGTCAAGCACTGCTAATAAGCTCTCCGATGTGAAACCACAAACTCGAACTCAAACTGGGTTTTGGTACACACATACAACTAACACACATGCGGTTTTTGCATTGTCGTCGTCGTCATCATCATCGAAGTGAAAGAAAAAATGGTGTGCAATCGTATCGTGTCAATCCTGCCGCAAAGCTTTCATCCTTTCTCGACGGTATCGATATTCTTATTTATGGCATTACCAATAGACACGTACGACTTTTCAACGATGTATTGAAGGATGTGTGTGTATGTGTGTGTGAGTTACGCAGAAGAACGAAATACACAGAAAATAAAAGAAAATAATAAAAACCGAAACCAGAGTCTTGAAACCGAGAGATAAGATCTTTCTATTACATGCATTCATGCACACACAAACACACACACGACTGCGAGAGAGGAAGGAGAGAGAGTCAATGAATATGCTATTTTTAAAAGATGGTTCACCAATACCGGTGCTTTTCTCTTTGCTTCTTGTACTCTACTGTTGTTGGTGTTGCTTCTTTGCTCTCAACTTTTATTGACATACTGATTCCTTATCGACGATGATGACATGGACAGGACACGAGATACGTTGAATAAAATCCATGTGCTTCGATGTTGCAACGCACCCATGTGAGTTGAGAGTTAGTTTCATGTCAAACATGAAAAATCCGAAAGAATACATCGTAAAAAAGCAAAGCATCGCACACACACACCCAACATAGCCGGCGCTCATGTAAAATAAATCAGAATAGATGCGCTCAATTTGATGGTTTGACTCAAGGCGAGTATTCGATACATATACACACACGCTCACAGCATCGAATATATGAGAAACAGTCAATTTATCTCGCATTTTTCATGCGATTCCTCTTCGGTTTCTCTCTTGGTAACATTTTCAACCGATATAAAAAAAAAGAAAAGTCTTAAATTATGTGTGTCACACAGCCAGAGCAAGCGAGCGTGCAAGCTACCAGTCCAACGATATTAGTCAGGATAATATCGACGTAAGGTGATCGATGAAATAAATGAATCGTATTACGTACGTTCCACAAAATCATCCACCGAACATTGAATACAGCGTGTGTACATGTGTGTGTGTGTGTGTGTGTGTGGGTATGTGCAAGAGTGGAATAGAAAAAAAACGCAAGCCATCCAGCCAGCCAGCCATGAGTCTCTCGCCTCATCTTTAACTTTATTTAAGCATGAGTTCGTCTCAGCTTACTTGACAATCATGATCCGATTAACCTGACTTTTAGGGTTTTATGTTTCATCTGCGATGCATGAATTTGCTGGTGTTGCGAAAAAATAATAATAAAATTGATATTATATGAATAATTTAGCACTGGTTTATTCGTGTGCAAAATTCGATTGAAGGGTGTGCGCTGCTTTTCTTCCACCAGCGACAGAATTCACTGAATACACACACAATGTTGGCGCACCGGTTTTTTGTGTTCACTTTTCTTTTCATCTTGACTTTAACATTTCCTGGCTGAAACATTTTATATTTAACGTTTGACGCGTCTCCGATTCATCGCACACCACACCTGAATCGGGCGACACAACAAAGCAGCATCAGTAGCAGTAGCAACAGCAGTAGCAATAGCGGTATCATCGCATGAACAATGCTTTTGTCAACCAATCGCTGCAATCGGAATAATCAGTTTTATGTTCGATGAAAATTGTTATTGCTTTATTTACACTTCATTGTCGCACACATTATATTCGATTTTATATGATCTAAATGTGCATGGGTAAAAAAATGACAATACACTCTTTCACTTGCTCCCTCTGCTCGCTCGCTCGCTCTGACAGGGCTTGTGTCGGTGTAACACGAGTACGGGCGGTAGCGCGCCGTATTTTTGGAAACGAGCGCATTTTGGTGGAAATAAGAAATCGGATATGAGTTAAAAAAAAAGTATCGTTTTGCATTTCATCCCATTAAAATTCATAGTCTTACATATGGCATAAGTCAAAATGTCATACGGTGTTGCTCGATGTAATGCAATGCAATAAAACTCATCGCATTTCGCTTGCGAACAAGAGGAATGGGTGGAAATGGAGCACACATTCATTTCACATACATGCATGGAAAAAGTTTTCCGCACGAATTCGCCTGCATTGAAAGCAAAAAGAATATGTGTGTGTGTGTGTGTGTGTTCGCGTTCACTTCCCATATGAACAATACGAATAACGAGATTAATACTAAAAGCGTTTATAATGTTCCGAGTTTTGACAAGTATTCAAATCGTATTCATTAATCCTTTATTATGGCAGAGACAATCGCAGCTTTTAATGCTATTACCTGCGTCAATTTCAATGCAATCGAATATCAGTAAATGTTCAACGGAAAATAAAAGAAGAATGCCAATATGATCGGGTATTATTTTCTCAATTTATGTAGGGATTTGCACACATTCAGAACACTCACAAAAGAAGTCAAACGTCGACAATGCCTTCGCCACCACCATCATCAGCATCATCATCATCGCCGGCTCTTCCATTCGTTTGCCACGTTTCATTACAAAACGGATGGTGATGATGATGATGATATTTTCTCAACTGCTTCTTATGTCTATTTTAAATGAATTAGTAAATTAATGGGAAAGTGTTGTAGAATAGATTTCAACTTTTGAAAATATAACAAACACAGTGTGTGCAAGTTTAGAGCTCTCACGCGCAGGCTGTGCCGACAGCGCATTTCCGACTTGTGTTTATATCATCTTTCTTTACAGCTGTCGCGCGCGCAACTTGTATCTCTCTTTTTTTGTTCATGCAACGTGATTGCACATTGAAAATTTTAGAATATTATTCATTGAAATACATTTTCCGACGAATTTTCTCTATCGCACATATTTCTCATTTTCGCTCCATCTCTCTCTCTCTCTCTCTCTCTCTCTCTCTCTCACACACACTCTCTCTCTATCTACCGACTTTTGCATTTGAACACGACAGAGTTTTGCATTTAAACACTAAATCAGCAAAAGTCTATTTAAATTATATTCATCATAAAGTTAATACCACCAGAATTCACAGAGAATCAGAATAGAGGCATCTTCATATATCACACACACATACTCCCGACAGCTGAAAGGAATTGAATAACGCAATGCATGCAAAAAGGATATAATAATTCGAAAATTAATGGAATCAATAACATAAACTGTTATGCCATACCATTGACACATGTTCAATAATTTATCGTGAAAATGAAGGCAAATTTCCTGCTCTGCTATGTTTAGCCAGCGAGCAAATGTTATTCGAATTTCACAAAGTTTGCGTCGAATTTGTTTTTTTCTTTCGATTTTTATTCTCATTCTCGTGTCTCTCGACTAGAGAGCACGGATGTTGTTGTCGTGTTTCGGATGCTGCATATCGCTCATCAGTTGAGAGTTTTAGGCGGTTTCAGGCAATAAATAATATTTAAGCGTTTTACTGTGAAATGCAAACTTTACACTTTTTTTTCTCGTGTCGATTTATAGGTTTCGTCTAACTTTATTTTCATTGGCCTACATATATTATATTTTGTCGGTTCGCAACAGTGAATTTACATGTTGAATTTCAAAGTTCGACATGTGCTCATTCGTTTCTTTTTATTGAATCATTTATTAACTCTATGACATTGTATGTGTAAATAAAAGTGATGAAGTCCTTGCCGATAGCACACTAAAACGTGATTTATTTTATTGCATGAAAATGAAAATGGGATTTTACCTTTCTTGGGTTCATCCTCGTCACTGATGTGCTCAGCCGAGTATCGGTCCGATAATTGAGATTCCGACTGATCGTCTGCATTTACCATGGAATTTTTCTGAAGACTAAATTTGTGACACACTTCGAAAGCTTGTCCAATGGTTCGAACGATGCGCATGGCTTGTGACTGCAATGAAAAAGAAAGAGAAACAGAAAGACGTCTCTAGAGTGGCTTGAAAAAAAAATAAACTGGTGAACTTAAAGTAAAAGCATCGATGAAAAACATGGCCAAAAGCGAAAATTGAACGATTTTGAATGGTGAAGGCTCGCACACACACAGAGTAGAAAAGAGAGATAGAGAGAGAGAGAGAGACTCTCTCTTCAAATTCAATTAAATCAAATAAAAAGTTTGAACGTCATTCCATGCATTTCTACCTCGAGTGGCACTTGGCTCATATCCATCGATTCGTTTGAGACAATCTTCTCTTCGTCTTCGGAGCTGCTTTGATTTTTTGCCGAATGTTTTGCACGTAGTTCTTTAAGCTTTTCATTAAAAATGACTGGTTCACGGAATGAAAGTTTTTTCTTTGGTTTTGTCGTTGGTTCCCCGGACGATTCATTGGCTTTCTCATCGCATTTGGATTTTTTTGTGTCTTTAGCCGCTGGTTGTTCAGCGATGCAACCACCGCCGCCATTACCACAATCGTTAATGGTGATAATTGGCACAACGGATGTCTGGCGTTTCAAAACTTTTATTGGTTTTTCTCGAACAATTTCGTTCGCATAGAGGTCATCACATGTCTTAATTTTTTTAAACTTCAAACGAGCCTTCGAAATGCTCGGATGATTTTCAACGATTTTGTCACGTTTACGATCACTCGTCAACATTTTGTTGGCATAGCACTGATCATCGTTCGGATCGCACGCTAAATTGCCCCAAGATCGGCGTCTGTGCCGCATTTTTGGCAATCGCACTCCACTTTTGACATCGAAACATAGCTGATTCAATTCACCATCATAGGAACGTCGACGTGCATGCATTTTTGATTCCTTCAGTTGCTTATGCTTATTCTTTCCTTTATCGGAACCATCATGGCACTTTGATTTACTTTTTCCGTTTGCCAATTTTGCATACGTTTTACTGCTATCGATGTACCAACGTTCGTCATCACCATTTTCAATAAACAAACTCCGTTTGTGTGATTTGGTTGAGTATGCCGGTTCAGCGGACGGTGATCGTCGGTGCCGTGTCCATACGGTGAGCACATCAAGCGCTTTTCGATTTGCCGCGATTGAGTCACACGATTTATTCACTTTGTTTGAATCAATTTTCGATTTCCATATGTCAGTTAAATTAAACAATGTCAGTCGAGCTCTATCGATCACACTCGGCTGATGATGATACGGCTCTTTGTCAGAGGTGAAATCGACGATTTTGCCCCGGATTTTCGGCGATTTCGTAAATGGTGATGGATCGTTTTGCTTATGGTTTAACATTTTTTTCTCTGTTTTGTTTTTATTCCCGTGAAATGTTTGTTCAAATTTATTATGTTTCATCAACACGGTTCGCATCACATTGCACGAGAGAGGGAGAGATGGATTGTGGATAGCTCTCCGTTTAGCGCTCACTCACTCATTTACATGAAAAAAAAATTCTGTCTAGAATTTATTTTACTGTTTCTCTGTTGTTTTTTTCGTTTGAGTTTTGTTTTAGGTTTCGGTAGAAATTTTTATTCACCAGTGTGCTATTTGCTATTGCAGTGAGAGAGGATGAAAAAAGGAACACAATTGTGTGAGGGACTGTACATTGAATAAGTGTGTGTATGTGATTTGAAACAGTGAAAAATTGTGTACGAAATCGGAACGAAGAGTCCCCAACGAATTGTTTTGGATAAACTTGTAAAATTAGAATGGGTGTTTTTTATTTTTCTCAACTGTGGTCGCATTACTTTATGGAACAATAACTGACGAACGCTTGCCAGCCATTGTGATTATGGCCATTTGGTCAAGCACTTTTTTCCGCAACAGCGTTCATATTCGGTAACAGTTTCTAACTTCATTTGTACACTTGTGATATTTTTGATGTGTTCCAATTCATGTTTCAGCATTTTTGTTTCCTTTTTCTTGTCGAAACTCACGACACTCGGGAAGTCACTGAGCGGTGACTAGAGTAAGTTTTCCGAAAATATTTTTCAAACACATTCCAAAGCGTATTTATTTTCCCGTTTAAAAATGATTCATAATTCACTTGAACGACGACGACGGTGACGATTGCGAAGCAAGCGGATTCGGGCAAGCAAATGGGGAAACGACCGAAAAAAAAGAGTCGTTACTAAATTTACTGTTACCTATGTAGCACATGGCATTTAAACGATTATTAGTGCGATTTTAAGAATTTTTCGTCTGAACTTCTTGTTCTCGTCGTGTTGTTTTTTCTTCTTCTTCAGTTGTTTTGGCGGAAATCTATTGAAAATATCATATATTTCATCGACACGGTTGACGAGAGAGAGTGAGTGAGTGAGAGAGACTAGCAAAGCAAATCTTGTTTGCATCGAAATATTTTTTTTTTTCTTCTCTTTTTTTACTTTTGCTGAACGATTTTCAATATTTTGTGCCCGAGATTGAGTTTCGCATACAAGTGGGAAATCCAATATATATATTTTTTTCGCCATCCACTTTTTTCTTTCAGTTAAAATCAGTTTAGCTATTTTTGAAGCTTGCAGTTCATACATATTTCGATGGCGTCACTTGTGCGAATGAGCAAAGCGTAAAAACGAAATGTGATTGTCAAGTGAAACAAACCAATTTTCTAGAATTATTGTCGTTTCAATATGACGTGTGCTTTTCATTCTCGGTTTCTCTCGTTCATGCGAAATGATCCGCGATTTATGTAAATCGATGGATTATGGCCCAGTCGGGAAAGAGAAACGGAAAAAAAACTTCACGAAAACGAAATAAAATAACAAGAAAATTTGTTTATTGGAGCTGCTTGTACTCGTCGCAATGTTATTATTATTTTCGAATGAAGCCAGAACCGAACGAAGTGAAAAAACAACAACTTCTGTCATACGTCATTTTCGTTCACATTTCTTGCTCCTCTTATTTTCATCACATTTTTCAAAGTCACGCGGAATATTTAGACTATTTAAATCGCTTTTTCGCATCGTTTTTTTTTCGTCTCCTCTTCTTTCTTACGTCTGTTGCTTACGTTTTTCCATCGATGAAGAAAGAAAAAGAATAACAAATAACGCTAGAAGCGCAGCACAATGACACAAAAGTATTGCTCTTTCACTCCCCCGGGAAACACAAACGTATTGCACGGGTTCGAAAAGAGTGTAAGTTTACTCGTGCCATTTTACGATTTACCGTTAAAACAAAACACACACAAAAAATCGACGGGTGTTCATACTTTAGTGGCAATAACAAGTTATGACTTAGGTTCCGAGCTAATTTCTTTTAAAAGCTTTTTCACACCGTGTGTGTTTTTTGTTCATTATCTATATAATGCAGGGAATGCATTCAATAGTGAATTTTGCAGTTTAACTTCTTATTTACTGCCATTGCAAGCGAGTCAGCATCGATGGCATTCATCGAACAGAATCAAGAAGAAGCAAGGAAAGACCACTAAAAGAATGGAATAAGCTCGTTAATATCGTTGTCAAAAGAACACAATTATCCACTGTTTAGTTTGCACTAAAATGTTGTAGCCCAAATTGAACTTTTTGCAACAAAAACAACCAAACACAATATCACACCTATTTCTTGTGAAAATATCTCAGTTTATTGTCATAAAATTAACGAGAACTTTTTTTTATGTTATCATAATTCACACCATTCAAAAAAAATCTGTCGAAAAACGTTTTTTTTCGGTCTTTATTCTGGTTGTTGTTTCGTTACTTTTTGAGCACTCACAAAATTACAACAAAACGATCCAAACAATCGTAGCGTTTAAATAAAATGATGCGAGAAATACTGTGTGTACTTTGCTTTAGCACCGACCGAGATCTAGTGTTTGTTCGTTGGCACGTCGGTTTTTCAGTCAACGAGAGTAAGAGAATGTGTGTATTTTTGTTAATCACAGCTGTTCATACACATTCAAAGGAAAATCGCTCGGTAATACACGATCCTTTGAGTCCGTTTGATGTGTGTATGTGCCGCTGTTTTGAGATTTTTCTCTATTTGTGACATTACACAGAGTTAATAGCATACATCAACACCGTATACGGTTGACCGATCTGTGTGGACGGTATTGCGTGTGTCCATACTCACATTCAATGGTCACCGAATTGTTAAATGCTCTCAAAATAAGTTGAATTGTTGTGTCGTGGTTGATTTGGTGTGGGGCACACACACACACGGTATATACATATGTGTATTTCATTAAAATATATCACAAAAAGAATGGTCAACCTGATCGCGATCGACTTTATAGCAGATTTAGCTTGTTTTGTTTGAAATTTTCCGAATGTTTGTGTCGCGACTGACGCGCCATGGAGAGAGTGTATGTGTTTACTCAAAGCCGTATATATTTCATAAAGGCTGGTCCAGAACAAGTCACTCAAATGTATAGTGAGCCAGAGAAATGTGCAAACACCAAAAAAAAAGAACAACCAACAACTAGATCGGTGTGACTACGAGGAAATTCGATGCGAAATTAAACAGAAATAACGGCCACGCAATAGAAACACAGAGAGCCATCGAAATCGAAAAGTAAATTGCCTTTTGCCCAGTCGCGCACACAGCGAGACAGAAAACAGTGTACGACCACATGGATTGTATAACGAATAAAATAAACAGTGAAATTGCAATTTGGACATTTGTCGAACAATTGTTCGTTTTTATGACGCTTTTATTGTTTATTTTCGCACAATTTCCATTTTGACAATTCAGCAGAAGAAGAAAAAAACACTAAATTAATCCCATAAACATTGTTTTGAGTTGGATTACACGACGCAGTTCCTTTTTTTTGTTGTTGTTCGGTTTGTTAGTTTGTTAGTTTCATTAAAATGTGCATAGCATGGACTTCGACTTTCAAGTTGGCATCATTCGGTGTTGACAGGAATAATACGGAGAGTTCTTGAAATTCGTTTGTATTTATGGCTCGTCTATTTTGAGTCATGGGTAAAGCATAAAAAAAAGGTGCGATCAACATTTCGTTGCTTTTTAAATACCTTTAAATAAATTGGATGAAGTTAGAACGCAATTCGGGCAAGCGATAGAGAGAGAGAGTGAGAGAGAAAGAGAGACGCATCACATGATTACCTAATCATTACGTATCTGAATTTTGATTCGATATTTTTCGATGGCCAATTAAATTGATTGCAAACATTGAGCATCCAGACATTGAGCGTATTTATCTCGAGTGCGATACTATTTATTGATATTCTAATAATAAAACACATGGCAAATAGCGTATTGTAAACAAAATCATTCCAATTTACTTGGCATCAGGGCTAGACGATGTGAGTGAAAGAGTGAGTGAGTGAGTGTATTTTCTTCTCGCCGCTTTGCTTTCTACTTCATCATCGTATTTACGATGGATTAATTGGCATCATAGAATGGCCCTGCCGTAATAAAAACAAATGGCGTAAATATATTTGACGCTCGGAACGATTTTTTCCCGCTCATTCGCTCTCCGCTCATCGTCATGTTCTTATTAATTGTTCATTTGAGCAGAGAATACATCATGGACACTTTTATGAGTCATGTGTCATGCTGCTGAAATATCAAAATGGAAACGTTTTTCTCTTTTTTCCTCGCTCTCTGTCGTTTCAGTTGTTGGCGTACGTCGCTCTGTTATTTCCCAGAAAAACACACAATCTTATTTATGTTTGGCCGCCGCACATTGTCCCCAAATTTTACACACACATATATATATATTTGCTGAGCTTGGTTTGTTCATTATCGAAATTAAAACAACACAGAACATAATAGGATTTACTTGATTGTATCAGAAATGGCAGAGGAAGTAATTCGTTGCCGCACCTCCATTCTTCCTTTTTTAGTTTCTACTGCTGCTGCTGCCGTTTCCGAGGTACGCGCACTTTTGTTTGCGCCAACGGTAAATGAATTTGCAATTTTCGAATAACAAATTCTATACATCTATGGGTGAGATTCAGAGTGGAGTATGTTTTCTGATGATTCGGTTGGCGTTAAAGTAGAGTATGTTGGCGTACCGTCTAGCCTCCACGGTAGGAGGATAAGAGCTAAGAGATAGCTGTCTTCAGCTAAGTTATAGAAGATCTCGAGTACTACAATTTTGCCGAAGTGACCAAGTTGTTATCTTTTATCAGTTCCAACCGCAAAAAACCGTAACCACCCGCCAAAAATGTACATACTCGCCTTTAATCACTTTTAAGTCGAAAGAAACTTACTCTTCTCTTTCATAACAAAGTCAGTGAAACATACACTACTCTCAGTCTCACCTATAGACATGTTACTAATTAAAGGTTCAAAATGAAGAGAATCATTTCATTGCAAGTAAATAAAACGCTTCGAAAGCAATCTATTACCAAGCAGAAACACTCATTAATGTTCTTCTCTGCTTCCGCAGAGGAAAAAAAGCGTAACGCGTTGATTCAATTTAAATGTTCAATATATTTTATTTTGCCATTTTGTTTCTGTTGAAATGGACGCTTCGCATTTTATTCATAGGTAGTGGACACACGAGTCAGTAAAAAAAAGCGCCACGCGAATAAAAGACAAATGGCATTTTTGTCGAATGGAATATTGTAATTGGATCGCGTAACCTTTTTTTTTCTCGCAATCAAATGAAGCACGTGAAACAATTCGAAATGATAATAAAATAAATTCACTGGTATTGCTGTTGTGTTTTTCTCTCTATATCACTCTCTCGCCCTATCGTTCCCTTTTTTATTCTCGCGTACGTGTTTTATACATTTGTGATACAGTGAACATGTTGACTAAATTTCCGAGAAGTGCGCAATGACAACACGAAATTTCCAGTATTTTCGTTCGCAATGAATTTTCAGTAATGATTAAATAAACTCCCGTTGTGTGTCTCTCTCCGCCTCACATCAAATTTGGTGCACACCATCGTCTCGGTCTACTCTCGGGTACGAGGAAAAGAAAAAGAAAATGCAAAAAGGAACAGCCGAAAAGAAATCGTAGAAACGTTACGGTGCGAAAACATCAATTAAGCCAATTGAGATAGTACATCGTTTTTTACGGTTCATGAATACGCACACACACACACAGAGAGAGAGAGAGAGAGAGAGAGAGAGAGAGAGAGAGAGAGAGACCAAGCATTCGGCGCGTCAACATATATTTCAGGCCGAAAGCTTTTGATAGCCTTGTGTAAATAGCATGACGGACAAACAGTCAGTTCGACTGGTGCTTGCTTTGCGATATGCTTTTGTTAACGTAGAAAATAAAGTGCGGCAGTCTCGTCTCTGCCTGGTAACATTTCTTCTAACATTTCCTCGAGTATTTTTCAGTCAATATTTCAATGGGATGAAATCTTCATACTCTTGAGCACATAAAACGATGGCAAGCACAGGCACAACGGATGTTTGCCTTCGATGGACGATGTCACTGTTATCGTTGTTGTTGTTGCTGCCGTTGCTACTGCTGCTGCTGCTGCTGCTGCTGCTGTCACTATTCCTTCATTGAGTGTATGTGACGCAGTTCCTGTATACTCTTTTACCTACTTCAGCATACCCCAAAAATGCTTAAAGTAATTGACGCTTTGATAAATGGTCAGGATAATGATGTTGATATTGATCTAAGTCTTCATATTGTAGTTGTTGTTTTTTATTCATAAATGTTACAAGCTGTTTAACTAAAATGATTCGCTCTTGATTTTTCCCGGTGACGCATTTTCTTTTTGCCTCTCTTTTGAGACGATTAACAAAAATTGGCGACTATAAAAACGGAATGATCGATATAGTTGGTTTGGAATCAAATTATACGATGTTTAAATGTAAATTGGTTTTATAGACCAAAAATTGGTTGTATGAGTGAATGTATGCGTAGGCCAAAAATAGCCACTGTCGATCATGATGAGGAAGCAGTGGCTCACAGAAGAAGAAAAAAATTGATTACACTCAACGGAAAAACCGTAAAATCATGCAAATGAATAATTAATCGAAGAATTCTACAACTGAAAATATTTGTTTTATTTCCCTAACTCCTAAAAATGAAAGCCCATTTGGAATTGCACGTGCTTTCGTTTGGTTTTTATTGTTCGTTCCGGTGCAGAAAGGAAGAAAAAATTCCCTCTTATGAATAACAATGAGTTCGCCAGAGGCGAAACCAAGGTTTTTTTTCTCTCACTAAATCCATATGTTCGTAGCAACAAGAAGAAAGCCAATACCGAATGGTTGTGAGTAGTGTTTTAGACGGAGAGAGACCGAATGAAAGAAAGTGAAAACGAAAGCGAAACGATTATGGGCAGAGCATGTGAAAACTGCTAGCAACGTGAATTTGTTAAAGTGAAATGAATAATGGTAGAAAACTTCCGATTTCCGGTACCAAATGAACGGCACAGCTTCCACTCGGCCATAAATCTTTGCAATCTGTGTGTATTAAATTCGTCCGACAATTTCAACTGATTTAGGTAAAAGAATAGTGGATTTTCTATTCCGTTTCTCTCCCTCAATGTTTTCCAATAATCATGTAAGTGTGTGTGTTGCTACTGCCCTTGTTGCTGCTATGCAGCCACAACCAGCAAATTCAATTTTGGTCACTTGGCGATGCGAAAGAATAAGAGATTCCTCCATTCTTTCCGATGAATTTTTACATATTTGGTCCGCATTTAACCTCAAAAAATCTCCTCTTAAAAAAAAAGAGTAACCTACCTTTTTATTGCTTTTGAACACTGAGCATTTGAACGTATCCGTACTGCCATCTCTTGCAATATAACTAAATATTTTGAGATCGCTGCTATCGTGTGAAACATAAAAAATCCTATAAATTGGATGACTCGCTAGCTCTATGTCGTCATCGTCAGACCATTGCTTTTTCTGCAAGAAGAACAACAACAACAGTGAAAAATAAGCGTTAGCAAAGATGAATGAAGAGAATGGAATTAATAGTGAGTGGGTGCATCAAATAGAGGAAGGAAGGAAAAACAAATGAAAATCGGTTGAAATTAAATCAAAATCAAAAGCATACAATTTCACTCGCCCTCTTCATCATTGCGTCAATATCCGACTACAATCAAAGTCATGCCAGAGATATGGCACCGAGTGAATACATACCATTTCATATAGTGTTTCGGTTTATTTAATATATATATATATAGCAGCACCTGCACAATTTTGTGAACTTACCTTCCGTTTTTTCTTTTTCAACGAAATTTTAACGCCATCCACCGATACATGGAGTGTTACTTTACGCTTTTTCAGATTTTGTACTTTGCATTCATACTGGAAAATTGAAAGCAAATAAAAACCAGGATTAAAATAAACAATTTCAATGATATTACGTTTTGGAGTTGCCTCTCTCTTTCTCTCTGTCTATACAGGAGATATTTTTTTTTGTTCATGGCTTGTCGTTGTTCGTGATTTCATTTGATATGCTTTTTCACAGTGCTCAATGCTCGGGCACAAAGAGTTCTTTTATTTCTTTTATTTAAAATTATTTTGCAATTTGTTTGATCTCGTTTTTTCATGCTGTGTGCTTTTCTGTTTAACCCATGGAAAAAGGATGAACGAGTGAGACTGGCTCATTCTATTAATCCGTATTCAATTTATAATTATTCAGTCTATTATGCGATTGCAAAATATACTCGACTCACTACTAAACTACGGAATTCAAATGGATTTAAGGTAGATGAGGTTTTTTTTCCGTCGAAATCCATTTAAAATTCCATTTTAATCCATTTTGCCATAACACATAACCCAATTGTTATTTTCATACCAATAAATGTGTGCAAATCATTTTAAATTGTCAAAATTTTCAAGCTTTTTTCAATACCACATCTAATTAATTCTAATTCAACTATTCATTCAATTTAATCGGGAATGTATAAAATAATTCTTGCCTGTTTCGTGGTTAATAATCAACTAAGCCGAACCAAACCAAACCAATCTTGGCATTGCATGTAACATGTAAAGCATTTTCAACATAATCTCAATAAATATAAAATGTTGTAGTACATTCCATTGCCGCAAACAAAGTATATACAGAATCTGAAGTGTGGGGCTTGAGTTGTGTGAAAATGTTGCAAAATGAATGTGGCGTGCGGTAGAGGGGTGGTGCTTAACATAAAATCCACTTTGTATTGATTAGCCAGGAGATGTCATTTCAAGATGTGATCTTATCAGAAGTAATTCCAATTAAAAGTGCGTCACTTTGTACAATACGATGCCATTTGCGATTCCATTAATTTGAAAAGTGTAGCTTAATTTGATAGTGCCAATAGCGAGCAAAAGTTTAGCAAATACAGTAGCATTCGATATCATCAAATAATAAATGATGTTTATGTGGCAAAGATAGTCTGTGTATATGATTGTACGGTTTTGTAATTGCTCGTATGGGTTTTTCTATGTGCTAGAGTGACAAGCATCAAATATATTCGTAAGCAATGTGAATCTCAGCTGTTTATTTGCACTCAAGCCGACTTAAGCAATGCTAACACTGTCGTTGCCGTTGTCGTCGTCGTTAGCATCATCCTCATACACATAGTAACAAGTAATTGCGACTGAAAGTGAAGACGTTTCTTTCCTTAATATATTTGCTTAGCCGCAATTCGTAATTATAAATTTTCATTTTGTTCCGTCGTTTTGTGCATGTGTTATGTGTTTTAATCCCTTGTGTATAAACGGCGCTGAATACGGATCGTGGATTTAGCGTTAAGGCCATGTATCTGTATTAATTGCACGTAAACAATTGTCAACAACAATATCATGTTAAACATTTGTCACAAATTCGTATGTTAAGCGGCTTCGCTGGAAAATATGGTGTGCGTGGCATTGAAAGAAATTGACGGGAGATAAGAAGAGGGTGACGCTCGCGGAAAAAGCACTTCTTAAACACCTGAACACACATGAATTTGGCGTATTTGTTTGTTGGATTAATGGTGAGAGATTTTGTCGCGCATTCATCATTTCGCACGAATATCAAATATCGTACGTTTTGTCGATGTTAAACATGTAAATTCGTTGCATTAGCGGGGTGTTATTCGTTGGAACTCCTGAACAATGTTGACTGATTTTTGTTCCCTACTTACCGTCTAATTTTTTTGCCATGTAAAGTGAATTATTACAAATGAATTTCTTTATGTGTTTTCCCTTTTTTTGGGGGGGGGCTAGAATCGGCTGTACGATTTTCAAGCCATATCAAAGAAAAGCTTTTCAACAAACAAACGGCACCGACACAAAGTTTAAGATGGATGACGCAACGAACGACCGGCGAAAAGTAGAAGAAGAAAAAACGCAAGGAACGCACTGAAATTTATCACTGTTGAATATAAATGAGTTCATTAAACCTCGCATCTTTGCTTGAATCGATTACCGAGCGTGTGTAAATGAAGCCGAATTTTGAACGGTTTTGTGATACAATTTTGCATTTATGGTAAAATGCTTTTTCGCTCTTATTCGCTCGTTTGCTCTCTTCTTTTTGTCGTGCTAAGTTTGCCGGCTTCGCCTCTTTTTGTTGTGTTTGGCGTATGTCGCTTCAACTCGAGTTATTTGCAGACACAAACACACACACACACACACTGTGCAAAGTTCACAGCCACCGAGCGGTGGCAGTGTCAATGATATCAGTAACGGCGGCACATAAAATAAAAGCACTCTATTCGATTCTCGACATTTGTTTGTCTATAACAGCTTTAATGCTCCGTTCTTATAGCGAAAATTAAATATTCTTGATAAGCAATTAAAAGTTAATTGCTATGAAATACTTCGTTTACAATTCATTCACATCGGCGCAAAAGTGCCGTCGAAAACAACACACAAGTAAACGATTTTGGAGTAGAAAGTACACGATCTCTCGTTGCGATTAGAAGAAAGACCGAAATAGACACAGATGGAGCGAGAGAGGCTGGGGCACTTCAACCTCTCTTACTTTTGGTCTTTCGGCAAAAGTTTGGTTATCACGTTTGATCACTAATTTGTGCAATTTGCGGCGGTACTTATGGATATTTGGTCTCTTTGCACCTAACCGAGTTGAGTGGCTATGAAAATTGAATGTCGACTTCATGTCACTTTATTCAAAACTTTTCATTTTCATGTAAAATTTTGCGACAAAAATTGTATCCGAAATTTTTCTTCCATTCTGCTCTCTCTCTCTCTCTCTCGCCACGTCTTCAAAGATTCAAGCAAACCCGTATTTCGGTGCAATCCCAGTTGGATTGAAAGGAAGAGAGAAGAAAAAAAAATTCGGTTCTGATGCGACACAAATGAAATCACGAAAACTTATTATAATTAGAATAAATTGAGGGTTCCCTTTCAAAATATAAACGGCTTTTGACTACTTACACGTATTCTTCGCATTGCCTGCACAATTTCAGTCCGGCTGTTGGGTCTTGGAACCTCTTGCCATCCAATCAGCTGTAATGAAATTGGAGAGAGAGATATGGTTGGAATAAATTAAAAATTTAAACTTGAACATTCAAAATTCAAACTGTGATTTTGTAATTTTATATATATTAAAGAAATTGCGGTACACACAGATTATGTCTTTGAACTTTTGTTTTTCGAGCCTGCCGCATTTGTGCTCTCCGGAAATGACTGCGGCATCGTGTCTCTAACGCAGATTTCTCAGTCAATTGCATAATTGGCCGACCGAAAAACGGTACGAGGAAAACAAAACCATACTAAAAAAAAATCTTCATCCAGTTGCAAAAAGCAATTAATAGTTAATAGGTCTTTAAGACTGTCGTAGTGAACAGCGTCTTAAATGCATTTAGTGGAGAAAATTCTGACTTTCAAATTAGCATGAAATTCATATCATTTGCAATGTCTCTTTCACTCTACCTCTCTCAACCGCTTTCCTTCTCGGCTGAAGAAAGTGATGAGTTTGGTGCGAACAAGTTTTATACGTAAAGTTAATTGATTGTTAGCAGGAGTATTTCCGCTAACCAACCAATTACCGAACGTGTAAAAAGTTTGCGTTTTCGATGTTTTACACTTTTCCTTCAAGTACTTTTCACTGTATTTTCATCCACGCGTGCATTCTCTCCAGAGGCGGCCGTGTGCGTTTTCGTGTGAAATGCGAGTGCTAGAGGGAGGGAGAAAGAGAGAGAGAGAGAGAGAGAGAGAGAGAGCAAACGGTGAACGGTGTGCAAAATACACTCGATAATGTGTAACATTGGACGATTTGTAGGCATTTGTAAGCATTGCGAAATTCAATTTATATTATATATCATTCACCGTTTGTCGCTTCAAATCTAATTTTAGGTGTTGAGTTTATTTTTGCTCGGTGCTTTTAATATGAAATGTGCTTGACTATTATTAGTTTGTGAGCGAGGAGGAATGAGAGAGTGAGAGAGAAGCAAAGTGTGTGCGAGTAAGAAGCGTTTGCACGCCATCACGCAACTATTGCAAATTCAACAACGGCAATACGAACAAAATTCATTATGTAGTTTTTCGACTGCAGACAGCAACAGCAGCATCGCAAACAACGAGTTTAAATATCCCATGGGACACACTTGTTGTATGTTTTTTACTTTGTATTCGGCTTTGCCGATGCGGATCATTTTAATTTTATTCAAAGGTCAGAAACATCTGTCTGCACTCGGCACTGCAATTTTGATTTAATCAACGGAATAAGCCGTTGTGTACCATCTGTTTGGTTCGGTTTGGTTTTTTTCTTTCATTTTTCGGGGCGGTTTTAATTTGTGTTTGTTGCCCGTCGTTACTCTTCATAAATTTGTGTGTTTTTTTTCTTCTCTATCTCTCTCCCTGTGTGTTGTTATTGCTTTCGCTATTTTCTAGCGGACCTAGTTTTAGCCCACGAGAATTGGCCCTATCGAAACAGACGTCGGCACACAATCTATGTTTATAATTTCAGAATATATTGACGTAAGCAAAAAGGCGTTCACACTGTGCATGTTTTTTTTTCCTCGTGTGCATCGCACATTGCATTGCATTGCATTGCGCGTACACCACAAATACACATAGCATAAAAAAAAATTGCGCGAATGCAGTTTCCTTTCGGAACAAACAGAACAAAACCGACCGAGAAAAAAAAATCACGCGAAATTGGTGCAGATCTCGCGAAATTCAAATTGGCCGTTGAAAAAACAACAGAAATTAGCGTTAGCCACTAACAGAGTCAAATAGAGAAGAATGAAACGCATCAAATGAACACAGGACTATATATATATATATATAACACATCGGTCAATAAGTCCCGAGCCTAAGTAGGAAAACAACATTTTTTTGCCAAAATTCAATTTTATTCATCAACATAGTCCCCTTTTAGAGTGATACAATCATTCCAACGCCTTTCTAGCTTTTCGATACCAGTTTTGTAGAACGATTTGTCCTTGGCCTCAAAATAGGCTTCAGTTTCGGCAATCACCTCCTCATTCGAGCCATATCTTTTTCCCTGGAGCATTTTTTTGAGATCGGCAAAAAGCCAGTAGTCACTGGGGGCCAGATCTGGAGAATAAGCCGGGTGGGGAAGCAATTCAAAGCCCAATTCATGCAGTTTGGCCATCGTAACCATCGACTTGTGACACGGTGCATTGTCTTGGTGAAAGAGCACTTTTTTCCTTGCCATATGAGGCCTTTTTTTGGCGATTTCCTTCTTCAAACGCGTTAGCAATGCTATGTAATATTCACTATTGATGGTTCTTCCCTTTTCAAGATAGTCGATGAATATTATTCCGTGCGCATCCCAAAATACTGAGGCCATAACCTTGCCAGCTGACTTTTGTGTTTTTGGGCGCTTTGGTCGACTTCCACCGGCTTCTGTCCATTCAGCTGACTGCCGATTTGACTCCGGAGTGAAATGGTGGACCCAGGTTTCGTCCATGGTCACATAACGACGCAGAAACTCGTTCGGATTGCGCTTAAAAATGGTCAAACAGCTCTCCGAATCATCGACACGATTTTTTTTTTGTTCCGGTGTCAACAAACGCGGCACCCATTTCGAACACAGCTTTCTCATGCCCAATGATCATGCAAAATTGTGTACACACTGCCTTTTGATATCTTTAGGATGTCAGCTATCTCCTGCAATTTCAGTTTGCGGTCGGCCATAATCATTTTGTTGATTTTTGTGATGTTTTCTGGAATAACTGCCTCATTTGGCCTACCAGAGCGTTCAGCATCATCGGTGTCCGTACGACCACGTTTGAAATCGGCAAACCATCGTTTGATGGTTGCAATTGATGGAGCAGAGCCCGGGTAACACTTTTGAAGCCATTCCTCAGCCTGAACGGTATTTTTACCCATTAAATAGCAATGATAAATCAACACACGAAATTGCTTTGAATCCATTGTTTTGAAAATTACAAAAGTAGCGTCACTTAAACCACTGTAACTAGGTAAATAATAGTCCAAATGTCATGAAATTTTGACAGTAATCTTTTGAAGGTTGGTACTTTCGAAAAATCATGTGGATATTTCATTAGTGGCGCCATACGGTGGTTAGGCTCGGGACTTATTGACCGATGTGTTATATATATATATATATATATATGTGCTAATCGATTTGCACCGCAATTTAGTCAAACAGTATGACGTACGCGGCAAACAGTGAATTTCGTCCCAATTTCAGTTCACACACAATAAATGACTGTTCAACGAGAGAAGGAAAAACCAAACGGAAATTCGTATCCTGCGTACGATGCGACAACGCACAATTAAATCATCAAATCAATGGATATAAAAAAGACGAACAATTAAACAAAATAGATGAATGACACAATAAAATGTTGGAATATTGCCGAAGCCAATAAAAATGGCTGGCTCACTGAAGTTGAGTAACTTTTTAATTGGTCGCAAACTTTATCGCCATTTAATGAGTCGGCCACTTTATTTACCCCTGACCAGGAACTGAGGCTATCCACAAGCATTCCCGCATTTTTCGCATCAAACATGCACAAGTATTGGCGTCATTTCAGACTAATCCCCATGTTTTTATGGCCATGTGTTGTTGGCTGTGACGTATGCACTTTAAATCATCACGAGTATAAATTCAATGGCAAAACAAATGTTCAATTCATTTGTTCTCCATTTACTATACAAATTGCCATCACGTCAAATAAGAACAGAAGAAACAGAGAGAAAAAAGATGAGAAACAAATGGCAAAAATTGCAAGCGTCCAATTGTGTATTTTTAGAATTGCTGTGCTGTTTGCTTTGAATGCAATTTGTTTCTATTTATAAGTCGCGGTTCTATTTCCGATGATCAAGGAGAACAAAGAATAGAAATGCATCAAGACGTTGTGTGTGCTTTGTGCAGGAAGGGGCCAAACACCGAACTCATTAAGCAAACACACACACACACACACACACCGCACCAATAAGATCTTTCACGCTTAACATAGATGCATTCGATCCACTTTACAAAAATAGCTGCGGCGTGCGTAAGCAACCAGCTTTTATCTATCCCTTTTTACATACGGTGTGCGTGTGTGCCTTTTACAACATCATTTCTTTTCGGTCATGTTTCGATCGCTAATTTTAACCACAAGTCACTTATTTTTGTAATACGTCAAATCATTGTTGCAATGAAGTTTTCACGCCATCCAAACCAATTTATTTGGGTAAATACGAATAAATTGTGATCAAAACATGATTTATTCGTTGCTTATCGATCCGAATTCAGTTCTAATTTGCAAGTAAATGGGATTAGAGTACAAACAAAAAAGTCGAATGATTTTCTTTTCTTGATCAATGTGATCCATTTTGTTGAGTATCACCATGCTGAACATTCAATCATGTAACGCGAATAAATTTCACTGTTTGTTGTTGTTGATTCGAATAATTGATGGAATTCAGCTGTTGATTTAGTTGAACACTTTCTGACGAAAGGATCAAGAGCTCAATCAATAATACACTCGTTTTGTTTTGACACCTGACCTTAGTCAATGTGTGAAGTTATCAATCCAACATTTGTTTTATACACTGAGCGGGCGGAGGGGGTGGGGGAATCGCATTTCGAATCAAAATAGAAAAGATCACACCAAACGATGTACATGTTTACGCTTTAGGACCGTTGTCTAAATATAAATCACAAATTTTGACCCAATTTTTTTCGCAGTCAACTTGTGTATTTCGTGTCATATTTTATCATGAATGTGTGGCTTGTTTTGATGAACACATCAAGATCAGAATTTTAATGACAATTAATAACGTGTGTGATCTCTAACTCTAAATCGCCGTTAATCCAATCAAAAGAGTGCCACTTTTCTCGATTCTTTAGGTCTGATTTTCTTGTTATATTAAAAAGGAATCAGGCTATGGCATTCTTCAAATGGAACGTTAACATTTACGAGACGCGTTTTTCCCCAACACAAATAATATTTATTGGCTTGAGTTTGGCTCGACGAGATAAGCATTATTTGATGTTCTGTGCAATAGATTCCATTGAAGCGGCGGTAATACCGAGAAGTGATTTGTCAAGTAGCTAAAAGGATCCGTTCCATTCAGTCTTGGGTTTTTCTGCACACTTTTGCCGAGCAAACATGCAGGGCAATCATTGGTCTTTGGCAATAATTCAAATCAATATCAGCTGTTTTCATAAACAAGTAAGCGAGCAACAGCAACAACAAAATGCCATGAAATAAATGATAGAAAACCATTTTCAAGTATACGCTCCATTTATTTTGTCATCATTACAGTGGTTTTTTTCTTCTCTTCTGTACTGTCTCTCTTGACGCAATTTCATTGCGATGAAGCTACTAAAATGAATCTCGTCGTTGATTCGGTGCCGGTTAAAAGCGGCGAATAATGGTGACAATGGGGAAGAGAGATGGAATCGCTAAGTGTGTTTAACCAAACCAAATATTCGCTTAAAGGATCTTGTAAGCACAATACACACACACACACACAAACACACACGAGCAAAAAAAAATAACGAGAACTGAATGTACACGAATCGCGATAGTGGCAAATAGCTGGGTTGTGTATGATATGGTGTGTGTGTGTGTGTGTGTATTTTGCATTTGTCGTATTTGAGCGATGAAAAGCGCTATCCGATTTCATCTACCACTCATACACACACACATACACGTAGAAAACAGAGAATGAATGAGAACGAGAGAAAAAAGAGTCTTTGGCTATTACTTTTGTGGAATCCATGCTGCAGTTATATCCGCATTTGCATAATGTACTGCGTTGAATAAAGCATCAAGTATCCTTATTTTCGACTTTATCATGCTTATCGAGAATTTTGATCTCAATTTTCCAAATGGCTAATATGACAGCTAAAACACAATGCGCTCGTCGTTTGTGCTCTCGCTTTGGCCGTATTATCATTCAGCTTTTTCGTCGACGTTTCTTCCCCCTGCTTTCATTCTTCCGTCCATGCCGAAAATTGTATGGCTTTTTCATTTTTATTCAGCTTACATATCTTCCACTGGTCACAGCACATTCATATTACATTTTCGGTTCTTTTCTTTGGCGGAACACGGACATGGCTTGGCATTTGTTTCTGGCTATTCTTGCTTCCATTTTTATTACTGATGCTGATCACAAACAAGCAGATATTTACCAAAGCTTTGAGCATTTGCTACGTGTAAAATTTCAAGTTATTTCTTTGCCCCGAAAAAAAAAGTTCTATACATTTTTTTCCCTTTAAAAATGACAACGAAACACTATAGATTATATACACATACACACAGTGGGGCCAATGAATGCAAGGCGCGCGCGAGATACAAGTTTGTGGTGTTTTTATTTTTCAGTTCACATGCATGGTTATCAAAATGTGAAACGAACTGGAAAAATGTTATTACAATACATCTATTCAATGATTATGGCTTCCAATTTTTTTCTTCTGTCTTCTTCTTTCGTTCTTGATGCGAACATTCTACCATCATTCATAGAAATTGTTGTATAAATTTGGAATTTTTAAAACTCCCACGTACACATGATGCGATGAATTTGATGAACATTCGGTTGCGGGTAAATGCGTCAGTCTACCGAATCAATGTTCAAATCGGATGAGTAAAAGTGAAAAAGCTTTTTTGTTTTAACAACAGTCCATCGAAGGATTTGTATACATACAGTATTTGGCCACGGAAGTGATTGCGTTTTAATTGAAATCGCTCTTTTCCGAAATGATGTTAAAATGAAAAAAAAAACGCTTCAAAAACAAAGCATCAGGATATCATTTGAAATAGTGGATGATGCGCGGGCGGGTAGGAGCACAAGTGCGCTTCGGGCTAAGTGAAAAACGATTTGTTTTGGGGAAAAACAAACGTTGGCAATTTCGGTAGGTTACTTTTTTTTCGGCGTAGTCAAGATAACATTGGAAATTATTGCGAGTTTTTCCATTAACAAACTCAACACGTTTCGAATCACGAGTGAAGAGCGGCGCCCAGATTACCCGAAAACCTATTACTCATCGCAAAATGTTTTCTATCTTGCAGAGCATGCAGCCCATAGCGAACAATATTTACGCTAGACATTTCATTTTAATAGAATACCATAATCAATGAAATCACAATTTGTACAATATGGTTTTTTTTCTCTCTCGTGCGGTAGATGAGAGCCATGCCGCATGTTTCGAATTAAAGTTACGAGATATTGAATCATGGATATTCCATAGACCAATTTAATAAATATTATTTATCAAATATTGATAGCACTTTTGGATTCATTGCGATTCCATTTTCGCCCAATTCGATGATGAACGTGGGCCAGAGAGTGGGAAGTGAGCGAGTACGAAAATGTGAAGAATGTCGAAAGAAGAAAGAGATAGATCGTTTACTGTTGTTGCTTCAAGATATTCCATTACTTCTTTCACTCCGTTTACTCTGAAAGCGCGCGCTCACACACGCTAGTTATACACGCAAAGTTGTTATTTCTTTCAAGTGGCATCTATGAATGGAAAAACTTTCATTCGACTTGATTGTGTTTTGGAAGCTTTTTTTTTCTTTTCGCCGCGCGTAATGCAATAACATGCAGCATAAATAGGAAAAGCGACGACAACAGTAACAAAAAAAAACACACACACACACAGCTATCTAGCAGAGGCGACAAGCGAATAGCAAGTGTTAAGGAATTTTGTGGAAAGGAAAAGTGTGTACGTGTATGACTATGTCAACTTCAATATTTGCAATGTTTGTGCGATGTGAAGCGGTGAAATGAATGTGTGCGGCGACAGCGGCGGTGGTGGTGGTGGTGGTGGTAATGGTAGTGATGCTCTTTTCGCATATATTCTTTTTCACACCATCATCAGCAACATTTCGTTGTTTTTAATAACATCATTTTGTCTGAGTGCAATACATAAAATGCTATCTAAATATTTTCTCATTCCCGTTTGTGTGTGTGTCTGTGTTTACTGTTTTGCTTTTTCCCTTTTTTGTGTGTGCAAAATAATACTTGCCTTGACGTTGGTGGCACTTTGTGTGATGCTGCGTTTGTAGATTCGTGAAAATAAAAATACGAACGGCGACAGCAACAGTAGAAAAAAAGCGCAACTGAGACACAGAGAAAAGGTTGAGAACGGAGTAAAAGAGCGAAAGAGAAAAATTGTTTTTCATATCGTGTTGTTTTGGTGATAGCAAAACTTTGTGCCAATCTATCGTTCCGGCAAGCGCAAAAAAAGGAGTGAGACGGAATGTGCCATGTGTTTTTTTTATCCTCGTATGTGTGTCATTTATAAGCCATATAAATTCCGTATATCAATGCGTAAAAGTCTTGATGCTCTCATTCAATATTTATTTGGTGAGGAGAAGAAAAAAAATAACTATACTATGGATTCATGCACGCATTTCGAGTGTCTTTGCCATCCTTTATTCTCTTTTGCTACCTCTATCCGTTCGTTTTCAATAGCATTTTGGTTTTTTAATAAATAAATTAAATTCGTGACTTTTCCATCAATACAAATTTTTGAACGCTTTTTCCACTCACTCTCATACACACGCAGAGAGAAAATGTTTGCGCTTTTACTTGTGCACACACACATGCCAAATGGTTATAGCCTCTTTTGTACGAAGTGTCGTTTCATTTTCTCATTTCCCTTTTCAACACAAAAATAATAGTCAATTTTCTCTTCATCTTTCTCGCATTTTTTTATGCGCTCCGATCTGCTTTTTTCTGCTTTATTTTGCTTCGTTTTTAGAACATTTCACGTAGAAGCACCACATGCACATTCCATGCCAAATGTAGAAAGGCTACGAGCAACTATTTAATAATCCGGTGGAACAACTTCGCTGTTATAGTGGTTATGAATAATATTACGTGCGTCAAGCTGAGCAAAATCTTTCATTAACTTTCACACTGCGAGCGCGCTCGAGAGAGACGAAGCGAGAGAGAAAAGTTTTGCAGCAAAATGTACACTGTCACTGTGTGTTTCATTTCATTCTTCGTATATACTATAAGATCCACAACTGTGCACATATGTATTGGTGTCGCTTTTTCTTATTTAACAACAGCTACGAAATTTCTTTTGTGCGATTTGCTTTAAAATTTATATGACGAGTGAATGATATGGCAAGCAAAATGGGGCCAAAAAAAAAACTTGGATGTCAATAAAAGTGAGAAAATGATGTATGGTTTACGATGTGAGGGAATGGCGTACAAACGAACGAGAGTCCAGTCCTTATTTGAAATTCAATCGATGACTTCCGGTGACCCATTCGGCATGCAGGTTGTCACCATGTTTCAATAAGCCAATTTAATGTTGCAACATATCGGAACGATGTGAAAGATTTAACAGCGATAAAAATGTTTATGGTTTTTTTCATCTCACTTAACCCCCCCACCCCCCTCCCCCTTGAATGACTTCTCTTTGGATGCTCTTGACTAATGATTCAACGAAACGAATGTACGTTTCAACCCCTCCTCTTCCCCAACGACCACTTGACGCTGATTCTCGATTTTTTTTCCATATATCTAAATGCTCAACAACGCTGGATTTTATGTCGTTCATTCGATTTGTAATCCGATATAATCATGTGTTGATTGCCCGTCGATTTTCCACATCGGACACGTGCTTTCTGGTTAACATACAATCCAATTATGTTGGGCAAGGGATTTCTCGATTCAGTCAGAAATCAAATCTAATCTTGTTCGCCATTTCTCACTCTCTTGCCAACGCTATCACTTGCACTCATTCCCAGGCGAGTTTATATCTTTAATCTCTGTAATCGACGATTTCATCATTAAAATTGAAATACACAATCATCAGATAGATGCGATATCCGTTGTTCCGCGTTTTCTCTCTCTCTGCTGGACTTTTATTTTGTGCTCACGCTCTGTCCATCCATTGCAATAAAGTAGAATGTTCTGCTTGCTATACAATATATTAGACAATTGAATCGAACAACATCGTAACATTGATTGTATAATATTTTAAAGTATAGCCCACACATTACTAATACACAATTCCATACAAATCACTTGGACAATTGTGTGCCAGAGGCCGAACTGTGTCGTTCATTTGGGTTTGCGAAATATATTGACAATATATATATATACATGTGTGTATGTGTTGTCATTTTCAATAACGTTGCCCTTTTTTTCCGAACATCATCGGATTACTCTTGTTCATTTCACTTGTCGACCTGATCAAGTGAGGAATGAGCACAGGGAGAGAAAGGGAGAAAGCTTTTATTTGCGAAATGAACCTGAATGAAAGTGGACTGTTGTTGACGTGTTGACTCATCTGCATTGTCACACCGACATCTTAGTCGCTCAAATGAACAATAGACAGACACACACACACCCTCGGATCCGGTCTATTTCGGAACAATAACAAAACTGAAATGCTGGAAACATGCGCTCGAACAAAGCACGATTAGTTGAATTGTACACATGCATGTGCTGTAAACACGTTTGCACCAACTATTTTTTTTTTTTACATTTTCACCCTAAATCGAAATCCCATCTCATTTTCCATTGAAAATAATTTAAAACCCTTGAAAAAAGAAAGTAATCCATCTAGGATTGTAATGTAAATTTAAAAAAATCGATATTAAGCTTAGAGCAAGTTAATAACAGTGAAACTCATCAATTCATAACCTATCAACGATGCGGAAAGTTTTTACGGGAGTGAGAAATAGAGAGAGAAAGATCACACTGTTTTTGTGCGTCGGCTGATTTTAAGTGTAAGGAGTCAGTTTTTGATTTACCAGCGTGGAGGAGCTGATAAGATGAGTGTTCCATTAAATGCCCATTTAAAATCATTTGAACTTGAGTGTCTTTGTTGGTAAATTACATTACGGTTGGCCATGTAGTGCCGTGCACGCTCTTCTCCTCACCCACCTCTCCTTCTCTCCTTCCCGCCCACGGATTTCTTGTCCGGGCAATCGTCTCTCTGTCTTGAGCACACTAGACTCGGGGTTGAAACACTCTCTTATCTCATTCGACAAAAAACTAATTATAAAAGTTTTTCTACGTAAAACTTCATCATCAGATAAAAAAGGCAATTAAAAAGACAACACTTTTGCAAGCACATATACAGAGAGGAGGCGCGAGCGCTCACTCGCTCGCTCGGCGCATACATCAAGCAGGCGTTATCGCTGGTGTGTTTTTTTTTCGTTCGTCTTGTAAGCTGCTGTTATTATTATGTATTAAATGCTGAATATCTTATTAAATACAGGCGCGCACACCAGTTACAGCTCGTTGGGGTGTCGCTGCTGCTGCTGCTGCTGCTGTTGTTGTTGTTGTTGCCGCTGTGCGATTGTGTAAAATTCAAAAACACAAACATTTTGATTCGAATAAATGAGTGATTAGATGAGAAACGGCAAAATAGTGGCACATGTATCGACTGATATATCGCCGTAGTTAAGACGTATAGCTATTAAACTTTTGCAAAAAATTGGTGAGTTTTGATCATTGAACACTTTGCACTCATTAAAAGTTGTTTCAAACTATGAATTTCGTATTTATACGTTTATTCGCAGATTTACCCAGTCGCATGGAACAAGAGATGGATCGAGACAGAGAACGAAATTGTTTCGCACTACTGGATTTGAAAATTCCAAGCCGAAGACAAACATACACCTTTCCCTCTCCCTCTCTCTCCCTCTCTCTCACGATGAGTATGAGAGAAGAGTCAAGTTCACAAAAATAATGACAAATGTGAATATATGAGCTGCTATACTTTGGTACACACCGTGTGGTTGCGTGAGTGTGTATGTGTCTTGCATATCAAATCTCGTGCAAATGTGTTTGTTTGAAAACACTTTAATACAGCAAACCGAAATCTAAACCAATTAATTACGCAATCGACCGACTTGAAACTTGAGCTGGGTATTCGAATATTGATGAATTGTTTACAAACAAAAAGTATTTGCTCTCTTTGTCAAAAGTTTCTCGGCATTGTTCTTTAATCAATGCTCAAAACATGCAAATTCGTCGTCTTTTTATTACGGTGCCGAGGTACAAACTGTTGCTACAAACGGTTAATAGACACAACACAGCGGCTGAACTTTTGTTGAAACTGGAATTATAATCGACATTTTGCGGCTGTGGACGCAAACACCAAGCAGTGCAAACAACAGTAAATTATTCGCATTGATTCGATATAAATGATGCACTATGCAATTGGAAAATATTGTCATCTCTTTAAATATTGAAAGACACCAATAAATAACCATGGACCATTGTGATTTATTGCAGTGAAGGTTTCTTTTTCTTCTATTTTGCTGTTGTCAGAAAACCTCACTCTCTGTCCATGAAACGATGGAGATGCTTAAAATAGCATTACAAAAACGATGATGAAAGATCCGATGCACTCTTTGGCATTTCATTCATATTAGCCAATTAAATGGGATGCCGTACTGGTGTACATGTACACATTGTACACACCACTAAAAATTCATCACAGCACTGAGATTAACGATGAAACATTGATGTAACTGTGTGTTATGAAACGGACATCGTCTGCTTCGGACAATTGCATCTCATCTCTGCATTCTCGTTTGAACATCCCCCTCTCTGCCTCTCTCACTCTGTGTATGCCTCGCACATCACACTGTGTGTCGTCAACAATGTACCATGTTTATTTTTCAAACACCAAAATAGTAAACATATCATTCGCATCAACCCATATTTTGCATTTCGAAAATTGAATTTATTAATATGACTTTGCGTGATCGCTCGCTCGCGCTTGTGTGCGTTTGTGTTTGTGTTTGTATGTGTGTGTGAATGTTGACGACAGTTTGTTGAATTTAAGCGTCCGCATTGTTGTTGATTTTCAAATAATTTTGGTGTTGAAATGAATGATGAGGTAATGATTTTATCTCATTGCATCTCGATGGTCATGTAAAATGTCAGAAATTGAATAGCATTCAATTTTGTGCAAAATGTGATATGATGTGTGCACATCAAATATTAAGAGTTTATCTCGCGCATAATATAGTGTGTATGATGTGTGTATATATTGTATTTTCAGTATTTACGCTGTGCTGACGACGTGTTTGATTTTCGTAAAATCGTAAAATACACCAAATGCGAATCATAAATTATTTCTCAGGTCGGTCCAAAAACCAGGAAACGAGCCATGAGCCACATACAATCAATAAAAATAACATGAAAACGCATTTAACTCTCTCTCTCTCTCGCTCTCGGATGCTAGAGACGTATCTTTCTCTATGTAGCTCTCGCTCGCTCCCTTGTTCGCTCTTGCGTCTGTCAACCCCTGCGTCTGTCTGTGGCTTTTCCTCTATTTTACTTTTAAACAAGTCACGATGCATGAAAACGCTATAATCCTCTTGAGTGGTCATAATACCGAGGCACACAGCTTACGCTGTGGAATAATAGAGCGCACTCATTTACCCCGTGCAAAGCTCGAGATATCGTTTCGTACGCTTTATATGCGCGATTTCATACGTGGCTTTTTCGATGAGAAATAAAAGTCGTCATTGTTGTTGTCATCGCCATCATCATCGTATCGATGCCATTTTCGTGCTGAACTTATTGAAAAAAGGGAATTGGTGTTCGAAAAAAAGAGTATGTAGCTGCCATCAATGGCCACGTAAAGCTTTAAGTTAAAAGATTATTGTTCATGACTTTCTAAATAGATTTCAAAGAGTAAATCTGCTTTATTTTTCACATAGCTCACTCTCTCTCTCTCTTTCTCTCTCTCTCTCCCATGTTGATGCTTTTTTCCGTGTTCTCCCGACGATTTTCGAGTTTTATTGAAATTAAACGAATATGAAAATGAAACCATTCAACGATCTGCAGCACAATGCAATCGTTACAACGGCTTTGTAATGGCGATAAGAGTGTGTAACATATAAAAAAGCGGCAATTGAAAAATATTATCGAAAGATTTGTGGAAAAATCGCAATTGAAATCAATTTTTCATCTTGATTTATTGATTCGTCAATGAGGGCAAGATAGAGAGAGATATCATCTCGTTTCCCCACTCTCTCAGCATTCGGTACTTGGCTTGTTTTTGTGCTGCCAGACAAGTGCCGAAAGAAATGTCTGTCTGAAACAAATCTTCACTCGAGCTATTATAATTTAAAAATGGGAGACGCAATGGAAGAAAAAAAAAATCGTAGCTGAAATAACATTATTTAAGAGTACTTTTCAATCATTCTCATTCTTTGGGCCTTGATTATGCAAAGTAAAGAATGTTACCATATCGAGAGAGAAAAAGTCAAACACACACACACACTCATACATCCAGAAATACCGCTTTATGAACTTAAGCTACGAAAAATTAAACCAAGTGGAAGCTGATTGAAATCGTAGTGAGTGCTGTATTTGAAGCCTGGTGTCACGGTTTTTTTTTGCTCACTATGACTTGCGATAGAGCGTCCACAAGACAATTGAACAGAAAAAGGACAGAACTAGAGCACACACAACTCGAGTACGAAAAATCATAAAGAATAAATTGTAACGACGTCTACCGCGTGCTAGTTGGTTCAACAATCTACCACGATAATCAACGCCATTATGGTAAAAGGAGTCGAGCACTCCAGGATTTTTCGTGCAACGAAAACTCTTTTTGCTGGTGTTGAGTTTGTATGTGGTCGAACATCAAAGTTATTATGATGGCGAAAACGAGAGAAGAAAAATAAAGAAAAACAAAAAAAGGAAGAAAAAACCAACGAAAAGAATGGAACTAAAATTGCCTGAATTTTTACGATGCAAAAATGTGCAGCATAAAATGGAATGGTGACGAAAAATGGTGTGCGATGGATAAAAAATAAAAACGAGAGAAAGACGAAGAAGAAAAGTGTTGACGCTTCTCTTGGGAGAGAATAAAAGCGAATTTCATGTGCCATAAAAAGCATTCATTGGATTGTAAAACCATTTTACTGGATAACGCCAACACATTGGCCAACCGAGCAGCAACAATAACGCACAAAGAAAAACCGTACAATATCTTTCAATTGTATAGGAAAAAGATGAATGGCAAGTAAAGTGGATGAAATATGTCATAATGGACGGCACAAAGCGAGTGAACGAGCGAGCGAACAGCAAGGAAAGCAAATTGAACTGCAAGAAGATGGTAGAAAAAATTTCACTTATTACAAATGCTAAATCATTATCGCTCAACCTCAAGGTAACCAATGCAAATGTATCTCACATAAGACGTTCGCTCGCGAATCGCAATGCTTTTTATTCCGTTCGCAGTCGGTTTTTTTTCTCTCTGCTGTGTTCGTTAGTTACGTGTTCGAACATTCCGTTTTCGCTTTGAATCGCAAAGCAAAGGAGATACTTCCCACCGATACCGGCGATGATCATGGGAATTCAATACAGGGATGCAAAATAGTATCATCTCAGTCTTTTTCTTTTTTTGCTCGTTCAGACCGCACTTTTTTTTCTCATCTCGTCATTTTTATTACCATCATTCTCATTTCGGATGGAATATTAAATAGAGGTAATGTTCATTCCCACAGATATTTCGCGTACGCTTTTGAACATTAGCCTGCAGCAGTGAGCAGTTTCAAATGCGAGTCAGTCAACGAGAGAGAGGAAGGAACTGGAGATGAAAAACGGACAAGAGGAATAATATCAACCCATTTTCTCTATTTTCATTTCTTTGTGATTTTGTAAGCGATTTTCATTTCGTTGCGTCTTCATGTTATGCGATCTCTCTCTCTCTCTCTCTCTCTTTCCCAAACACACACATACTGTGCCTCCCCATTTTTTGCATTTCCTCGCTTCACTAAATTGTCATTCTATGACTTAACAAAAGCTGTCATTTTTGGATGAATGGAACTCTGAATTTTTTCCTACTTGCATTCGTGCTGTTGTCTTGCACAAGATTTTTACATTTACATTGCTAATGGATTTGACAAGGTAACAACGGAGAAGACAAATGTAAGAATTTTACTTTTTGCACTCATTTCTTTTTCTGTGTCTGTCTCATCTCATTGTATGGAAAAACGGTATGCATTCTTATCGTTCGTCCAATTGCCTTTTTTTCCTCCCCATTCGCCGATGTAATCTTGACATTTTGATCCATGCGCTATCTCAGACTTTTGTTTGAATGATGATGATTACGTTTCACGCCATTGTTAGCAATTATGCATAAATACTATTGAATTTAATGACTGAGACAATTGCAAAATGACAGTGACGGCAACGCGCGCGTCTCCAAACTTTTTCTTCTAGAATTGAAACGGCGCGCATTCTCATTTTTATTTTTCATCTTGTACACTTCGTGACTATGCCATGATTCCGCATTTGATAACATATTTCAAGTGTTTTTTGTGTTGTGTGATTACTGGTTATTTGTATCGCACGTAATTTTCATTTAAGCTCTGGTTCGTTTTCGATTTTTTTTTATCGTTGTCAAATTGTGTGAACGAATTAAAGAACGTAATTTATGAGAATAATTATCGCCAATTCAAGTGAATCTCTAGTGTGTTTGATAACAAGACGAAGCTATTACTGCTGATGCTGCTGATGCTACCATTGTCGAACCGAGTGGCTTCGAATGGAACGCAAATTATATGTTTGCAAAATTACGATGTAAATGCTACTTGAAAGCGTTTTAATCGAATTGTTCAGCAATTCTGTTCGATGTATAATTAAACAATGCTTCGAAACACGCTTTTTCACTTTTGTCGAGCTGCCTCCACACATTGGCATCGCTCAACAATTCAGTTAATGCTTAATGTGTCGAGAGTACTTCTTTTACTTCCTGAAATCATCGCTTAATGTCCTATTATAAGCACGCGTGGATGTTCTTTCATTTGTCTGGCGTCTGCTGTGGTGACGGCGGTGGCTGTGGCTGCGGCTGCGGCAGCTTCAATTTTTTTTTCATTTTTTCTCTGGCTTATTCCCGAACTAGAGTCGTCAACCCGCCACCAGCATCTTCGCACTGCGCACAAAATTCTACCCGTTCAAAATGCAAATTGAAGTTTAAAGAAAGCAACCAGCAGAAGAAAACACAATCTATCTTATCATATCGCAATTTTTCTTTCCAAAGCACAATCCTTTTTCGTTTCTTTGTTTGGTTTGGTTTATTTTGTGTTATTGCAGCGTGTGTGTGCGTCTGTGTATTTATGTACCACGGAAACAAAGTTCCGAAACCAAACCAAACGAAAACGAAAAGTTATCGTGTTTCGTTGGAATCGTGTCTTTTGCTCCGCAGAAAGATAGACAGTGAAAAAAGCGAGCGGAATTCACACTTCCATTTATTCGAACATTTATTGCCGATGCCGCCGCCGCCGTCTTTTATCTCTCGGTCGGGTATTAAGTGCTTCAAGTCGGTGGAAAATGCTTCATAGTTTAAAGATAAACTCACAAATGCAACATCCAACTCATTATAATGGATTTGTGCAATCAGTGATGAAACCAGTGCCGTCTTAGCCTGGAAGCGAATGAAGCAGCCGCTTCAAGGCCCTGCGATTTCAGGGGCCCCGAGCTGCTGAAAAGGCCCTTGAAATATTAAGAGAAAATCTTATTAAAGAAAATTGAAAAAAAAGCACACAAAAAATACAAAAATTCTCAAATTTATTTCAATCTTCGTGGTTTGTTTACTGTCTACAAAACAGATGATGCGCGTGACGACGACGCCGTGGAAATGGTTTTGGCCCTATTTATTTAGCGTAAATCAAATCATCAATTATTTCATCGAAATCCAAATTATTCAAAATTTCACATTCAACCACTGAGCAGAAACGATTGAATGTCAAATAAGAATGAGTAATCAAAGAATTTCAACTGCAAGACGAAAAAAGTCATATACATACATATATTTCGCCTAATTTGTTGTTTCTGTCTTACTTTTTGAATGTAAGTAGTGTGGCCCACTTTTTAATAGAATGGTCAGTGGTATAATTGTTTACATATCAAAATATAAACAGTTTATCGATCAACCGGTTGAGCGAAATTCTTTATTGCTAAGTATGGTTGACTCTTCCAGACGAATGTAATTAAACATAGAGGGAGAATAGAGATAACGATAGGTTTCGTTTGTCAATTCGAATCGGATGTTGAGACATATATACATTCGTATGAATAAGAGCGTTCATGTCCAGCAGTATTGAGCAGTAATCAAAAAATAAATGAAAAACGGCATAGTTTAATAACTCTGAATTCATCTTTTTGAATTCAATCGAAATTGGCGCAACATTCGAAATATTGAATTTTGTGCTATTGAGAAAAAAAATTTAGGGCCCCGGAAAATTTTTGCTTCAGGGCCCCCGAAAGTGCTAAGACGGCACTGGATGAAACCATTGAAAAAGAAGGCAGAGAGAGAGAGAGAGCGAGAGAGCGAGAAAAAAGCGCCCGACACCAACACCATTTCTATGACGTGTTTTCGTACTTTGCGAGCAACAAATTAAAATTGTGTTCATCGTTTCAGAATTTTTATTTCGTTCCTCCGGCGAGCTGTGCTCTTTTAATAACGAGTTTTCAGCACATAACATTCCAATTTGCATTTATTTTCAAACTATTCGCAACCAATTTTCGTCTGTAATGCATGTAACGTACTCCATTCTAATCGCATACTTTTCGGCAACTTTGAACTCGAGTCAAGCCGAAAAGTTAACCAATTTCACTCATGCGAGAGAAAGATGGTGAGAGAGCGCAACGCGCACGAATATGCCGATTTTCCAAGAAACGGATTGGAAAAAGCACGGGCAGCTGCAACGTATCACCTCAAATACGAAAAGCGCCATCTGCACATATTTGACTATTCAAAGTGAACTAGCTGTCATCAGTATCGATGAGTCATCAATGCTCAATTTTGGGTCATTAACGGTACATTGAAAATTGCAAAAGTGCCGTTTATGACCTAAAATTGAACATCAATGACTCATCATTACTGATAACAGCTAGTTCACTTTGAATAGTCAAATATGTGCAGATAGCACTGCAAAATCGTTCATCACTGACAAACGTCAAATTAGTATGGAAAGAAGTCAATGTTGCAGCCTCCTGAAAAAGCATCACTGGCTGGCCTTCATTAAACGCGAATGAAAATGCGAATTGGATGACTGGGCGCGCTGAAAAACAACTGGATAGTCTTGCACAAATAAAATCACTCGCGCGCACTCCTCCAACACGACGATTTGACGTTTTCCAATTTTAATATTATACTATCATTAGCAAGGTAAGTGCTTACTAGCTCGGAACATTTTTAGCACTACATGAAATGTAGAGCTACTAATCTGCGTTTTTTTTCTAATACTTTTTCGAGCCATGAACAGAATTAGAGTGGTTTTCAATTTTATGCTCATATTTTGTATTCAATTCAAACTAGTGGCAGTAACGACAAACAAGTGCATAGTATCTCGAAACGCTAATCAAATTTTTATTATCAAATGTTGTTTAAAATTTACATTACTTTTTCCTTCTTTTGTATAGTATTCTCCGAGTCTTGAGCATAATGAAAGTTAATTTAGATTCTATGCTCATATTATTTATTTAATTTAAAACAGTGGTAGTATCTTTCAAAAAAGAAATCAAACCAAGATCTTGCAATTCATTTTTGAGATAACTGAGAAAATCTTTTTTCTGTATCAACTTTGTTGCAAATATATATCCTTCGTATTATGTTTTTAATCCATAATATTTTTAAAAGGGACGCCTTTTAATGATATATTACTGCAAAATTACTTAGATGAAATACATTTCATGTAGTGCGCAAAAAAAGTAGTTTGTTGTGAAGCAAAAAAGTAGAATAAATAACTGAAATCTCAAGAACGCAGAGCGGAGCGAAGCGAAGCTCTGCGGTCTTGTTTTTATTTCGCTTTCTCTTCGTCAGCATAGGATCTGTGTGTGTGTGTGTGTGTGTGGCGAAAAATTAATAACTTTGTCATAAATTTCAACTAATTTTAGTTCCTGAGAAATGAGAATTTATGTGGACGCATAACAAATTGTAAGGTTGGGCGACCGTGTTATTCGCTGGATGAAAGCTCAACAACATACAAACAAAAAAAAGTACCGAACACACGACGAATTTCGGTTTTTCTGCTTCCTTTCGGTGAACCGTATTTTTTTCTTCTTCGTCATTGTAAAAGACGTGTATTTTTACTGGGTGTGTAAAATTCTTCGCTTTTTTCGGCTTTGCAATGAATCGACACAAAAAACAAAATTTGTTTCACCGCAAAAGGAAGATTTATAGGCTCATCATAAGTTTTGTGTGAAGCTTGTAGACGAAGATGGAAAAAAAAGTATGTCTGTGCATAGAAGCACTTAAAGTGTGCAGGCGCAGCTACTTTCTTCATTCTTTTCTATTGCTTTGCGTAACATTAATGAAAAAAAAAAAGGAAGAAGCGAATCGAGAGAGCGATAGAGGAAAGAAAATCAGATAAAGAACAAAACTTCTAGACGAATGGTGAATAAATAGAACACCCGTTTTGTACTTTTGTGTGTATGTGTGTGTGTGTATGTAGGAGAGAGAAAAGTTCTTGGGGCATCCTTTTCAATCCGGAATTAGTTGCTGATGATGATATTACATTTTTCTTTGTTACGGAAAACTTTTCCAAAGCCATTATAAAAATTTACGCAAACATTCCTTCAATGCTGACAACAACAAAACAACATCGAGCGAAAGAAAAAAAAAAATCGCGCGCGCACACACACATGCCCACATCAAAAAATAAGGTGTAGGCGAATAAGAACCGAACGGTACCTAACAGTGGAATTTCCTCCAAAGTTATTCGATAAAACGGCAAAAATTGCGCGAACTCTTTAAGTCTCGTTTCGAAATGAAATTGTGAAATTGGTTTATACATATTCACTGCATACGAAATCATATCGTGTGCATGGTTGACAAATAATTGAAATGACGACAAGAATTGGATCGTTCAATTTTGATGGCAGAAGAATTTTGATATTTTTTTCCGTTTTTCTTCTTCATCTTCGTACTCTTCGTTTGAAAAAGATATCATTGTCGATGATTCAACACAAAAATGAAGTGATCATTCAAATGGCAGCCGGCTGAAATTACACTTTGAATTAAATAAGTGGCTTTCTGCCATTTATCAATCACGGCTGATGGAATACCGTATGCAAAAAGTGCAAAGAGCACGGTGTCACTCGAGGGGTTGGGTCAGATGGCATGATGCTTTTTTTTCTGATGTCACTGCTGCTTGAAACCAATAAAAGTAAGACTCAGGTTTCCAGTTGATCCTGAATTGTGCGAATCACATCACCAACGACGACGACATTCACAAAATAACAGACAAAACAAGCAACACCAAATCACAGAACAAGACTAAGCATTATATTCTACGGTTCAAACATGATTTATCTGATTTTTCAACGTGCAACAGCAAGAAGGAAGAAGAGAGCGACCGAAAAAAAAATTGAAACGAAAAGGAGAAAAGTTTTCTTATAATCATGGTTTTGGCTTACGTATTTTGATAAGACCGTTTCGAATGGAAATGCCACCGAAACGATAAATGAGCTCAATAACAACACACATAACCGACGAAGAACAATGTCATAAAATAACAAGATCCAAAACAGCAGCAGTAGCAGAAACAATAACTAAAATAAACACTGACGAATTATCATTTTTCCCGTTTTCCTGCATAATTTTGCGTAAAGCGACAGAAAAAAAAAAAAACACATTGTGAATGGTCGAGTGCTGCTGGTGTCGCTTCGCGTAAGGACTGTCGACAAAACGACAATAACGATGAACCATGGAATGATTGATTGGCGAAATTGGTTAAATGGCGAGGTATTTTCTCAGTTTTCCGTTTGTCGGTTTCTTTGCGAATCGAGATGCCGCTGAAGGGAAATCGCATTTAAATTGTTTTCGGATACAGCAAAAAGGTTCGAGTGTGACGAATTTTTTTCGGACGGTTATGATTGTGTGTGTATATGTATGTGTGTTTGTGTGTGGTTTTTCATTTGTATCCCATTCAACAATCATGAGCCTCATTTTTCTTGCCATTTCAACAAAAGCTCCTTCAATTTCTCTTATTCGCCCTGAACCGATCGAATATGATGTGCTTGCCAGACATTCTCTACTCGCAAATGTATACGTGCGATGCCAAACGATGCTGTTCCAATTCAATATTTACAACTTTTTCGATAATAAATTCATTATTGAATATATACATCATCGAAACATATCGAAATCAATAAGTTGGGTATCAATCATGCTGCATAAATATTGTTATTACACTGACGAAGTGCTCATGAAAATGGGAAATCATTGGTATTTGGTTTATTGCGTTTGAAATGTTTTTTTTTCCCTGCTCTTCTTCTTATTCCGTTTTTCTCGCAGGCAGTTTGTTACACGTGCGTATACTTACAACTGTGGCGAACACATCTTGAGGACAATGATTTGGTGTGATGCGACCAACTCAACCGAATCGACAGACGAAACGAATCGAAATAAATGCTCATTCTTATTTTCCCTAGCTATTAGGGAAATATTTTGGGATATGAAGGCAAAACTTTCATCGAGTCATGATTTACGAAATGCTGGAAAGAAATGGAGAGAAAACACACGCTTCGGATTATGTTTAGTGTGTAAGCAGGTGCTGTGGCATCGAAAGCGTCTATGAACATAATAATCGAACGTTTCGTGTATAAAATTGATGCGCCAATTATCAATCACAACGGGAGAGCTCGAAATTCGGTTGCAAATCCATCAATAACAATGTTGTCCTAATGAACGATGTTATCGTCCAAGTAATCCTACTACATAAAAGATTCGCTTCAACAAATAGCCTAGTTTTTTTCTTGTTACGTTCGTTTATTCGTTATTTCTTTCAGTCTGTCTAGAGTTCTTGCTCGATAAAAAATTAATTGGCAACATGCTGAATTACGTAAGTACATGTCAAAACAAAGAGGCGCCGCTTCGAATCAATTTTTTCTGGAACGCCAATCAAAACTGACGTCTCATTCAACAAATATTTGTATAAATGGTTGAAAGGTGTCGATTGAGATCGGTGTGCTTTTTTTTTATTCGCTTGCTTCAAAATCACAACACAACACAAATCAAAACCTCATCATGCCGAGGAGGAGGATACGACAGAGAGTTTGTTGCTTACGATTTCATAATGGAATATGTTGAATTCAAATGAAGAGGAAAATTATTGTGTTTAGTATGGATTGGCAATTGTAAAAAAGCCAAAAGAACTAACATTAAATTTATGTTTATGTTGTGTCGGCCGTTCGGTGCGATGAACTGGATCACCGACTTTGATAAATGCGGTCAACTTTCGATTGTTTCGGATTGAAAGTCGAAGAGTATTTTATGGTTGTTTTGTGACGGGTCATCAACAATCAAACTTGTTCGAGAGAATCAATGCGAGAGCCAGTCTGGGCCCCGAGAAAATCATGTGCACGCAGAAATGAGAATGGGAATAAATTTATTACTTCCAAGAGTTTCCAATGATGCTTTTTGGTTCGTCCTTTCTCTAAAAAAAAACTTTTTTGGAAATAGTCGAATGCAAACAAAAATTATGACTTATAGGAAAAAATAGACTTTGGCTTCAAGCTCTTTTACTCTTGTTGTCCATAAATTGTTTGGGCGAGAGTGAAAAAGTTTAAAAGAGTTAGTTTCACCGAATGATTTATTCGAAATTAGGAATATCTTTGTCAACTGCTTCCAAAGTAGTATTTAATACTCGAAGTGTAGTGACCGAAGTGGAGGTTTTTGCGGTGTGGTTAGCTGAAACGCAAGTACATTTCACATTTCAAGTCTCAACAAATGTGCAACACATTTTGGTTGCTTATTTTTCCCATGCTCTGCTCAACAACATACGCTCGTTTTTCAACGTTAGTTAACTTAACCATTTTGTCTGGAAATTCACATATTTAGTTTTCGCAAAATTCCGGTACCGTACGCACACTTCATTTTAACATTGCAACGATAACGAACATGCAAAAGAGAATGAGCTTTCCCCATTCATTTGATTATATTATTTTAATTCATTGCATTTCTAGTTCAGAGAGAAATGCTACAAATTTTATAAATTATCCAGAATTCAAGTGTTTCAGCTTGGACGTAACATTGTTACTCAACATGAATTTATGAAAACATTTACTGCGACACCGTAAAACTTTTCGACTTTGGCATTCGCATTCGCATTCAGTCGTATTTGCGTAAAATACGAGTGTAAAGTAAATTATCATTTTGCTGAAATGGTTTGGTCATGCCATTCACTCTGACTCTCCCTGTCGCTCCCGCTCTCTTCCGCCATCGTTGTGAAAGAGTGACTCGGTTGGCGATTGTTGTTCTGTGCACAGGTCATTAGACACAGGAAAATCTTAATTATTTATTTGGCTTATAAATTTCGAAACTTAAAAAAAAAACATAACTGGCTTACGCATAGAATTCGCATTCATTCGAGTCTGGCGTACGTGTGAATATACTGAATGGGGATGCAATGGATTTTCAATGGCACGAAAAGTTTTTCGTTTTCAGCTAGAAGGCAATCAATTTCAATGTTAAAATTTAATCTACTCGTGCAGAACATTCATTGAATTTTCAATCGATCAAAAAGTTGGAATATTCATTTTGAGCAATTAGAAGATTTGATTAATTAATTATATGATTCGATGTAAAAGTCATGGAAAACAATCCCCAGCCCCAAAAGTATCAATGCGAGCGACTTGTTGTGATTGTAAACGAATGCTGAATACGAAATTAGGTTTTTCATCGTATTGAGAATTGGTTGCTGTGATTTATTCCACTTGATTATTATCTAAAGGGATCCTCATAATTCTTCAAGCAATAAAAAAGTGCTTCTTGTCAAAATATTCAATAATAAGTTTGGGTTATCTTCAACACCTTCGAAACGGCTGTGACTTTATTTACTCCATTCAGTCGTTGGCGCTGGCGTACGCAATTCCGAAGCGCTCAAAAAAGCCAATTAATTATTTTGTTAAAGTATCACGATAGACAATTTTTTTTTTTCGTAGAAAAGGGTCGAATTTGGTTTTTTGGAGGGTGCAAAAACGTTTCGAATTCCAACGTTTTGGCGGTCGGCTGCATGCCGAAATCTTGAAATTATGACAAAAACAAAACAAAAATATTGAGGGATTTCAAAATCACAACTTGGGTTGTACTGCACTTAAAAAAGAAAAGAATCTTCTATGAAAAACACAAAGCTAAGACAGAATGATTTAGAATTGGTTTGGTGAAAAGGTGAGTTAATTTACCTACTTATTTGTTACGAAACCATTTTTTCTCGCCCGAATTATTCTATATGAAGATATGTTTTTGCTTCATTTTAACCAACAGCCAAAAGGGTCGAAAACTTAAACGACCTCTCTTTCTCTCGTTCGAAACGTGATTACATGTGTTTGCCATAAAAACCAACCAAAATGAATGTCAATTTACGTTGAATGGGGTTCGCTTTTTTATTCAAGCATAAATGATGCGGAAAAAAACTCTTTATGGGCATACGATTAGAGCAGGAGCCACGATGCGAACAACAAGCGAGCGAGAGAGAGAGAGAGGGGGGCAGGGGAATTTAAGCCTTTTGCAAATGAATTAGATGAATCACCATCGATTGTTTCTTGATTCACTTCTTTAATTATTATAGAAAGTCGAAACAAAAGACCCGCCACAATTGCTCGGTATGCAAGCGAAACGATTATGAAACCATAGCGGCGTCATCACCGCCACCTCGGTTGCCTCCATCATTGTATCCACATCAACTATGATCTTTTCGACGATGGACGCAGGTGATTTCGAACAATAACAACAACAGCAACAACAAACGGCATGATTCATTAGAGCCGGATTTTAATGGAATATTCCGTTGAAATTTAATTAATGATTAAAAGAAAATAGGATTTGGTTGAAACGATGGAATGGATGCCATTGGAAATTTTAGCTAAACCCATTTAGCCATCAAAGTGATGAATAATAGTTATGGCAACAGGATATTGAAGAATTCATAATATCCAATTCGCGTATTCGGTGGCTATCGCAGCGCGGCGTAACAACTGAATTGAATTTGAAATTTTATCGATGCTATTTTCGTAGCGCGAATCAATTCCATTGAGCGTTTATTATTCAGAAGATTATGGTGACCGAAGAGCGCTAAATGAATGTAAGGCCACACACTTCTATCATCTAGGCCGAAATGTCTAACCGAAAATGATGCTGTTCAAGGGTGTGTGCGCATTTGTGTGTGTGTGCTTGTGCGGAAGCCGAAAACGAGCGATCGAGTGTGATTGTTGTGTGCTTGATGCATACAAATTAATTCGTGTTTTTCCAATATCCGTTCGATTGTGTTGAAACGATTTACGCTGCACAATGGCCTGTTGTAATATGCATTGACGAAAATTTTATGAGGTTGGCCACGATGGAGGCAAGAGTGTGACGCGTATTCCCTTCTTGTGTTCAGCACATCATCAAAATCATGAAAATTTGTGGTCACAACTAACCACCAACGGGGAACAAACGCATATTTTAGTGTTCAATTTGGTCGTTTGAATGATGAAGCAACTGTTTGTGCTGCTGACTAAGTGTATATCCTCAGCCGGAGCGAGCAAATGAGCGGTCGCACGCTCCACAGAAACTCCCTTTTTATTGAGCATATAAAGCGCGCTCGTACACACACACACACACACACACAAACACAAACCATCACATGGAATTCACGTTTGGATTGCTTATTTTTATCGCTTATTCAATTCCTCTAGTGTAATTAATATTCTCAATATTGAAGCAATTTAACCTTTTAACATGTTCTGATGTTGAACCGTAGATATGCTGGCATCATCGATTGTTTCTAACGGCAACGCGGCTCAATATTACCGTTCGGTTTGTTTGGTTTGCTTGAATATTGCTCCGCTTTTTTCGTTTAAATCCGATGAACAAAAAAAAAAGGCGAAAAATTCGCAAGTCACTTGAAGGAAATTTCGTGATTTCATCGATGTATGCTTTTTTGCTTGTTCTCGCTCTTTCTCCTCTACCCATCGCTCTCTCCGTGTCTCCAATGTTCATTGGAAACTTTCCCGACGTTTCATCGAGTTTCATTTGAAACGACAAGCACATATTTTTAGCATCGCTTTTACCAAAGCACACACACACACACAACACATCATAATCTTTTTTCTCGCGAATGGTATGAAACAACGAAAAATGAATTGTGTATACATATAAATTCGTCTGAGAGAGCCATGGGAATGTTTAGTACTAACTCAATGTTGTTGTGATTATTCAGTGCGCGTTTTTCCCTCCGTTCGAAGTCCACACACGAGATGCGAGTGATTACACAAAATATGGCACATATGGATGCCATGTCACGACTATTCTCACATTTTCGCCGTGCCGATCCCGCACTCTGCCGTCTCAAATGATTGTGTGTGTGTGTGCGCGCTTGCATTCCTTGTTGTTGTCGCGTTATAATTCTGGCGCGTTTTTCTCTTTCTTCCTTTTCTGTCATCAGCTTTTGTTAGCCTTTGATTGAGCTCATGAAAATGTGTCATATGGTTTGTTGAGCAGCACATACGAGGCTCTTGTATTGTTGGTTTTCTTTATGTCATTAGCAATAGTTGTCCACATTTTACGAGAAGAAAGAGAAGAAAAAAACGATCCACTTTTAATCCTTCTGATGGTCGTTGTTAGTTTCATTGGTCGAATAAACGCTTTGTTTACAAATTACTAACTCAAAGCCTCGCCGCTGTTGTTTACAGCACGAATATGTGAGTACAGACATCCAAGTAAATTGATTAAATTTTTTTTTGTCAATTGTTTTGAAATTTTCACATACACAGGCACAGTATATACGGAAAAGAACCCACACACAGCCATTGAGTTCGAGCGAATAAGATTTAATGAAAGAGAAAACCACAAGCTGCCGGCTACAAAATGCTGGTACACGACCATAATGATTCTATTTTGCTCACGATCAGAAAGCTCTAGACCAATAGCTCAATGGGAAAATTTCAATTTATGCAAAATAGATATTGCTTGTTTACAAAGTCCACATGTTATATTTTCAATTTCTTTGGAGAAAAAAAAGTGTGTTTTTTTTCCTTTCCGAAATGAAAGTAAAAGTTAATTAATGCAATTGCTGATTTTACTTGTTTGTTATGTGCTTGTTTGTTTTGAATATGTGTGTCTGTCTATCAGTTTCAGCAGATGAAGCAAAAAAAACAACAACATGGAAATGGCATCACATTACTGCAATTAGTTAGAATCGATCATATTTTCCACCATAATTTTCTCGCTATCTCCGTTCACGGCACGTCGAGAAATCGTGTGTGTGCAGGGATGAGACACATATGGTCCAATGAATATGTTATTCATTCAGTGCAGCGCACGAAACCGTACAACGAAATTATACTTTTCCCAAAGTGTGTGTGTGTGTGTGTGTGTGTGTGTGTGTGTTGTTCATGCCAATTCGTGGTAACAGATTCATAATCACATAATAGTACATATTTATACCTTATGAAATTTTGCATATACTCTATATTCGAACACGTGAATCATTTGGTGCATTGTACGACCGGATTGTGAAACAGAATGAACTTATAATGCTACTACGTTCGTCGACGTTGTGTTGTATGCACAGGCACACATGATTTTTTTCTTCTCCTATGCTTATCGTACATTTTGCTGTTTTTTGTGTTTTATTTCAACCAATTTACATATAATACACATCTAAAACTATGAGATTCTCTCTCGCATCAACCGTCAATTTTCTCGTATATGCATCATAAATGCTGTACGTAGCCAGCGAGAGAGTGAATAGAAAAATACACGGAGAAATGGGGGAAAAAAGCATCGGCAACATGAAATAATTGCATCAAACGAAGTAGATGCTAATTAGATTGATGGAAATAATAAACCAGCTTTGGGTACTTCAATATTAGGAAATAGGCGTTATACGCTGTGTGTATACATGTGTGCTGTATGTTGTGATGGGTGTTTTCTTTCTTTTTTTTCCATTCATTCCTCTATTTCATTTTGCGTAAGTGCCAAGTGTAGTCATGCTTGTTCACTCTCATCCATACACTTGTACGCGCGCGCTGCAACGGCATGCAAATCCATTTTCTAACCGTTCAATTTTTGATTTGATAATAACAAGGAAATTGACTGTTAGATTGATGGAGCGGCCCCGACGCTCTCTCTCTCTCTCGTACCAATATGATAATTGAGTAGCCGCAAATAAAGCGAGTGCAATATGTATCAATATCGCATTCTAGTAGCATGCGGATGGACATTCCGCCAATTAATGTAATTCCGTACGTTGGCTGTTGCCAATTGGGCGTAGCAAACTTCGATCAAATTGGCTAAAAATTGATATTTACTTTTTCTTTTTTTTTTCATTCTGCTCTTCCTCATAACACGACTGCAACACGGCAATGACAGTAACAACAAAAAAATCGAATGTTTTCGAACCTTGTCACCCAATTTTTTTTTTATCGCCACAATATTTTGCTAACACTGATTTCGGATGCGCGCATTTTTCATTTTTAGCATTTTTCCGAACAATGTCAACTATAATTGAATCAACGACACAAATGACAATACATCAATTAATATTCGAGCGAGAACGTTGTCAGCGTACGACACAAAATATAAAATATTGCACGCGCGCTCGCAAGAGCAGGGAAGACAGCGAAATAAAAAAGAAGCAAATACACCAACAGGCATAACGCGTGGTGAGGTGTACTCCATTTTTCATTTAATGCAAATAAAATTACATAATCAAAAGCGAATTCAATTTGAATGAGTGACACGAAACGTAAACAAATTGATATCGGCACATGCATATACAAGGGGTTTCGCGTTCGTTGTGAAATGAACACAGACGCTAACACATTTGACACAGTAAAATTGCCGTTTTTCCAGTTAAACTGCATTGTTTTACATATTTAATCATCGAAAATCGATTTTAACTGGCCAAAAAAATTAAAATATCGTCAATTTTGGACCACGTGCTTGAACTCACACACACATACACACGCACCGCGCTGATCATCAATCCACTGATTGACAGATTCTTTGGCCGTCAAAGATTTTACGGCACCAACTGAAACAAGCGCGTGAAATTTATTAAAGCAAATCTCGATGTAAAAAAAAAACGATCAACACAACACGCCGAGGTACGTTTCATGGCATTCATCACTTTTCGAACCGTTGTTAAAAAGCTTGACACAGTGTTGACGGTTCTTTTTAATATCAGTCAATTGTTTCAAGAATTTTTCGGGTCGCACGTGTGCACCTACATTTCGGAGTGTTTTTTTTTCTTCTTTTCTCCTATGGCATGAGTTCTCCGCAACATTTTCGTAACAATTCCGAAACACCGTCATTCCTACCGAACAATAGAAAAAACGAGACACAGAAAGAAAATATTAACATTTCGATGATGTTGCCCATTTTGATTTATTCATCGTCACATAGAAAAGTCTTAGACCCTTGAATGAAATAGATATCAATTATGTCAAATATAATCAGTTCAAAAATTCTTCGGGGATATTGGACGGTTAAGAGTGGCACACTTTCTTTCGGAAGTGTTTGGGAGTTCGATTTTGTAATCTTGGCGCGAGACTAGAGCACATCGCTTTCTAGTCACACAAACACATTTCTCCAGTTGACGAAGTTTTTTTTTCGCATGTTACTTTCATTCGATCCTATTAGTGTCAACTTTAGCTTCAACGCCAATGTCCCGACCCGTCACTCTATACCAAATTCTCCCAAATGATTTCATTAATTTCATAATTTCATCGTCTATGTCATTCTATATCTCCATTCAAATTTTCTCGTGTGTTTTTCGCACATTTTTCTTGCAGCGCCACGAACTCTCGTATCATTTTGTATTGAAATTTCGTTAGTTCATGAGTTCGCCGTAAATTTCGTCAAAACGTGTCGTCACTTTGCATTTTTCATTGTTCGCCTGTATGTGTGTGTGCTTGTGCCTGTGCCTATTTTGTGTGAAATTGAAATTTCTTTTAATTTCTTTTGTATGCATCGCGCATACGAAAATTCCTCCCTTTATTTAATAGAAAAAACAGAAACAAAGTGAATTTTGATTGTATCGTTCCCCATCCTTCGTCGCACCGAAAAATGCTTCCAACAAATGTGACATTTTGCAATGTGACGAGGCATTTGATTGTAGAATTCGTTGCTACTCATTAAAATCTCATCATTTTCAATAAACCTTTTATGATGATGGCCAACATTAAACATTTTTAACCATATACACTCAGTGTACAACCGAGAAATTGATTTATTCGTTGTAGACGTCGACGACGACGATGTTGTTGTGGAGATACGGATGAATGAGCAACGGACGACAACGATGAAAAATTATAAGCACAACATCTGTTTGCACTTTAAGGAGAATCGTCAAATTACATGTAAAAATCATAGTTAAAACTGTCGGCCCACTTTTCTTGTGTATCGCCGAGACACACAACCCGACGAACGTTGGCATATCATTTGGCATTGTTCATTTATTGCGCTCTCGCACACAATGCTACAATGACTACGACTACGACGACGACGATGATGATGACGACTTGCATGGGATTCTTTTGCTACTTGACACATTTCAGCATAAATGTTTTTCACTCCTTTAAACTAAACCATTTGTCAGAATGATGGCGATTGTAATATTTTCGGTTGGCCACATCTAACGATCCACAGCGGCAACGGAGGAAGCGTTGTGTTTGTGCGCCACCAAAAATGTATTATCACGAGTTAAGTAGTAAAAATTAACTAGAATAAAATGAAAACAGCCACATTACCCCACACAAAATATGCACCACGCACCCAATTCAATAATATTATAATTTTAAGGATTTTGAATGGCGCGTTTATGGAAATTAAAATGATGATTTCTATTTAATTGACGTACCAGAGCTGACGCCGCCACCATCACCAGCATAGAGGCGAATATATGCAAAGTTAACGAGATGATGATGTTGGATGAGTGTGCGGCTGGTACTTGAATTGGTAACGAATGTGTGGGTGTTGTGCGAAGGAAAAGGGAAAGAGAGAGAGAGAGAGAGAGAAAAAAAAATACCCCTAATAAAAATGCCATCGAGCGTACAACATATTGTGCACAGAATACTCCACTCGAGAGAGTGGCTGCTTGACCATTGTCGGATGCTGAAATCTTTGATCTACAACAGAAAATACTTTTTTTATTTGCAATGAGCCGGACACGTTCAACATCATCTCTCTCTTCCTCATTCACGCGCACAACATGGCTAAATAAACTTTGGCAAAGATGCTATGTTGCGCTCCATCTTTTTGTATTTAAAGATAGATCGAGTGTGAAAGAACGCCTTAATTTTTTTTTCTGCTTTGCTTTGCTTTTACTACGGAATGTGTATGTGCAGTCATTTTCGTTGTGTTTATTTTATGAGGAATTGGTCACGATGGACCAATAAAACGACTGAATTTTATTCTACATTTGCATTGAGAACTGCTTCTATTTCGTCGACTTCGTTCCATACGTTATTTTTTGCTGCTCCGAATTTACTCAATATTTTAGGCCAGTAACGACAGTATTGTTTACGTAAGTGCTACGAGTTAATAACACACGAGATGCATGACACCGAGGCAAAGTGAAAGACAAAGATAAAGACAAAGGAAGAATGGAAGAAACCATTTGCACAGAAAGCGTATTGGTTGTGAATCGACAAACCGACCAAGGATAAAAGGCTACGACCGATACCGAACGCACAAACAGATATTATGTCGGAAGAGTGCGAGAAAAAAAAACAAATGCCTTACATCGAAAAAAACAAAAGGGCAAAAGACTCACCAGCAACTCAAAGCACACGCGCACATGCACAAGCGTACGCGCGCGAGCTTACACATACAATATAGATAAATATAAAAATGGACTGGTTGTTAAAACCTTTACAATTCATTTCCCCATTTCATCTAATAATGCAAAACATAAACATAATAAATGGTTTTGTTACATGGACCATGGCATAGGCATTCGCTATGACTAGCTAGTTTTTTTTTCTTTCCCAGATAGAGAGTAAGTAGTCTTTATGCGGACAAGAAAACAACAACGTAAAAGAAATGTTATCGTTTTTGCCGCACAACCGAATTATCTATGTACAAACACTCATTTAAAAGCCAGAGATCCGGCGTAGAGTACAAAGTGAGTTTGTGTGTTCATTTTTCGAGATCGGTTCGCGCGAACGAAAGCAACATGGCTATGAAATAGAAAAGAGTTCAAATTGGAAAAAGAATAGTATGGAACGTGCACAAAATTTAGGTTCTGTATAATAGTTTCGCAGGCTTCGTTTCACACTCTACTGTGGACTTGATGAACGGAAGAGGATGTGGAGAGTGTGAGCCAGGAAAAAGAGCAACCGAAAGCGACGGCACACAAAATGACGCCGACGACTACGGATATGATGATAATGATAATGAATTCACATTGTAAATACAATATACAATCGAAAGAAAGAGAGAGAGAGATGCCTCGAAGATTCTATGTTATCGCCGTTGTTGTTATATTTCCCACACTTGCTCTCATATTACGGTAAATTTGTCTTTTTTGAAAACCAAATAGGGAAAGAATGCGAACCGAAAGAGACGAGCATGAAAAAAATAAACGTCATCAACTTTGAGGAGCTGAAAGAAAAACAGCGTCAACGCTGCCGCTGGATATTTTTTTTCTGTATGTACTGCGAGTACATTCTTGCGAATATACGCTCTGTGAGCAATGCTCAAGTGATAAAAATTGCTGCAGCTGCGATTTTCAGCCGAATACTAAGAGATTTTTGTCATTTCGATGGATTGATAAAAGTATGTTTTGCTGATGTACACAATCGCCAATTTAATTTGTAATATTTTATTCGGCACACACAGAGAGCGAGTGACACACAGTAGACAGGCCGAAAATGTACGAGAATTTCAAGTAGGAACAAAGCACCACGCAAAATGGTAAATATATATATATATATGTAAATCAGGACGCACGCAAAATGTATGAGCTCCAGTATGGCATGGTTCGCTCTATATCTAGTTTCGCCAACATGCATGTGAAGTGCCGAATAAATAATTTAATTTTATCCTATAAATACTCATTATATGGCTTTCATCTTTTTCTTGCCATCCATTACATTTAATAGAGATTGCGGACACAAAATCAAGTCAGGCGAGAAACGAGAAAATATGCATGGAAATGAAATTCGAAAGCTGAGCATTTTCACGCGTACGCACTTGAAATGAAAAGCAGCATTGCTCGCATTTAGCCGAAACTCAAAGGGCAACATTTTTGGGGAATGGAGAGAGAGAGAGAGAGTGAAAGAGATAAGCACCGAGCAACCGAGTGACAGAGAAATAGAAAGAGCAGAATGTTTCCTCCTTATACGGAATGTCGCATGTCCAAAAGCGAGCAGATAATAATCGCTTTGTATTCGTTACATTTCAAAATATTTGTGTGTATCCTTTTGGCATTTTTGCGTCTGTTGCTGATACTGTGTGTGTAATTTGTTTTGTGTTATATTCAACGTTGATGCTTTTTTTTATTCTTCCTCGGTTTGTTTGTTTGCGCCTGAATCATTTTTTTTATCATTCGTTCGTCTCTGTGTTCCATTCATTCCACTCTTTTAAAATGCCACAGATGCAGCCTGCGTTTATATGTGCGAGACATCAAAATTACGTGATGCCAACAATAAATATTGCTGTGTGTTGTGGAAAAAGAAGAGAGAAAAAAAAAACAAGAGAGATGTCATGGGTTGAAATTAATATTCGTTTCATATCATTCCAGCTTTTCGTTTGTCCGCTCCTGCACATCTCCCGAAAACACAACGAAATAAAAATAAAATGTGTAATGTGCTTTGAACATTTTCAAACGAATTTGGATCCCGTTTGTTCCGATTAAATCCACACATGAAAAGAAAGTCGTTGTGCAAACAACAACAGCAACAACGAAAAAAAATGATTTAAATTTTTGCAGCTGGCTTGCATTAAGTGATGACGATTTTAGCCATTTTGTGCTCGAACGAAGAAAGAACCAGAAGTGGAGAAGGAGAGAGGCAGCGATAAAAAAAAGAGTGTTTCGATAGCAACAACTGTGTTGAATGCGTCGACAATTATAAGAATAAATATTGAAGCGAAAACATAAATCGGATGAATGATTTCCCCGTATTCCGTTTATATAATCAATCAAAACGACACATAAAAGAGAAAGAATAGAAAAAATGGCTAAATAGCCAACAAAATGGTCAAACGATGGCGCTAGAACATTATAGCTATCGTTCTTTGAACAACTGAATTGACCATACTGCATACGCTTAGAGCGAATTTATTTTTATTCTTTTAGAAAATATATATTTTGTTGTGTTGTGTTCTTTTTTGTTGTTGTTCCTTTGCATATGTTGTCGCTTCGCGTAGGTATTGGCTTTTGGATTTAAATTTGTTCATTTGTTCGCTGCTGTCGGCTACGAAAAATAACACAAAAGACAAAACACAGTGCAGAGAGAGAGAGAGAGTGAGAGAACGAGACAGAGGAACTTGAAAAAGGAACATCATGCATAGCTTAAACTGGTTTTTACTGCCCACAAAGGCCAAAATCAAACGAAAAAAGTAAACTCGTTCCATTTAGCCCATAATAAATGCGCCATCAATCAGTGTATGTGCACCATAGAGCAGATGCACACACAAATTAAAATTGATTTGAAACCGGGCGAAAAGAAGACGCGATCACTCAATACATTCAACTTTGCTGTCGACGTTTTTTTCGGTTTGGTGAAGACTCACAAACTCACACAAACTCAAAAAAACACACACTTCATAAACACTTTTGATAAAGTGGATGACCTATACGAAAATAAAACCATCGCGAGCGCGAGCACATCACATTTTTTTTCTTCAGTGCAACGAACTAAGAAAGCTGCAACTTTGCACGATATGATCAGACCATTCAATGGATTTTGCTCTTATTTTGTTCCGATTCTCCTTTGCAAAGTTCAAAGATTGAAGTCGAGACCAATCAATACGTGCAATTTCTGTCGAACTCATCGCGGTCATGGATGTCAGTGTGAATTTGATCCGAAAATTCAGTTCCATCACATTGATGATTACTCCACGCTCCGCGAGTCACTCACTCATCACGAATAATGAATAAATAATTGTACATCACTTGGCGTTCCTATCTTTCGGGTGTACCGTGTATATACGATGCGTATATATTTTGGGGTCGTCACAAGTAGCAGTTGGAACTTAACAAACAGTAATTTATGCGTTGAAAACGCTGCAGGTGGAAGATGTCAATTGTTGCCTTGCATCTCCTTCACGGTTGTATCGTGTCGTGTCGCGGTCTCAGCCCAATGTATATCAAACGAATGAAAAATCACGGGCCATTTCTCGGCCCACATCTTATTAATTTTACAAGAACCTGAAAGACAATCTCCGAATTTCAATTATTTCGCATATTTATCAATGAGTCCAGCTGGTATTTTTCGCTCTCTACTCTCTCACTCTTTCTCTCTTGCACTCACGCTTATTCTGCGTGTGCGTGTACGTATGCCCTAGTCTGTTCGGGTGTGCTGATTAAGAAAAAGAATGCCCGGACAGCAATTCCATTTTCATGAGAAACGGAGCCATCCAATTTCGTAAGAAAGTTGACGCAAATAATGCCATTCACTGACATGATGCATCTCTTTGAGCCAATTTTTACTGTCCGCGAATACATCTCGCTTTTTTTTCGCCGTCTTCTGCCATTTGATGTGTGTGAATGTAGCACATAAATTTAATCATTCCTCGTTATTTTTCCGCTCGTCTCGTTGTCGGAGTTTTCGTCGAAATTACAGCGATGTGCTGCACCGTGTGTGTATGTGTGTGTTGAGAGGAAAAATGTCAGAGTCAATCATAAAGCCAAAATATGGGTTGAATAACCGCAATTGCGGGCTTCAAATGTAATCAATTAATTCCAAATGTATGCGTAAATTCGACGAATTCTCGACAATGTAGTCATGAATTTTCATCTTGGTCTACATTTTTATTTCGGTGTTTGTTTTGAGTGAAACTCATTATGTACAATTTATGCGGAACTCGGCTCGCTCTGAATTTGCGGAAACTCACCGGATTTTAGTTGATAGCGGTTTGTGTGCAAGCACCCGCACCGCATTTACACAGGACTAAACGACAGAAGCATTCGAATTTTAAGTGTTGTCATTTTTGACACTTTATCTACAGCGTGCATCATTTGATCTCACTCAAATTCAATTAAGGGAAAAGTCCATTTTGGTTTTTTATGACTTTTTGTTTACGGTTTGAATGGACATTTTTGATTGACAATGCCCCAAATGAATTGATACCGTTTTCATGTTTACGCTCAAATTGCTTAAGTGGAAATTAATGCACGTTACATGTTTACCGCATTAAAACAACATTCACATTGAAATGGATCGATGTTTTTGACACTGGTCATTATCAAAGGGACTCATTTTCTATGCATTAAAACAAAGTAATCATCGAAAGATTCATCCATAACCCAATTTTGCGGTCGAAAACTAATTTCAGAAATGTTGATGAAGGATTTTAATCAATCTCTGCTATACACAATGATTCATATCCACTGTGTGTGTGTGTGTGTGTATCTCTGCGCGTTAGCAATACTCTGCAGTTGTCATGGCCCAAAATATATAGCAAATATGATGAGCAAAAACTATCATCGGCTCAATAGAGCGAGAGAAAGAGAGAGAGAGAGAGAGCGTAAGTGAGAAAATACATATTTAGATGTTAAATGTTTGTTTTGTTGGATTTCTCAAAATCGTGCAATAACATCATCCCAGTTTTTGGTATTTGTACAGTTCCATCCATTATCATATATTTGCAAATGGGACTTGACACCCCGAACAACTTTATCGAAACCATTCCAAAAATATCGGCTTTTTTCTCTTTCTCTCTCTCTCTCTATCTCTGTTGCTGCCAAACAAAAAATAGAACTTTATTGCTGTTGTCGCATGAGTTAAAGACTACATATATACATTAATATCTGAGCCATATGAATGTTTTATTCGTTATTGTCTTGTGCCCAATTCGAAATGAAAGCTGCACAATGCAAACTTCCTATTATTATTTTATTTTTCTTCTTCTGGGTATGTCATAATGTGTATGCAGCACATTGAAAGCCGTTAAGTGAGTGTTCGGCGAAGAGAAAATACGCCACGCCAAATGGAGGAAGTTTACTTTTTGATATATGAATATGCCATAAAAATGCTCTTTTTCCAGTTCTACGAACTACACGTGTATTATTTCTCTTGACTCTCTCTCACTCTCTGTCCCTTGGTCTCGGGTTTTTGTTCTTAATTCTTTTCTCGGAACATTGTGTCGATTCATTGCTTAAAACAAATATTAGTTAATTTAGTCATCAACTCATTGGATTTGAAGCAAACGTAAACTCTTAAGCAAACGCAATCGCAGTGAGAAAGAGAGAGATAGAGAAGAAACCCATGCTGCTTATTTACCGATTTAATATTTGGTACATGGTTTCAAGTTTCGTGTTGATTGAGAGCCGCAGCCATTAAAATCATCATACAAATCAAACAATTTACACATTTCTTTCTAATAGGCTTGTCGGCGGAAAGGAAACTCAATGTTTTCAATCGACCGCATCAAGAACAACAAGAAATGGAATGAAACAAAAGAAGAAGAAAAAAAGAGAGTGTAATTCAAATGGATGTTCATCTAAGCCTAAGCTTAATAAAATCAAGAGCCAAACAAGCCGATGAAAGAGGAGAGTGAAAATAGAATCTTTCGAGATGAAAACGAATGCTTTTTTTTCTTCTTCTTCTTCTTCTTTTTCTGCATTGGAGTCGAATTTTTCGACGCTTTTCATTTTTACGAAGTCTCCGGTTACTTTTTTCCTTGTTAAATGGTGTGAGTTTATGTAGCGTTTTGAATTATTTATTAGATCGATCCCTGTTGGGCATACATTATCAAAATGGAAATGCGAAACGGAACATTATATTCACTTATGGCTTTTCCTTTTTTTCCGCTCTCTCCCTCTCGTCTCAATTTATCTCATGGAAGATTTTTTTATTGTTGCTGCTCCTTTTACCACTTCCATGCAACCCAAGCTCGAATTTCCTTGTCGTCCGTCGTTGCGGCCGCCTGTTGTCATTTATTTTCTCGGCTCTTTTGTGTCACCGAAAATTATACAAATTCAGCAATATATTAGCCACTCACTCGCAAATAATGGGGTTCTTGAGTGAGACACTAATCGAAATTATGTATTGGAACAGATGTCTCCAACGGAATAAGTTTTCTCAATGAAAAAAATATAAATTATGGAGCATTTTATTTATACACCGAAATCGGACAGGAAAAAAAATCGATCGAAACAAAACGTTCACGTTTTCTTTCAGTTGAGTCAATTCAGCATACGAATTGAGAATTTCTCAATTCGAATTTATTTTCGGAAATAAACACTTTCGAATGAGAATTTCAGTGAAGAGAATATATACTCAAATTTATCATGCACATTGATCCAAAATCAATTTCTATTTCAATGCAGTAATAAATCAAATGTTATTTTGTGGATTTGAATATGTCTAAATTTAAATGGATTCCATCTGAATCAATCCAATTTGCTTGGGATTTGGTCGAGATTATTGCATTCATGCAATTGCACTGGAATGCATGGGACATTTGAGATTAGAAAAAATATATATACACTAGTGTGTATTTCCATGCTATGCCTATTATCGGCACAGTTCGTATGCACACGAAAGGAAAACGAGAAGGAAATCTGCTAAATAAATTCGTTAAAAATGTAAATTTTCTTCATTTTATTTGCATTTTCTCCTGTATATGGGCGACATACGTTTTCGACCATTTAGAATTCATGAACATAACGATAGTCGTTTTCTATCTCTCTCTCTCTCTCTCTCTCTCTCTCTCCCTCTCTCTCTGTACTGTTCGTAGGGAAACAATTCTACTTGTGTGCAGTTTTTGTTGCTCAGAACAACAAATTGGATCACGGCCATTGGAGCAAACATAGTCATTGACAGAGAGAGAGAGAGAGTTGTGTTGTACTACGGGTGACAAATGATTTTAGAGCGTGTTTCGCACGAAATTTGAAAGTAGAATAGGTGAAATAAATAGAGATACCTTTGACCTATCGAAATGGGTGACTGTCATTCGAGAAGTGAAAACTGATTTCCGTTGTTCAATCAACAATGTTTTATGCATTTCTTCAATTCTCCTGCTAACCATGCAATCATGTAATGCTCAATGTGCTATGCATTTGCATCTCCCTCTCTGTGCTTTTTAATGTTGTTATGTGTTTTGTACGGAATCGTTTTAGACACATACAAACACACAAAAAAACCAAATTCAGCTCAGAGATGTGGAATGAAAATCGGCAATATGCCGAACAAGCTTTGAGGCAACATATACATCGAGCGCGGGAGAGAAATTGCGAAGAGAAAAAAAAATTGTCAAACAACCGACCGATACAGCAGAGCGAAATAACATTGAATTGCAATGAATGAGGAAAAACAAAGGTATTTTTTTTTTTGAATAAATTTACGAGCTAAAATTGCATCTCGCGTCTGTTTGCGCTTTGTACACAATATGCGCTTTCATCAACACTAAGATTTGCGCATGCATTCAATAAATTGCTTGAGGTAGAAACGGACTAGTGTGCACATCGTGATTTATTCAAACATAGAAATAAAAACAGCGAACAAAAAGAAGAAAAATATGTGTACAACAACAACAACAACAGCAGCAGCAAACCATACTTGCGTTGAATTCGTAAACTGAATGTGAACAACATTGTTTTGATGCCCGTTTAATATATGCGCAATTTTACCGAGTTCGGAGCGCTTGCGATTGAACATAAACGATGCTTTTGTTATTTTTCCTTTTCTCTGTTTGTCGATACTTTGTTTTGCTTAAACAATATGTTTCGAGTGTCATAATGAGCAATGATTGAATTGGAAAGCCGGAAACTCGTGTGTGTTTTTCCATTATACATCCAAATCACCTCACCGCTTCCGAAACAATGCGGGGTTGAATTGGTATCGTAGACAATTTGGTGTTGCCATGAAAACTGCACATTTGCACATAGTCATTTGTGCGATAAACAATATGCGAATTGGTTTTTTTTTTCTTTTCTTCTCTTCCATGTCCGCCCAGTCTCTGGAGTCGAGAAAGTGTCAAATGCACAGAGAATACATTTTAATCAATCGTAAGCTGATTTTCTAATGCTTTGATCTTCGTTTTGTACGTGAGGAGAAAATTGCACCTGCACAAAAACAAAACGAAAGGATTTGTTGATGTGCACAGCTGTGTGTTTGCATTTGGAATGCATTTTTGCATGTATCCAATATATTTTTCATGAAAATTAAGTTGTGATCAAGTTGAAACATGACATTTCTTACGAACTCGATGTGTTTGTGTTTTTGTGCAATCGAAACCGATGGAATGGAACAATGGCAAAAGCCACTTTCATTGCATTCCTTTGTATCCCATCGAATCGATCCAATCCAAAGACCAATAGCAATTGTATTGCAATTTTCAAACACAAAGCACTCGTGAAATTGTTTGTCAGTTAATTAATTTTAAATGATGTTCGATGATCGTTTATTTTGTGTATTAAAACGTATTTTATAAATGAATGAACAAAACTGAATTATTTAAGTCACTTGAGAAATAATCGCCAGAACTTAGAAAATACATTTCGGTTCACCTCATTCCGGCAAAATGCAAATGCAATTGGCGCGTCAATTCATCTGTGTTTCCTCCTACGAGACATAGACACACACACACAATTTGTTCATACTGTCTTTGGTTTCTTTCAAATCGATATGTAGCTCTACCTCTCTTGCACTAAGCGTCTAAGCCACATTCATCATATTATCGAGTGTTTAATAAAACGATTAGCTGTAAATAAAATATGCATGGGATTTTTTGTCAGTTCCGTAGTAGCGTGATGTGTGTGTGTGTGTGTGTGTGTGCTCAATGCTCGTGCTCGTACATTCGATTCACTCGATTCGATTCGAATCGTTTCAAGGCGAACAGCATTCATTCTTAATCGCGCGAGAGAGATCTCACTTGAATTGCAATTCATATATTGCATTCTTGGGAAGTGCTGAATTAATTGAACATTCTGTGAAAACATCGAGCACGTAACATCGATGAATCATTCACAATGTAAGCAAACGAGTGCGCTCGACTCGAATATTTATTTGTTGCCGGTGTGCCTGCCGTTTTGTGATCATACTCAAACACAGAGTTTTTTTTATATATTCAATTCATAGCACAAAGATCATTTCCATTCATTTATTTCATTGTCTCATTCTGCCTCCCTTTCTCCTCCATCCCCACCGACCTCGACTGCTGACATGATTGCAAATTCATATTTTCAATTTATAATAAATGCAGAATACACACAACATTTGGATGTTGCTAGTTTTGCAGTCATAACCCATTCAGTACATCGGTGCACAACTGGCTTGCCATTTATGGCGAATATACGACGGTCTAATTGATTAGTTATGGTACACCATGCACACATAAAACACTGAACAAAAACAATCCATTCTTAAAACTTGATTCCATTCATTACGCCAACGAGTGAAAATACAGTGCCGACGAGATAACGAGCGAATGGTGGTGGTGACCACGAACGATTTCCATTTCGTTTTCGATAAGGTATGATTTTATGATATGAAATCAATAAAATCTATTTTCGTAATGTGAAAAACCCGATATAAGAAAACTCGATGAAAAGCAAAAGCCAAGAATTATGCATTTCACCGGATCACGGACAGAGAAAGAGAGAGAGAGAGAGAGAGAGAGAGGGAGATAAAGAGCGAGAGAGCATAAAAAAAGAAGAAGCTATAAACTCGTAAAGCATGTTTCCATTCCCAAAACGAATAGAACAGATTTCATGGCATTTCCATTGCTGGATACTCAATGCTCGTTTGTGGTATGCTGCAGTTAGTTTGGTCGTTGTTCTTTATCTCTGTTTTTTCTCTGTTTTTACTCTGTTTCTCGCTCTCTTTCCGTCCACTTTGCAATCGAAGATTTCGATTACTTTATCAAATGAAATTTTCATAAGCCTTTGAATAAAGTTTGGTGCAGTGCTTGAAACTGGGCATCGATAGCGTCATCTTTTCCGTACTCATCACGCTCATTATGGGTACTTTCGTCTTCGTTTTATCTCTCGCAACGAACACCGAATACACAACCACTCAAATATTGATAACGTATTATGACATTGTGTGTGCAAATGGTAATCGACTGAATGAAGTTCGTATCCATTCGGATTAATTGAAGATATTGGCTGTAAAATGTGCTGTCGACAAGCTCCTTTTTAGCTAACATATATAGTATTTTGTGCATGTGAGTCGAAAGTTGAGTGAGACATAAAGAGAGAGAGAGACAGAGAATGGATGTGTCCGAAAGAGTGAGAAGAACGAGGTAGAGAGTACGTAACAAATGCAATTTACAGTTCATAAATGCACTTTATTTACAAGCAAACCGTTTCGTGCAAAACGTCTCATGTCATTCATATTTCTCTGAGTTGTGCTGAGTGCACATCACAGTTTGCGGTAAGGATGACATACAGGCAACAGGAGCTAAAAAAAAGCATACACACACAAAGAACGACTCTCTGCACTACTTTGAATGGGTAAATTTTTTGTCCATTTGCACGAGCGAACGATGTTCGCAGCTTAACATCCGTGTTTGCTAGTTTGGTCGTAGTGTTTTGTTTTTTCGTCCGAAAATTGGAAAAGTTGTGAGTAGCAAACAACGTGTCAAACGAAAATTCATGCTTTTAAGATGCAAAACATTTTATCATCTCGAATGGACAGCACCACTGACAACCTTTTTTGTTCGATGAACTCGATGACATTTGGTGCACTCTATTTGCGTGCCAAAAGGGAGCAAAGTTTGCGTTTTTGTGTGTGTGTGTGTGTGTGTGTGTGTGTGTTTGTGTCGGCCAAACATTGATATGTATTGCTATACTACCCAAATCAATCTCATTTGCTTCTCCATTTTTTTTGCTCTCTCCTCATTTGCTTGCGAAATGGTAACTCCATAAATTACTCTGAATTCAACAGAAGGTTATTCTTTGAACTTTCATTTTCATCGGGCACTGTTTTAATTGTACACTTTTTTCTGGTTCAAATAAAAAAAAATGCTAAACAAAATAAACACAAGACGAGAAGAAGCTGCTTCTAGAAGCATGATTTTTTTTATCGAGAAAATGGTATGATGCAATTTGCATTTTTTGTGAGCGTCATTGGGTTTCTTTGTTGTGTTTCGATGCACGATTGCAAATAGTACGGCGCTGTAATTGCTTGTTTTCTGCTCTTAAGCCCATTTTAGGCGTATTAGGTGTGAGTGCGAGCAACCAAAATCGGTCCAAGATACAAACGATGCCATATGAATACGCGAGTGCTCTCTTTATCTCTCTTTTTCACTCGCTATCGTTTGAATGAGGGCAAATTTTGTGCACAAAATACCATCAAATGAGTAAAATATTGTGTGGATTCTCTCATGCATGTGTTTTTTTTCCTTTTCTTCTTTGTGTCGCTTTGAAACCAGTTCATTTCTGCATTGCTTTTCTTTTGTCGTTTTTCTCGAGAATTGCAGCTTTCTTAGCTAAAATAACATGTGCAATGCTTGTTGTACTCGATGCCAGCGTAAACTTACAATGTTGTAATTTTGAAAATTTTAGTTGTCAGCGATACACGAAATGATTTCGTGAAAGATGAAAAAAAAACAGACAAACACCACCAGAATATCGTAAAGTTTCGCTTAGCTATTAGCATTCATAACAAATAGTTCATTCTTCGTCTTGTTTTTCTCTTGTTCGCTCTTGCTCAAGTTTACAAAGAATTTTAAATTTTTTTATTCATTTTACTGAAGATTTCCATCTTCAAGAATGTGCGCATCTTGTCCAAAGTCTTACGTTTACTCACGATCTTTTGGATCTTTTCATTTTCGAAGGAAAAGAATGAGTTGTTTTTGGGCTAGCTGATTCCTTGCATTACACCACCCATCAAAAGAGTGCACACTTTTGTTGTTGATTTTTTTATTCCGCGTTTTCAATTACCCATTTTGAGTTGAGCGTTAATCAAGGAACAAGAAGAGTATCACATTCATTTACTGGAATTTTTTTTCTTTTAAAAGTTTGAAGCTCATTATGCACAAGCACTGAAGCACTCGAACAACTTGGAGAGAAAAAATATTATTGGCTACATAATAACCAAAAATAACCCGTAATTGTTTCGTTCAAACGAGAGAGAAAGAAAAAGAGCGATTGGCGTGAAAATTGCATTGATGGTTTGAGTGCAACGCCATTTGGTTGGCCAATGTTCATTCGCATCGCTGCAGTGCAGAGCTAGTTGTTATTTTTTATGCTCTCCCTTTCGCATTATGCGTTTGAAAATCGAATTTTGACGAAACAACATACAGAAAACATCTTCATTATGTATAAATTAAAATGTGCCGCAGTCGATGCAATGTGAGCAGCGATGGGAATTGAGCAAAATGAAGGAATCAAGAGCAGAAAAGAAATATAAACTGCACAGAAAATGAGATAAACTGCAGACTTTTATGAAATTTACAAAACTCCATGGTTCACAAGAGACGATGCCATTTTGAGCTTTGAACATTTTGAGCATTGACTTGAGGGAATACGAAACGAAGTATGGTTATTATGCAAAAAAAAAATGAGAGAAACAAAGCAACAACTTCAATTGGGTTCGCTTTCGGATGGGTGTACCAATGGGTACACTGCATAGTTTGTACACCATACGTGACGTATGTATTGAGCCTCAATGTAATTGCATGTTCTTTGCAAGTTTTTATTCGAAATTATTGTAAACTTATGAAATCGGCAGTAATCGTTTCGGGTCGGATTGATTTTTGCACACTTGCCGACTGATTCGGCGGCTCGATATGAAGTGCTGCTGCTGCAAACAATACATTAGAGCAATGAAGACGGAGTGTTAGCGAGAGAGTGAGAGAAAAAAGCACGTACAATCTAACAAATATCAATAAATGAGCCGTCGGCTCTACCATAGCCTATTTTTCAATGCATGAGCTATAATTGAGCTATTTTATGGCTGTTTGGATGTTGCTCTTTGAGTGCGCGCACTGCACCAACAGCATGATCTGCATATTTCTGACTCTACACACAAGATGGGCGCACGAGTGCGCAGCGCACAGATATGTTTACATAAATTCTTGAATTCCACGTCAAAGCGATTGGTAAACCTCGATTTTAATTGTGAAAAATGGCTTTTGAGCCACACATCAATCACGTTCAATAAAGTCAACGAAAAGCGCAATTCCAAGAATTATCGTGATGTGATACAACTAATGTATTCCATGTTTTTGCTGGCTTGTGGTTTGATTTTGTTGTTGCTGGGATTTTTTTTTTATCTTCTTTCTTTGGTCGCTTTTCATGTACACACGAGGGAAGCAAACAGACAGACACATACAGATCAGCCAAATGTTATAGATAAGAAGCTGAATTCGTTCTTTATTAAAACGTAATCACCGCACAAATATGCATGTGAATTGTTGATGCCTATTGAAAACGGCTTGAGACGATGAAATAACAAAACATAGACGAGAAATAGTCGAGAGAGAGAGAGAGAGAGAGAGAGAGAGAGAGAAGAAAAAAACATCGAGGCGATTAGTCGTCACCAAGGTTGGATATGTCGTGAATGGAGGCACTTCAAATACACAAACAAAGTGAAATCGTCGTCGTTGTCGTCATCGCCGCCGTTGTCGTTGTTATTGTCGCGCTAAACTAACCAATTATTCGCATAAATGTGCTCGAAGTGCATGGTCCAAAGCAGGAGTCATATTTTGCCAAGTCTTACTCTTTTCAACTCTATCGATGCATATGTGCAACGCAGAAGAATAGTTTTTTTTTCTTTCTACGATTACTTTTTCTTCTTCTTTTTCTTTTCTCTTTCTGTTTTTGGCTCTCTCTCGTTATGGCATTCGAAATCATTGCGAGAGAGTTCAACATTCTTTTTATTCGCATCAACATCTCGGCGTTGCTTCAAATGCAGACAATCTGGACAAAAATAGAGAGAATGTGATTATATTTGACGTTCGGAATGGCCGAGTATGAACACTTCAAAAGGGAATGGGTACGTGATGCTAAAGCTGCTGCTGCTGTTGCTATCGTCATTGTTGTGAAATACGATTTATTCATGCTTTTGAAATGTGATCGGAGATTGAAACCTTTTTGACATTGTTTCAGTATAGAAATGAAAATATTGTTGCATTAGTGTGGATTAATGCCTGCCGCTGGTTTGTGCCCGCTTTTCGTTCGTTCTTTGTTCGGGGCCTACACGGTTAAACACGTCGCAATGCGGCACATTCATGGCTGGCTTTTGTGTGTGATCTTAACAATTAGAAAAATATACATTTTAAATGAATGATTTTAAATGTCGACTTTGTCGTTAAGATCCATGAGCTTGGATGCTCTCTCTCCCTCTCTTTCGACCTCTCTCACCTCCTCTCTCTCTCTCTCTTGCTCGCATTTCTCGCATATACTTAATGACTGTTGGAATGCAGAAATATGTCTATTGAGTATCGCCATTCATAAGCGAGTTGAGCGATACAGTGTTACATGTCCGTTGTTAAGAGAGAAAAAGCAGAAGAAGAAAAAAAAACGTTAAATGAACTGAGCATAAACGCATAGATATTCACTACTGTAAATTGCTAAGTGTGCCTTTTCTTTCTATAAATCTCATATATCCGCATTGTCAAGTACGGTCATTTTTCAACTGCTTCTATGTTTCATTCAGGTTGTGTGTTTGATTCCAACCGAGAGAGAGAGAGAGACAGAGAAATGCTGAACGTTTTTCTCGCTAAAACGGCAAAACGATTAAAGGTGTGGTGTGCCGTATGGACAGCACTAAGCACTCCATATAATGAACAATAATTGCATATGATCTGTGTTTTTATTGCAGTGTAATAAAAGCCAGGCATAAAAACTTTTTGAACTTTTGTTAGTCACACATTAAATCAACCGCAGTGTGCATAAAATGCACACACTCATTCAACACCCATTCATTCATTTTTTCAGTTATCAGCTCGTCAGCCAGTCAGACGCATACACTTTTTTTTATATCTCTTAAAATGCTATGATTGCCGATTCGGCAATGTTGAACGCGTTGAACTCGCTTAACTCGGTCTGATGAAAGATTGATTTCGGAATGAGTCCCAAGCGAATTAAAAAATGAAAAATGCTTGGGTCGAAATACCTTTCAGTCCAAAATTAGATAGAGCCATAATCTTTGGATATACGTACCTAAAATGAGACAAAACAAATTAAAAGAGTTATTAATGTTTATTAGACAATTAAATCAAAGTGTACGGAATAAAGTGATTATTTTCATTAAAGTCAAAACATGACCTAACACAATTGCTATCTGCAGAAAATCTATTCGCTTCGAAATTTCTGTGACGAATTGAAGTTCAACCGTTCGCTACGTTCGATTGTATTTCATGAGCTTAGACAATTGTTGTGTGTGTTTTTTTTGCGTCATTCTATTGTTGTCGATAGAATGAACGGCAAATTTCGTCGAGTCAAAATAAAAAAACACGTTCATGCCTGAAATACGGAGAAATAATCTATATTCCAAATGGCATGTATTTATCTAGCAGCGTGCTCTTGTTCGAAACTTTCAGTTTTCTTTCAGTTATGTTTCTGTTTTATATATATTTTTCTCCCTACATTGTGAGTACGATGAGGCAAGCATGTGTCTGAATTTGCATGTTTCGACTCTTATTTGGTTCGATGTTCGCCCAAAAACCTCAAAATTCAATTCTTCTTCATTTGAATATGTGAACCATTAAAATGTTAAACGTGAGAGAATGAGCGCAAGCGACCAACCAAATGTGTGCGTATGGTTGAAGCGGAAAAGATGGCAATGTACAAACAACGACTGCCTCCGCCGACAGAAAAAAAAAACAATAAAATGAAATGATTCGTGAATGAACTTTCGTACGAAAAAAGCGAAATGACTTAACGAAAAAAGAGCGAGCAAGCAAGCAAAGCCAATATAAGCAATCCAATGTCAAGGTTATTTAAACTGCGAACCGTTTACCATCCCAATTTGATGAAGCGTGGATACCATCTGTTTTGTTGCTATATTTAGTGTACACTTGATAATTTTTTTTTCTGTTCTTCTATTGTTCTGTGTGTGTGTGTGTGTCTATTTCGACTGATTGATTTTTGCCGCTAATTTCCGTATTGGTTTCTTTTCGTTTACATTGTTGAATTTGGGTGTCGATTCCAAACTCAATATTTGTTCAGATGAATAAACGTTCGATAGCAATGCCAAGAATGTGCCACATTTATTTACATTAATTCACAGTTGCACGTAGACAGTCGGTAGCTATTTGGAACTGGTTGAAAATTAGTGTTGTATGTGTTGTGCACACGAACCGTATAAATATGATAAAGTTCAGTGCTCGAAGTAGATGCAGTACTAATGATGCTAGTAGTGTTGTGTTTACCACTCTCGTTTTGCATTGTTGATCTAATTAGCAACTTAACTCTTATTTCGCTTTGTAAACGTGCGTTATCAAATGCCGTTTGATGGTTAAATATATATCGGACATTCCGATCCACTTTGAGACCCATCAATGATAACGCAAGAGAGAAAGAGAGCGAGCGAGCGAACAAGCGAACGATAATGATTGGCGCTTCGTGTGTTGCGTTCATGTCAATTGTTATGTTGCCGCTGGTTGAGAGAAAGAGAAAAATAGAGAGCGCAAGAGAGGCTCGATGATGTTGTGGCCCCGTAATGATTGCAAATGTCGATGGCGATCATAATGATGACTAATAGAGATAAATACATATTACTATTACAATGTTCGGAGCCACTCGATGTTGGGTTTTCAAGAATGTGATCAACCTCGGAATATAGGTAATGGTGTTTGTAGCTATTATAATCATCTCTCAATTTGTATATCGCCATGCACTTTGATTCACTTTACGAATTATCGCTCTCCCCTATCTCTCTCTCTCTCTCTCACCTTTACTTTCTTCGTCTTGTGTTCCATCAAGTGTACTCGATACCATTGAATTGAGTCAATACACAACTGAATCGGAGAATTGGTTAATTCTAAGTGAAGTGGGCCTTTGTGCTATTTCTGCATGAGTGAAATTGATTACTCATCACAAATGGAATATTGTTCAGTTTGGTGGAGATTCTTTGACTTTATGAAATTAGAATTTAGAATAATTACTTTTGTATCAAATTGATGCCATTGAATGGAAGGTGTGGTGCTGCAGCTTGGAAAAAAACCAACGACTTTTGCATAAAATGATGAATTTCGAGGAAATGTGTTCAAAGGTATGGTTGTGTGTATGTGTTTGTTTTCAAACAGCAATTAATCCTCAAAAAGGTCAGTTGTGCTTCACATATGACTTCGCGTGCTGCCAACCGAACGATACAGAGGGCATCAAATGAACAAATACAAACTTCGTTTGGAATGCGCTGATATTCAACCGGAACACTGTATTTAGTTTTTACTAGCCGAGCTACATACACATTTTTTTTCCATGAGTTCTACTCATTCCATTCCAGGAATTCAAAAATGTACCGCAAAAAAATTTTGAGTTTGAGGGATCACCATGGGAGGTGAATAAAAAGTGGACAGTAACAAAAATGCAGTGATAGAAATAAAGGTTTCCAAAATTTGTTTCAACAAACAACAAAAACAGTATGAACAAAATGTCGAAAAACAGTTTTGAAATAGAAAAGTTACGTACATAACGAATAAGAATTGCGATAAATATTTATGCTATTTCCAGAGTGAATCCATGAAATAACTACGTACATTGTGTTTTGAACTTCTCGTATTAATATTCTGAGTCATATGAATAGAGCAACGAAATAAAAAAAGACACCGAAGAAAAATAGACAGGCAGGAAGATAACCGAAAAAATATGAATATAGATAAAATCAAAAGTCAGGTCATAGTAACGAAAAAAAATATGCCAGACCGAATAAGAATGTACATAATGTATAAAATATCCAACGAAAAACGGACACGAGGCAAATGATGATCGAACGTAACAACGACAGACGAATGAGAAAAAAAACGAACCCATAGAGGCGAAAAATAAAAAGTATCGTAGAAAATTACGAGAGAGAGAGAGAGAGAGAGAGAGAGAGAGAGAGAGAAAACGCAACGAATGAACAAACTAAAACTGGGCTGGGGTATGGTTGATTTTATGGTTGGTCGATGTTAGTTACACTAAAATGAACTTCATGTCAATGCTTACGGCATGCCAATAGCAAACACAACGCACGACCACAGCATAATGTTTACCAAATGGAAGTGCATAAGAAAAAGTCATCGCATTTGGTCGGCCAATGTGGTGTGCGTGCTTGCGCGTGCATTTCGTCTTGTTTTTTTGTTTTTGTTGTTTCTTTTCTTTCTTTCTTTTCAGCGTTCCATTATATTGATGTTATTATAAGCGCGATGAGATGTTGGTGATCGAGAAGAAGCCTCTCAAACTACATACAATCTGTAGCCAAAATATGGGTTTGGAAAAATAAAATCATTCACCAGCAGTCGCTACAACAACAACAACAACAACAACCACAGCAGCAGCAGTAACAACAACAACAACCCGGCCGATGCTAATGCTTAAAAGAATCAAGCTACAAAACAATTGAGTGTGTGTATGAGTTTATGGTAGAATCGGTGAACATCGAAGCACAAAGTTCGCTGAACCCATGAAAGTGCCCGTGTGCATTGCTGCGATAGTTTCTTTGTATATGTGAAGCGAGCGTGAGTGAGATTGTGTGTGTGTTTGATTCGTGTGCTCTTCTCGTTTTTTGGTTCTCTTTTTGTTTTTATATTCTTTTGTTAATTTCGTGCGCTCGAGCACGCATTTTTTGATACCATAAACTGAACTATCTGTTCACTGTGTTTTTGCTCACAACGATCTGCTGCAGTCGCATAACACAAAGCACTGAAGAAAAAGATGACGACGACGACGACGACGACGACGACGACGAAAAAAAAAACACATATAGTAATGATGGCTCGAACAGAACATAATCGAATAATGATAAAACTTAGTATATTCTATATACGTAGCAGCAGCAGCGTGCACACATTGAGTTAGCACACAAAGAATTGAAGAAATCATCTGATGATGCACGGTCGGTCTCTCTGTGAGTGTGTGGTTGAGTGTTTCACAGGGAATTCTTTTGAAGATGCAACTCGACAAAAAAAAGAGAAACTATGGATAAATCTGGTTTTTATCGAATGGGAGCACACACATACACAAACTATGGGGGACAACAACCATAGCGCGCTATCACTTCAATTGAAAATCAGAGAAAAGAGAACAAACGAAATCAAAAACAAAACACACTAAAATCAAAATTATTATTTTTGTGTGTTTGGAAAAAGCAATTCAAAAGAATCAAACGGAATCTCTTGAGAACGGGATATGTCGATAAAACGAGAAGACTCTCCTAAACTTAAATGAACTCGTCGAAATAAATCGGTTTGAAATTAAACTTTATCTACAGATTAGATGCTATGAAATAACAAATGCCACGAAACCATCCAATAAGAATGTGGTAGCGAACAAAATGTGAGAACAAATCCAGGAGACACGAATAACAAAATAATAAAAAAGAATAAAACCGTTTGAAAAAGCAATGATACCGATAGCAGCAGCAGCAGCATAAAATAATGTGATTCAACTCTTTGACTTTATTCCAAAGCGGCCAAAGGTGTATGTGTGCTATGGAAAGTTGAAGCGCACTGAATTTCAAAATACACACAAAGACACAGGCAAAAGGAAGACGGCGTGAATAATAGAAGAAGAAGAAGAGAAGGAAAAAAAAGCGAAGCAGTACAAAACAAATATACGGCGAACGACAAAAAAACAAGACCACGTCGAATAAAAGGTTCAATGTCTATAGGATGAAAATCGAGTTTTATCATTTGTTTGTCGTATAAATAGCATTCGTATCTGACTGGATCGTTCTTATAATATGGCACTCATTCTCTCTCTCTCTCTCTCTCTCTCTCTTTCTCTCTAACACACATCTATCCACATTCTCACACTTTGGGTCTCGCGACAACGGCAGCACTAGCAGCCACCGCCAGCGCCGCTACAATTTTCACATCAAATTCCGTCCTAGCCGACTGACTGATACAATTTCATTTTCCAATTTCGTGTGCTGTTAGCGACACAATATATCTTGTTTGCTTTGCGCCACCACAAATGGCCCTTTTCTTTGATAAATTTTGCGGTGACGAAGTTGACGGCAATATAAGACGATACGGTACATAAATCCATCGAGTTTAAAGTTTTCAACAACCGGGCCGGCACTGGATTGATGTGCGAACATCGACATTTTCCTCGCCCAATCGATACAATGGTTTGGTTTGGATTGCCTTGCCGCCTGTTTATATCATCGAAACACTTTCGATTTTCGTCTCCAAGACGAATTAATCGCAAACCTAATCTAATGAGAATGAGTCTGGTTGAGCAATTTCAGACTAGTCACTGAGCCAACCACACTTTGTTCACCAGTTCGATTGATGGTATACCGTATGTTTCCACCGACCATTTTAATTGTCGTTCATAAAAAGAGTTGAGAATTATAAAAGCAATCAATTTTAATGAATTTCTGTATTTCCTTTGAAATGCCAAACGGAAAACTATTTTTGCCTTTTGGACGCGAATTCTGTGTTTATGTTCTCTATTCCATGTACAACGATAGAAAAAGTTGAGAGTGGTATCGGTATAGGTTTTCGTTCCTTCGTTCGGTCATCCATAAATTGTGTAAAATTTAATTTTCAATTACATTTTCATGTGATTGAGCCGTTGAGAACGACCGACCGGTGTCGGTAGTGATGAAAACTGTGTATAAATTAGCCAATTCGGTTTTTGTGTTTTTTCGAGTGGAGAATACCGAGTTCGCCCACTTGTGTGCTCACTCTCTGAATCAGACCAAAATCAACACTAAAAATACATTGGGGAAAACTTAAGTCGTTCAATATTTCTTCGTGTTCGTTGCGGCCGCTGCTGTTGTTATTGTAGTTCTAGTTGACTTAAGGTGCCACTGATTTGAAATATCGCTTTGTTAAAACGACGAAAATCATCATCGGTAGATACATTCATTCACATGTGACTTTTCCGCTCTCTTGTGTTTTCTTCGATTTTTCTGTTGTTGTTGTTGTTGTTGCTTTTCATTCGTTTTTCTCGCCATTCAAGCCATTTTTCTCGTTGTCTCCTTTCGTTAGCTTGTGTCGTATATTTTCCCTGAATGTGCGCAAAATACAAATCACCAAAATTACGGCATTCGAAAATGATTTATTCATTTGAAAAGCAGTGACATGTACATAAAACGCCACTTAATGACCAAAATCACCGCCAGTGTTGACAAAACCGATAAATTTGTAGATCAAAAGCAAATATTATTGCGAGTGTGAAGAGAGACGAACTCGCTATCATTTCTTCGTCATATCGAAATGAGAGCATGTGGCTAGCTCGTTTGCCTCATTCACTGTGTGTGCTTCATCATAGCAGCCGCGCGCATCACACAAAACACACACATATTCATCGGAATGAATGATGTTGGTGTCGGTGCTATCTTTTGCAAACTATCATTGATGAGTGACTGGCTTAAAAGTTAAACAGTTTGTTATTTATGTTATGGTATATCTTCATTCGTAGCCGTTGTCGTATCATATGATGTTGTTACGCGATACTGTTCCAACATGAACCAAACCGACAAACGAACGAACGAACGAACATTTGCAACGTCATTACCAATATTATCATCAGTGAAAATTATTTATTTTATCTATTTGCTTCGACTGATGAATGGCAACACCGAAAACTGTTTGTTTTTAATTCAATGTTGATTTCATTCTATTCGCTCGCTCTCGCTCTCAACCCACTATGCCATAACTTTTACAAATGCAGACTAAACATTTGCCGCACCGAGTGTCCGAGAGAAATGTAAACGATCAGAGTGAGAATGAGGGAAGGAGCGCGAATGCATTTGCATCAAACTGAAATTCATATCCACCAACAACGCACACATACTCATGTCCGTCTAATGATTCAGTAGAAGTCGGTCTGTGAGTTGTATGCACATGTACAGAAAAACACACGATATATTTTGAACTTCGTGCACTTAGAATTCCAAACAATTACTCATTATGTCGGTTTTCGAACCGAATGGGAAACACATCGAAAAATACCGAGAAAAATAAACGAAAATAATACAGATAATAAGTGACGTTCGACGTATAACATTCTACATATGATTTGTTTTTCGTTGTACTTTTTCCTCTCTTATTTATCTCTCTCTCTCTCTCTCTCTCTCTCTCTCCGTTTTTCTCTCGTTCCATTCCATTTTGGTTTGAAAAATGAAACTCAATAAACTTGAAATGCGACAAGTTCAGTTTCATTTTTCGAAATGAAAGAACATATCTATACAATATAGAACTGTGGCGGTCGTTATAGTTACACATGGATGGCTTCAGGGGGGACCTCTAATATTTATATGATCGTGGTTCGAATTCGGGATTTAACACGATAATAAACGCAATGCAGAAATGGTTTAACAGTATCCAGAAACGAAATTGCAACAGTAATTTTGAGAGGCGAGCAAAGCAGCGAGACCGTAAAATGATGGATGATACAGAAATGTGCATTCGATTCCCATATACAAACACTTTGGGCAAAATGAGGGCCAGATATCGGAAATCATAATTAACAGTGAAAATTGTGAGAGTTGAAAAGACTGAAGAGAAAAATTACGCGACCACAAAGAGAGAAAAAACACGAGTACGTTTTATTTTTCTACTACGGTCATTAGTATTTGTTTTAAAATGCTGAGTAATCGTTGCAACTTCATACACACAATACATGCTCTTTGTCTAACATAATGGAGGCAATTGTTGTACTGTACAATTGCAATCGCTGCTGTTGCTGCTGCTACAAAAACCACAAGATTGAAGTCATTTCGAATCATAAAACCGAATTATATGCAAAACAAGTATGATATGCCGCCGTTTGTTTTGTGTAAATAAAAGAGAAAAGAACCGTTTTCAAACAAAAGCGGTACATTCGCCCTGGATGAGAGAAACTAGTATCTTGATGATAGAATGTAATGAGACGTGGCGAGATTCAGTACGCGACTTTAAGAATATGTATATTTGTTGAAAAGAAAAGAAAAACGTATGTCTTAATGCTTGCTCGCGAAATCAAACAAATTGCTCTTGCTCATGCCCATGAGGGAGATGCAGTTTTGCGATTTATTCAGGCGGCCATGATTTCCAAATAAAAATGCTCTCTCTCTCTCTGTCTTTCTGAATACACACAGCGTCATTGTCAATTACATAAATTATTAGTGGTTGATACACACACACACACACATCCAACGTGATCCGTATGGATCGAGTTCAATGCTTTGAACATTCCACATTCGATTATTTCACATTTTCCAATTATTATGCGCGACTTTTATGTTCGGATCAATATTCCGATTGCGATTCGATGCAAATGCAATCGGAAGTCTTTTTAAGTTCGTATCGAAACGATTAAATTGGTTCGGTTCGGTTCGGTTCATTGTGTGTTAACCCAGTGTGCAAAGGACAGAGAAAACAAAATGAAAGAGAGAAAATTCACGACAAAGCGACGAAGAATTGAAAATTTATTTTTATTATCTGAAGGTATTGTGTGTAATTACCATTGGCACAGAGATTGGCTGCTGATAAAAACCATGGGGAAAAGTCAATGCGCAGCATTCGGTTAAGCTCGCATATTTTTATTATTTCAATAGATACACGAAAAAGAAAAGTAACATCAACATATAGGGATTTTCTAGCAATAATAAAAAAGAAGAATCTGGCAAGTAATGCTGCTCTCTTCTTCACTCTCTCTCAGTCACTATTTTTTTTCTCTTCCACGGCCTGGTCGAATGGGGATCACTTCGGTACCAGTAAACACGAGTGCTGTGTGCAATGTTACTTATCTATTACGTATATAAACGTTCTCTGTTTAAAATTTAGCCGCAACATATAGAACACACGGTGTATACTGTACTGTGCTGTGCACGAATCGCATCGCATCTCTTTTGCTTGGTGCGATTCTCGTCTTACTTTCCGTGGAATATCTTTGGCATGGCATGGCATGGTATGGCATGTGTTCCGTTCCATGTACTTTATGGTAGGAACAAAGAATAGCAAACCATGTGTAATACAATAATATGTTTTGTTTTTTCTATTCGTTGTTGTTGTTGTTTCGTGCTTTTCTCTGCTGCTGCTATATTTTTTCCTCTTCTTCTTCTTCATCGTTTGGCTTTCTTTTCGTTTGATGAAGTGCTGAAAAATGTGGCTTTCAGCTTGAATACTGCAGCTTTGAGAGAACACAATAAAATGTAACACATTCATCGTCAATGTGAGTACCATAAAAAAGAATGGTTAAAAGTAAATGCTGCGCGAAAAAAGGGCGAAATGTAATGATTTCTTCTCTCTTTCTCGGTTTATTTCTCTTTTCGGTCGTATTTGCCATAGTTCTTGTCCCATTCAGAGTGATGTACACTGGCTGGCTGGCTCACACAGTGAGTCTCTTTTTGCTCTTTATCGACAACACACTTGAATGGGCTGAATACGATTCATGGCATAGAACGAAAGAGTAACATTATTCTAAGCGCATTTTCATGGATATTCAAACGCACGCAATATACATCAGACGTTGACGCTTTCTTTCCACACCTCGGGCACACACACACACACACACATATCTCACTTAATATTTTTGTTATTTTTATTTTTTTGATAAATGTTGCATATCTCATCGTTTGAGGCTCAGTTGTTGTGTGTTGAAAGCGTGTGTTTTTATATCCTTCTACATATTGTGGCGGTTATTATTCTCTTTGGTTCGCTTTTTTTTCGTGTGCTCTCTCTCTCTGCTCACATCTATTTGCTCGCCTATTTGCACGTAAACTGAGCCGTTTAGTTTTCAATTTATTTGCCACTTACTTCTTACACACAGGCACAGAGAGTGGGAATAAAGCGACAGAAGAAAAAACTGAAGAGTTTTGATGAAAGAAAAATGAAGAAATTGAAAAATAATATACTCGAAGCGCTTTGATGCATGTGTTTGAGACTTGTACGATGTATGCTAGTGCTTCTAATATTGACGTTGTTATAAATTGGACAAGAAATTAAGTGTAATGCAATAAAGTAATATGTTGGCTTCACTTCAATTCTCAAACATACACGTTTTGGGACGAATGAGGCATCAAAAAAGTGCTAGCATATTGTTTCTTCTCCTTCTTTTTCGTCGTCGTCGTCGACAATGAGTGTAGAAAAATTGAAAAATAAAAGCCCTAAAAAGCAATATACGATTTTCGAAGTCATGTTGTTGAATGAGAAGCATTACGCAATCTAAGCAGCCAACCATCGATGTGCTGCTCTGAGAATCAAATACAACAACGAACAGACGAAGAGGGAACACAAATGATACGAACGCGAAGCTGTAGTAAACTACAATTATTTATTACAGACAAGAGAGCAAATGCATTTGAAGCCTTTTCGATACGTTTAGTTTGCTTTTGTTTCAGATCGACATTTTCGCCTATTGGAAACAATAACAGCAACGACAGAGTGAGGGAGAAGTAGAGTAAAAAAAATGTGTAATAAACGAGATTCGGTCGGTTCAGAGAGAAAACCACACGAGAGAGAGAGAGAGAGTTAGAGAGACATGGAGAACGAGATGAAAAACAATGCACTCAAATGGGCAAACACTAATAACGAAACCATTTTAACGATTATTGGCGCTGTAAAGCCAATGTCCAACATCACAAACACAATATGTGACGACAAATAAACAAACGCACGCATACACACACATTCCACAAATCATGGGCTCATTTGCTATGTAATTTCTTTGTTTTTATTCTCGTTATAATTTTATTTTTATTTATTTTTTTTCGTTTTGTTTCGCGTCAATCGAAAAATTTCACTGTTATTGTAGTTGAACTAGTTTCATCATGTCATGATTGCTGTTCAAAATGCAATTGTTTCGTATCGTGCACTAGTTACATGAGCGCATATTGTGTGTATCCAATCAACGCAGAAAACGTGTTACTTACACGTGCAATGAGTGCACACACGTGTTTTTATTTAGAAAGCTTCTGGTTTTGCTGCTGCCTTCTATGTTTAGTATTATTCTTTTTGGTGTTTGTTTGGCACTCTCTTTTGTTTCATATAAGATGATGTGTCGATGCAATGGCCCGACTTGACCATCCATCCATCAAGCCAAAATGGATGACCGAAAATGTTATGCACAAGAGAGAAAACTCTCACATCATTGACCGCATGTATACGCATACACACTGAATCTCAATCAAAATCAAATCGAAGCTCGTGCATTTGGTCGCGTTGGACCGATTTGGGCATCGAAAAACCATATTCAAGGAGAAACTTTTTTTTTGCTAAAATAATTGCGATCGTAAAATTTATAATTGGGCATTTTCCGAGCGAACAAAAGTGAAATTGGTATTATTATTTTTTTTATCAATGCTCTCTCGCTATTGAAAAAGCCAATTGAAATAGGATCAATTGCTAAAGCCAGCAGGCAATGAATGGCCATATGAAAAATGGGGAAAGAGAAGAAAAAAAAAACAACAACGATAGAAAAAAATATAAAATAAAATTGCAAACGTAATTCGCTTGATTTTACCCATTTCCATTTGATGCCCGTTAATTGAATTTATTGTTCGAGTGCTAAATGGACACACATTCCAAGCAAAATCATTCTGGTTTCTCTCTCTCTCTCTCTCTCTCTCTCTCTCTCTCTCTCTCTCTCTCTGCAATTTATGCATGTGCTTGTGTTTGTGTGCATATCAATATATTCCATTCACAAAAGTTGACCGCGAATTGAATTACAGTGCCAATGAAATGTTGATTTAAATTAAATAAAGGTGAGAGCGTTTTTGTTGTGCTATTTTCATTTTTCCTGCAGCATATCAACACCAACGCCCTACATATATATATATATATATATTATAGTTTTGGCATCGAAACAAGAGCAACGCCACAAACCATTTTCGCATAGTTAATGCAAATGATTGCAATAATTACGAATTAGATGTGTCGATGGTATGCCGATCAATGCACAACTTATATTTTTAGTGAAATGAGTGTGCAGCTGTGGGTGCTGACCCATCACATTCGGCACGCTTGACTTCATCAAAAATAAATGATAATTTGTATGAGAACAAAAAGAATGAACTGACAAAACGGAACCACAAAAAAAATATATAAACCAACCGTTTTTCAGTTCGACAACAGAAAAAATTAAGTTTTTTTAATTACAATTTTCACTGTCGTAAATAATCATGATTGAATTGCATGCTCGTTAATTTTATTATCGCGCCAGTGATATTAATTATAGCTTTAATTCAAGTTCAATTTGTTAGCACATTGGTGATTTTTATGATGTGCATGCACAGGCACACACACAAAAGCCCGTTGTCCGTTTCATTACGTATCGTTTCGCTTTTGTTCCATAAAATCGATTTTATTTCTCTGAGTCGTGGACACATTTGATTTGATTGCAAATAGTGTTCAAGGGATATTTTTTTTCAGCCCATTGCTGCTACATATAGTTTTTTTTCATGCGCAGTGAAAATACTGATTTCCTATAAATTATGTCTGATACGAGTTGCTGTGTATAAGTGTGTACATTTGTAAATCCTCGCGATTCGCAAAAGTACAATCAAAAACGGAAAATCAAACTGAAATAAAACTCGTTAGCCAATTATCTATGGAGCAATACGAGGCAGCTGTATCACCAGCATGTTCTCAGCTTGCTGGGAACACATATTGGCATAAATATAGGCTCCGTGATAAATAAATAAATAAACATTTTTGTTAGTATCAAAAACATACAACAGTTACGAACAGATGCGAAATAGATACAAACTCGGGTTAAAATTTTCCGGAAATAATCAACCATTAAAAACTAACATTTTTTTTTCTCTCATTCGCTCGTTTTATCCTCGATAGCTCTATGTTTCCTGCGTTCGTTTGAAAATTTTGCGTATCTGTTGGCAATTGTTTATTTGAAAATGTGCACAAAACCGCTTCAAAACAGCTTGCCGTGAGCTCTCAATGGATGATTCTATTTGTTGCATTCTCGTGAACTCCACTAATAAACAAACACACATATACAAACATCCATCCATATCCACGCCAATTCAACTATATTACAAATGTTGTTTTGCAATGAATGAAGAAGTAATATGAGCCTAAAGTTCAGTGCGTTCTCGTACGCTATGAATGCATTACACATCAATTTGGATGTGTTTTTTTTCACTCCACTGAAAAAGCATCTCAACAACGCTTGAAATATTCAAATGCCTTGCTAAAGGCAGTCCTTTGTCGACGCATCGCAGATAGGGATTCCACGTGGTGGAACCAGTACAAAAACCTCACCAATTTCAATGAAATTACTTCGTCAAAAGTGGTTTGTTGTCAGTTGTGTTGGTATTCAAAACCAATTTGTTGTATGTTATGATATGAGCGTGTTGTTTGGATTGCTTTCAATTAGTAGTTCCAGAAACTGGTATGAGTGTGTGTGTGTAAAATCGAGAATAGTGAACTCTGAAATGATCAAAATTCGAACGTCTTATCAGAGCGCATGGTATATAGACTAGGCAAAACTTTGAATTACACTTAATTATCTCAAAGAGAATCTACCCACTCAATAGAATTAGAGTAAATTTGTTTTGAACACTTCCATTGTTTCGATATGACACATTTTATTGGTAGAAATAAATAAAAACACAACCATTTTCGTCGTCAATTGTTAGAACAGCGATAAAAGCGCGTTCGAACACATCAAATTTAATGTTGTGTTGCAGCAATTCATTTTGCTCCAAATAATCGTGAGCAAATGCTTGTTAGATATTGTGTTATTTCAGAGCGACTGCCAAATATTTGTGATAATAATTGAACGTTAAACGAAATAATTACACATTCCCATCATCGAAATGAGAGAGTACTCTCTCTGTCTCTGCGCAACGCGCACGAGTACTAATTTAACAAAAGCATTAGAATTTGATTCGACAGCACAACACCGACGAACGAACGATAATCACAGGAATGCAGTGTCATTAAACAGTAGTTTAGTTAGGGTGTAAGCCGATTTATTTTTCAAGTAATTTTCCTAATTCAATGTTGTTTCATTTTTAATCAAACAACAAAAGTGCGACATAATTTTAAAGTTGAGTAGCATGCTTTTAAATGAACTCACTTATGTCGTAATCTTTTTTTTGTGTCTGTATCGCTTTCTTGCGCATTGCGCTCTTTCCCAAAGAGTCTTTTAATTAATTTAATGTGAAATCCGGTAGCACTCGATGTACGACGTAATGTACGAAATCATTATGAGTAATGTGATTTAAAGTGTTCTTGTGTTGTGTCGTTTTTTTTTGTTGCCTCTTCAGCCATGATGCTGCTGCTGATTTTTCTTCTGCCCCAATCACGCGCGATTGTTTCAATTTGCATTTCGAGAATAGTCATTGATTTCAGCACTCGAGAGTCTCGCTCTCTCTCCCTCTTTCTTTTTCTGTGCTAAAAGTCACGGTAAAGTGCTTTGCATTGGCTTTGATTGCATGGGAAATGGGAGAGAACACGATTTTCGTGTGGAGTGTGGAAGAAGAAAAAATGTGCACCGCGTGCGTTTGAACGAACTTCTGCCAACGACGAAAAACGGTTATAATAAATCTAGCACTGGCATCTCTGTAAATGGTAAATGGCCAAGCAGAGTTACTCGTGCATTTCATTGTTAGCCATGGTGTTTTCATCATTTCAAAGCACATTGAACGCTTTAACCAAACCGAACCGATTCAATGCTGTGTGTGTGTGTGTGTGTGTGTGTACGATCAAAATGGATGCATACAAAATATACGCGCGCAACACTGAATCGAAAAGCAGTAGCCAAATACCTATTTTGTGATACCCGCATGCCTGAACTGCGAATATGTACGGCTAAGAAAATGAAATTGCACACCTCTAGCAACGCTTTGAATGTTCAAGCTGCATAACACACATAAACATACAGACACACGTGTATGGTCGCTGCGATGCACTACGTGCAGCATGAGCAATGTTGCAATTCAGTTTTTCATTTTGGGGGGAACTTTCTCATGTTTGTTGCTAACATTGTGTTTGGATCCATTTAAAATGGTGTAGTGTAATGGGCTGCCGGAATAAAATTACTTTGGCACAAACAGTAGCACCGCATACACACACACACGCTAGATGCAACTGGTCATCTGATCATGATATATACACGAGCATCGATACACTTTAGAGCAGATAATAAATTTAAACAACAAAAACAAAAACGTGTGGCATGGGGGAGAAAGAGAGAATGAAAAGAGGGAGAGAGAAAAAAAATTGCGAAACATAGTAAAGTATAAAGTTTATCTATTTGCCACGTGCATGTTTGTTACATCCAAAAGCCAAATGCATGTTTGGGCAGCAAGGGAAAAACTATGCAGCATTTTTAACGAAGCTAATTTGCAATTACTCTGTAAACCAAATAATTGATTTCAGTGGGCTAGGTTCCGTCGATGAAAAACATCCATGCAACAGCACCACCACCAGCAGTCGCAGCAACTCGAAAATGCAGCACCATCACGACATTGTCTCTCACTGGCAAAAACTTTTTTTCATCATGATTCATAAAGCCAATTCTACTTTTTTTCTCTTCGACTACGTGACCAGCGATGGTGATTGTGTGCTCTGTATATTTACTTTTTGATGAATTCGCTTATAGTTTTAAATATTTAAAACTGTTTTTTTCTCTCTCTCTCTCTTTCCATGTTTCTACATAACCTTGTTCTCACACAAAATTTAGTTTCTGTAGAATCAATTTGGAATATATGTCATATATGGGGAATGATTCACATACATATATCTATATTGTAAACTACTCACAAAACAATTAAAAAGTTGTGTGTATATTTCAAAGGAATTTCATGCGCGTATTCATTAATGATTAAAACAAATTCCACGGAGAAAAAGATGACGCATAGGCAAAAGATCAAAATGATGTTTGCATCTTCGAAATTCAAATCATATTATACCTGTGATTTGGTGGAGACTTGAAAACATGACACGACTACGTCAATGGGCAACAACATCAACACGATGGTTTAACGATTAAGAAATACCGTAAGTTTGGTTTTATAGTGACAAATGGAATTGGCTGGTTGCGAATGAACGAATAAATGAGCTAGCAAACGAGTGAGCGGCACGAGTAACAAACATACAAAAGTACCATACTAGCGTGTTGCCAGGTCGATGATTCATAATCCGAATGTTGTGTAAACAAGTTTTTACCACATGGCAATTTATATATACATACGGCACACAGAAATGTGTGTGTGTGTGTGTGTGTGAACATTCAGCCGATCTAGGTGTCGATTCGATCGAACGCAAGAACTACTGAATGACATTGTTTTTATATTATTGTGCTGGGGATACAGAGACTAAATACAATGATACAATTGCAACATAATAGGTGGGCGCTTGATCGAAACGTTTTGCCACACGTTTTAAGAACTGATACAGCTCCATCAAAATACACAACCAGGTTTCTCTCTCTCGTTGTATGCCTTTGTTTCTTCTCATTCTTGTTGCGCACAACAGCAAAAAATAGCCCACAAGAAACGACACGACAATGTATGCCGACATAGTGGATGTGCATTTTAGAGGAAATAAAAAAAAACATTGACGCGAAAGGTGCAGACAAAATGAATAGCACACATCGATTAGCTCACGTGTTTGGTGTTGTGAACCCATATTACCAAACAATATCAGAGCTCGGGCTAATAATAGCATCCGATTTAACTATGAATGAACTTTTTGGAACATATTTACGTTGTCAGTCAATGTTCCATTTTTGAAGCGACCCATACGGCGTATTCGTGTGTGTGCGTGTGTGATTGTGTATATATCACCACCGCTAATGGACTAAATCATGCAGCGGTCACTCAATTATGGAGTAATCATTGCATACGTTAATTCGGTCGAATGGATTATTCAGAATGGACAGTGGGCACACACACTCACATACCCAACGTATGTTAAGAACCGTAAACAAAAATCTGATGAAAAATTCCGTTTCAATTATAAGCATCATCTAATGGACACACATTTACTTGTGCATGGTTACTGTTGTAAGATTTGAATATTTCAAGTGAATTTGCGAATTGATTTGTGAGCGAAAAAGAGAATTTTCTGTTGCCATTTTCAAATTAATTTTCAGCCAATTTCAACTCGGGTACATAAAGAATATTAATTTTCTATCGATCGATGCTGAAAATAGTTTGGCAGTGTTAGTTTGTTTGTTTTTACATCGTTTACACATTTCGATGAGCCTATTTTCTAATCACTCAAATGCCAACTGTATCGAATGACACGCGTCGAATGAGAAATTGATGACGACAACAGCAACAACAAGGAAAAAAAACCAAATTGTGTGCAAGAAATCACGAAGTATACATTGAATTATTGTTTACTCTAATTTAGAAACATTGAGCTGGTTTCGTAATCAAAGTAAAAGTCAAATGGACTTCGATCGCTAGACCTAAATTAGAGCTTGTATTTTGCAGATGTGATCTCATTTATTTTCTATACGACACACACATCCTTCTGTTTCATTGAGCATTTGCAACAATCGAAATCGAATTTTCCTCGAAATGAAAGCATTTATTTGGGTGTGTATGTGTGTGTGTGTGTGTGTGTGTTTTTCCTCTCTTCCTTCTGTGCTCCAATTTCGATTTAGTTCGTTAGTTCGTGAAAAAAAGAGTTTTTCCGTCCCCCCTCCGAAAAATGTTGATGACATTGTCTGTTGAACATAAATAAATAGACGCTAATCAAGGAGAATGTTAATCAAATTTCCATTTGACACACACTCGTAAACGATTCATGCTCGTTCGAATGGAAAATGGCATCACCATCACCATTACCCATCTCCGTTGCAAAGCATCGCATGCTTTGTAGTGTTGTTACACGCACACATTTTTATCATTCGACTGAAAAGCCTGCCTGCCTGCCTGCCCGTGTGTGGGTGCGCGCGAGTGTTCTTCATTCTGGGAGACGTTCCAATGCTTTTAAAACAATTTCCGGCAAGTTAAGAACTTGGCAATGAAATAAAAAAACATGAACCCAGCCTTTCTGATCATGAAAATAGTAAACAATACAGCGCCCCCTGGGTACCAAGTGTAATGTGTCATAATTTCAACGTTTGAACTAACACAGACGCGTACTTTTTACAGCAAACTATGTGCATGATTCTCTATTTCTCCAACCAGTCTCCAGGTGTCGCTTTATTGTTCTTGTTTGACGTTTTCTATCTGTTTGTACAGACGATCAGAGAGGCTGCATGAACCATGCATTTCCTCCATCCCCCCCTCACTCTCGTCATTGCTACATGTTGATAACCTTATGATTGCTACTACAGCATCGAAACATTTTTTGGTGTATAGTACATTTTCCATTTATCGAACAGTTATCACGGACGAAACGGAAAACCATCACGTGGAAATTGATAAAGCATATTGGTTTGCTACTTCGTGCGCAAATGAATCAAAAATGCTCTCAAAATATTTACTTATATATTTCTTGCTTTTTTTTCGTTTGAAAATGCGTGTTGTTTTTCTCCCTCGTTCTGTTTTGCACTGAACGACTTTTCTCGATTTGTTGACAAATCAATGCGGGAGTTTTCAACGTTTCGATGAAAAATTTCCGCGTCAACTCAATGCTGCCGGATTAAATTTAGCTTTTCATCTACCAACGATCAGTTCAAAGCGCCTTATTGCTGCGGGATTTCATTGCTAAGAATGGATTATTTTCAAATACGAACATTTAAACGACCATCTGACTTTTTCTTGCTCGTTCCCTCGCTCGCACTCTGTCCCTTGTGTTTAACTTGCGAAAATTGGCAACATTACGACGACCTCGTTGAACTTTCTTTCGCTTCGGGAAAACGGTGTTGAAAAGTGAAAATTATTATACACTCGACGCGTGTATATAGAGATATGCTGCCATGTATATTTTCCAATTAGAATATCTGCTTTGCGATTGTGAGCATGAATGCAAAATGCGAAATGTCACCGTTTCAAACCAATAAACGCGCAATGTTTTATCAAGAGTGGAGGGGAAAAAAATCTAACGAGTTAAGCTCGAAGAATTATCGTTGAGTGGCTGCTGCCTCTCGCCACTCGAAACTCATTGCAAAACCATTCAGCTTTCTGCAATGCTGCTGCTGCTGCGTCATACAAGCGCTTGAAATGAGGGAAAAACTCATTCACATTCGAAATGAAAGATAGAGTCTATATATAATTTATTGCTAAAGCACTTAACCGTACAAAGGCACGCAGAGAGAGGGAGAGAGAGCGAGATAGAGAAAGAGAAAAAAAACACTACGGACACAAATCACTTTATCCAGAGCGTTATAATTTAATAAAGGGATTTTCTCTCTGCAGGCATGAGCTTTATGTTTTACAACTGCATGCCATTAAATAGAGTCGCACAAAATTCGGTGTCAAAACCAAACGCCGCTGGTTTAAAAAAAAATAAAACCAAACCATGAGCAGTAGCAAACAAGAGGCTAAAAAAACTTGAAAAAATACACGATAACGTTCAGTGAAAAGACGGAGAAAAAGAGCGAGATCGAAAAGAACATGTGTAGTATAATGGTACACGATTTCGACTATTGTTTCGCATTTTCAACCCGAACATTTCACCTAAATGCTACTTGTAGTGCAATCATGGGCTGAAGCAGGCGATAGTAATGCGTTTAAATATAATCGGTTACATTCGTTTCGGATCTCAATAGACACTTACATGCTCAACTAAATACTTATTTAAAGTGTGTGTTTGTGTGTCGGTGAATTGGATTGGCGCGGCACAGGGCACGCAGCAACACTGTAAACGAAAAACTCGTACTCCAACTCAAAAGAAACCCGACGAAATCACTACGGACTTTATACGCTTGACGCTGGTTATCGCCATGGCTCTTGTGTAATATTCCAGAGGAATTATGCTCACATTTGGTGTAGCGCAATGTCTGCATCCATTCGCAAGAGATCATTAGAAGTTTTGGTAGTTCACATTAAAAGAACACAGTTATAATATGAAATCACACCAACACCACCACCACCACCTCTACCGCAGCCACCGAATTGCAGAAAAAAAACCTGAAATGGAAATTCAAATTAACCCTGAATCGGTCGGGTTTTCAGCTTCAATAATTCATTTCACTGAATTAAATTAGGTTTGCTCTGCTTCGGATGTTGGCATGGTTGACTTAATTTTGACTTAAAATCGCCTGTAGCTTTTTCCAATTTTTCTTCAACCATCCTCTCCTCTCCAAGCTGGAGATTCCAGCCCATTATTTACATACATTGAAAATGAATAAAAAAAAGTGAATCATGGTGGAGGGTGGAATGGTGTCTGGGGTCACACCAATGTGTCATAATGAGGGTTAAGCGATCCGAAGTGAAATTGCATATCAAGTGGATAAAAATCTCAATGATAGGAATGTTCTTCGTGTTTCACGTTGGCATATTTGAACGACGGCACGCATGTTAAGCAAAAGCTTATCTAAATACGCAATAAAAAAAAGCAGCAACAGCAGAAGCACCATCGCAATGCGAATGACAAGAGGAGTACAAGAGTGAAGGTATATGTATACGATTTACACGAAAAGTGGCAACACATGCGGATGAAATAATGAAAGAAGACAAATTTTTATTTCAAACATTAAACGCAAAGGTTTTATTCTTCCTTTTTCGTACCGTTTCTAATCTTTTTTACATGCCATAGTCATTTCGAGCATCTTCATTTCGCTGTATGTCTTGAGCCAAGAGTCTTGGCAAAAAGACAAAAACTCGAGCAGCGATGACGACATGCATAAAATGTGTGTACGTCTACACATACTCAGTTAGCGAGCAAATGCATGACAACGTAGCACTTTACGCATCAGCTCGTACACGAAACGAATAAATACGATGAAATTACCTAATTTTGAACAAATTAGAATAAATGCTTTTCACGTATACATAGACATACATGCCGCGAAACGGCAGCAAGGATGTGTGTAATGTATATGGGGCTGGGTATTGTTCAATGCAGAGGTGTAACATTACCTCGAAAAATATTCCTGATGGTTCACAGTATTGAAACCGTTAGAAGAATGCGATAGCAACAGCAATGAAGACGACGAAGGCACCAGATCGAAAGTATCGTAACAAGAGAGAGAGAGAGAGAGAGAGAGAGAAAAACGTGTATTTGCGTTGTATGCTTCCTACGCAGATATGTTTGATTAAGGTAGTTCAAAATATGCAATACTGATTACTGTTCCGCAGTCATGTATCAAATTCTTGCTCAAATATCGCCGTCCGCATTCTTAAATTGAATCCAAATTAGTGGTAAATAAACACAAATTTTTTACATCCCCCAAACCGTATGTGTATGCTTGCCTTCGGTTCCATCCAATTATTATGTGCCATGCCACACATTCCCGTCGCTTGGAAGCAACTTCGAACATTTGGTTTCGGTTTCATGTGCTCTTCGTTTTTTTTCCCTTCGTTTGCGGCCACAAATTGCAAATCAACTTTTCAAGGTTGACAATTTCATTCATTGACTGTGCCACATTTGCCGTCATTTCCCCAAGGGAAGATTATTCGATCTGGTTTTTTTTACATACCATGGTAATGTCACACACTATGTGTATGTATGCGAATGAATCGGGACACAAATCGATGTTGAACATTCGGAAACATAAGCGTGAAATTCAATCACTTGAACACATTTTAACGCACATCCAATTCTACGAAGTGTATCAGGTTAAACGATAATGGAGTTGAATCGATGTGCGTTCGAACTGTCTGCTCTCACTTTGTTTGGAGACTCGATCGAGTACATGTGTGTGTGCGTATGTACCAAGCTAATTGAGGCAACTTCATTGAAAATTATTAAAAGGCTAGGTGTGTGTATTTAAATTTAATTCAATATTTAAATTCTCACTTGAATACATTCCATTGGAATGCTGAGTTCCTTTTTTTACTGTCTCTCCTTCAAAACCGAATGGTTGAATGAATAATACAAGCAATAATCGTAAAAAAAGAGAGAACATAAAAGTAGCCGATTCATTTCCTCTTCACCCGTTCCTGTGCCCGTGACAGTGTTTACATTTGCGTTTCTATTTGCACCAAACCAATTTGATTTCTCTTCGTGTGGATTTTTTTTCTTGCTTCTCTTGTTCAGTTTTCTTTTTCTATTCGATGTTCCACACGGGTGTGTGTTTGTCGGTATGAGAAGAGATAGAGAGAGTGAGAGAGATCGTGTGGCTGGCGCTCAATTCAACAAAGTAAATTTTTGATTGAAATTCTATTTCATTTTTCTTACTGAATATACATTTGCATCGATTGAATGCGATAGAGAAGGAGAGAGAGAGAAAGAGAGACACACACCTAATTGTTATTCCGATCGTCGAGTGGAAATATAACTCCAAGATATATGTATATATGTATGAACGGACGGTAAAATACGTAATTTGTATTACGTGAAAAATGTATTATTGCACCGGTGCGCTGTGTGCATACTCATAGCGAATGGTTGAGTTCGGGTTTATGTTTGGGTTTGTAACGTCATTGTAACAGGTAAAACATTGAATGTATAGATTGTTGTGCCGCACTCTTTATTCCTTTCGATTGAATTTTTTTCCCCATTCAAACGGGTGCACTTTGATTGAAGGGTGAGAAAGGACATGGTGAAATCGTTATTTCTATCTTGTATCATAGCGATTTTTAGCAGAGAGTTAGACAGATAAAAGTTAATAGCCACAAATACTGTGATACGATTTGGTAGCGGCTCTGTGTGTTTTACATATCTTTTTTTTTCAACTTCTTCATCCTCACGATGAAAACTATAGCTGTGCCATATTCGTATCTTAATAACCATCCTAATAATTTTGAGAGATTATTGAGATCCGATCATAATACCGATAAATCTTAATAACGCTATCAACTGTTTATCAGGTTATTAACTATATTCAAATAATAACGTTACCGGATGAATCTTAATAATATCGTTTTGAAGTGGATCTTCAGGATGGACCAGATCCGGTTTGACACTGCCCTTGGCCCATCCTGAAGATCCACTTCCAGAACTGGGAGCAGTTCTGGTCGATCCTGAGGATCCACCAAAACCCACTTCCAGAACTTGATGATTATTAAGATTGAATGTTGATAAATTATCAGGATTCGATCTTGATAACTTCCAAACGATATTATTAAGATTCATCCGATAACGTTATTATTTGAATATAGTTAATAACCTGATAAAAAGTTGATAGCGTTATTAAGATTCCATCATAATAACGATATCGAACGATATTTTTAGTTTATTACGATATCTTGATAAAAAAAAATCGTGAGCACAGCTATAATGAAAACGTGTGAATAAATTGAAGTTAAAAAGTACTATTTCGGTCGACTTCCACAAACATACACAACCGTCGACCCTAAATACGGTTCTCCAGTTTACTCTTACTACGCATAGTACTGAAGCAAAAAAAAAACCTGATATTAACGCAAATTCAACATTCGATCTGGTTGATCAGGTCCGTCGGTACACTCTATTTATTTTGTTTATCCATATTTAAAACGTTTAGCGATCGTTGTTTGTTATATTTCGGCTTCTTTCTTACATATTTTCCTGTTGTCGGTGTGGCTGGGCGAAAACGTCGGCATATACTCTGTGTTGTGTTGCTGCGACAATGTCGTTGTCGAAACTATCGACGTGCGTGTGTGTGTGTGTGTGTGTGTGTGTGGCTCAGTGAGCGTGCAGAGAGTTTTTTATTGGATTGCATTGCGTGCAGACATAATAAAACCCTACGATACAAAACCAATTCAATGTTTGTTATGCACATCATGAAGGACACACGATAATTTAAAAATGATCTTAATGTTTGAACACACAAAGGCAAATCTGACATTCAGTTAAGAATGACAGAGTGAGTTCGAGAGGAAGGGACAGCGACATAGAGAAAGAGAGAGAGAGAGAGAGAGAAAGAGATTTCGATTTCAGTCCCGTTCTGTTCATTTTGGTTTTGCACAATTTCACACATCCAAGGAATTGTGTGCATGCACAAACACTTAGATTTACTCCTTTGCATTCCCTATTCCGAAAATCATCTCTATAATGCATTTTGTGTAACCGATGTGCGTTGTATTGGCCAACTGAACAGCACTTGAACAACAGCGACAGCGATGACGGCAGCGGCGGCGTCAGGCAGCGGTGGTTTGCTTCCATTTTGGGGACCGGCTAAAAGCAAGCTACAGGAAAACTCAAAATTCTATCAGCAAACGTATTTACGCATTCAGGCGTGAATATTTCACGAGGTACCGATCGATTGTGATGCCATTATGTTGTTTAAACCAAACCATACCAACAGCTCTTAACCACACATCGCCTGCTAGCGTTTTCAAATAATTTCACTTTTATTATTGTCGTTTCAGTTGCCTGATACCTTACTCTTTTCATGGCAAACGATGCCGTGCTTCACCTCTCCTCCTTCTTCTTCTTCTTCTATCCATTTCATTCTTCCTTTCAATATTCTTTTTCTCGCTCACTCGTTCGGCTTCCTTTCCACGCGACGCAAATATATTCAAATTGAATTCTCACCACGAGATTCGCATTCAAAGCGCCGAATGAATTTTGAATGTGTTTAAAATTTTAAAATCGTAAAAAGTATTTTTCAATTGTTCACGAAAGCGAACGCTAAAGTCTTGAAGCTATCTGTTATTCTTTTAATGCTTTTTCTTCTCTTTTGCTTTTTCTTTTGCCAGTTTCATTTTCTAAAGTTTTGACTCTGTGTGTTTTTATTTTTCTACTTCGCTCGCTTAAGCTATTTCCATCTTGTTGCTGGCGTATGCATTATTTTTTTTTGTGTCTTCCAAATGTAAAAGAATCTCATGTAAACAAAAATCGCTGAGCGAGAGAATCAACGGCAAGCCGAGACGACAAAGAACAATAAGAAACTTCCTTAGAAACACCAAGTCGCACAAAAGTCTTAGTCTAAAACAAATATTTTCGTGGTGCCGATTTCGCAAACACAACATAGAATGTGTGTGTGTGTGTGTGTGAGAGAGAGAGAGGGGGGGAGAGAGGGAAAGAGAGGGGTGAGAGAGGGGGAGAGAGGGGGAGAGAGAGGGAGAGCGAAGAAAAAAACGGAAGTTTAGGATACTTTAATATATGAGATTTTGTGGATAGCTTGAAGTGTATAATTTACTATCAATGTGACTTGATCTGTTCGAGTCAAAAAGTCATCAAATCAGTGCAAATCTTCAAGAACACAATTCGTCTTCATTGCATTCTCACTTTTGCTGTCTCGTCGTTCAATTCTCACCCACCTTTTCCAGTCTTGGCGCAACGCAGCATTGTCTTCTTTTTTATTCATTCGTTTTTCTTCTATAAGATAAGTTCGGCCATTGTTCGGTCTTTTGACAGCTAACAAAAAGAAAGAAAGAGAGAGTTCGCGACACAAACTAAATCACGTAATGAAGAAAAAGCAATCAGGAGAAATGATTTCATTTATCACAGTTGCTGCTTGCTTTGTTTCGACGAACTCTTTAACAACTGTGCAGCCAGACAACGCTAGCGCTTATCCACCGAGATAACCAAAAAGCTAAGAGTTGAAATTGGTGAACAGCGAAGGATGAAGACCGAACAAGAATAACAGAGAAAAAAATCAACCCTGAAAAAAAAGCATTAAATGAATTATACGACGAATCGTCTTGGTTCAGACGCTACAGAGAAAATGAACACGCAACTCATTTTGATGCCACAATTCCAGAAAGCCACACGCACAACACAAAGTTACTAGAATGCCATTACAAAATGAAGCGAGACAAAGAGAGGAGGAGGAAAGAAAAGAATCCTGAGATTCGAAAATGAAAATACATTTACTGGATACCATTCGCTTCGAATCCTTTTTTTTTATTCCGCTTTCTTTGTAATTATTTTAATCTCTTGTCCTTTGTTTTGCATCAGGTCATCATTTGAAGTATACGATTCTCTATCTCTTCCGTTATCTCCGTTCGCTTCACCTCATTAATGGCTTTGAATCGCAATGACAACGAAATGAATTCATCTCTGATACGCATCTTAATATTGCATACATTAAATATGACCTTATCTATTCTCGAGGCTTTTTTGCCCGATGGTGATATAGAGATAGAGCGAGAAAGAGAAAGAGAGGGAGAGAGAGAGAGAGAGAGAGAACGAGAAAACACTGAACGACAAGTGGGCTACCACTTGTGTCATTGACGGAAATAGTAGTGGAGAGATTACGGACACCAGCAAATGGAAGAAAATTAATCTCACGTGTTGCAAGTGTTTACAAATCACTTTGTTTGTCATAATCATTAAATCACCGACCGAATTAAGCATGTGCACAAAAGGTTTCGACACACAGAGAATGGAATTCTCCGCAGCAGCAGCCGTAGCGTAACCCACTCATTGCTCTATACGTATGTATATATTGTGGTAGGTAATAATGTTTTCGAGGTTCATTTCCTTCGATATATTTCATTTCGGTATGCGGTTAACTAAGTGAATTTGGTGTCAGAGACCACTGCTCAAGCAGTATTTTCAAATGGCATCGCATACACATTTGTTTCACCATATTCTGGACACACAGAACCCATTGCTAGCAGATATGATAAGCGAATGCATTGGTTTTTATGTGTACTTTTCACGATTTTTCTTTTCGATAAATCTGCTGTCCATTCAAAAATGTGCGCCTTGTGATATGGCCGTACACAGATCAACAGTGCGACTGTGGAATGGAAATGAAATAATGAGGCGAAAAGAGAGAGAGAGAGAGAATGAAAAAAGTGGCTCGTTGATGTGATAAATTTGTTATTTAAACTTGGACAGACACAGAGAGCAAACTCTCTGTGCATGCATCAGCAGTAGCACCCAGCAATTGAGTAGCCAAAATATAATTTCATGTAATTATATGCATAATACACACAAAGAGAAGAAACGAAAAAAAAAAATCGCGTGTAAAAAAAGTGCAAAATTAACCGACTTACCTTGGCTTGAAATGTGATGCCATGGAAGAATGCCTGTTCAGCATGCAATGGTATGCGTAAATCCTGGTCGTCTCGCACCAAATCGTACGGCGTTGACGGCATTTTAAAATAATTCAATATCGCTGATTCGGTGAATTTATAATATCATGAGATAAATTTCATTTTTTTATCACTTTTCCGTGAAAACGATTTATTGATTTCAACCGTTGATGGATTTTCTTGAATTTTGGCACTCATATACTTTTTTTTTATTTGTGTGTGTGTATGTGTAAATAGAGAAATGCGATCAATTTAATTACTCCTCCGTACACTTTTTATACTTCTTCTTAGTCGTGGTCGTCGTATTTTTCTTCTCTCGAAGATTTCTCTTTCAAAAATGTGCGTCGCTTTGGTAGCTCGTGATCGTTAGCCAAAATAGAAATGTAAAAAAAAACCCAGTAATTGTGCGTGCAGTAACGATGAAATTCTCCGGTTTTTTTTTGGCCGTCACTCGCTCGCTGTCTGCTTCGAGGTGATGCAGCTACACATACAACGTAGAAAGAATGCTGCGTGTATGTGTGTGTGTGTGTGTGTATATATATATATATGTCCGATTGCTTATGCCAATTGTAATTACGCCCGGCTACACGCTATAGTTTTTCGATCCAGTGTTTATTTCTTTTGGAGGACAACGGATTTTTTTACCAAACACTAAAGCACAGAAGAGAAGAGGAAAAAAAAATGTAAAACGAAACCGAAAGAGGAAAATAGAGAAATAGAGAGAGATGGAGAAAAATCAGTTTTATTTGCTTGCCGTATTTTCCTGTCTAGTTCTTGTTGTTTAAATAAAACTAAATCGCAATGAAACAGAAAGTTAAAACTAACAGCAGAACCAATTAAAACGACTGAGTGAGCCAGAGGAAGCTGGAATTGATAGAATTTGTAAATTTCGGACGGAAAAAAGAACAAAAAAAATAGACAAACAGATTAAGCAAACGAAACATTAATGTGATGTTTTAAATGTTAACAAAATTGCATTTAACGCGTTTAATTTATAATTTAGAGACTTTGTTTTTTTTTAAATAGAAAAACCGCACATAAACTTGGTATATACACAGCCGTTGGTGTACGTCATCGGCATGACGACACACGCACTTTTCGAACAACATCAATTGCGAAGAAACCGTTTGGTCAACAACTGCGATGTAATATAGTTTCGGCAGACAAAATATACACCCACGGCTCAATTATTATCTCTGTTTTGCGCGCACACATCAATTGGATTACACACTGATCGCACACTCACGCCACTGAACAATCGACAAAACGCGCGAAATCATTCGGCCCCATTATATATAGAATTTGATTCTTTGGGATTACATAAACATTGAATTCGGTCTACAAATAAATTTCTTTTGCCTTCAATTTTTTTTTGTCCGACTTGATTCGCTCCGTCGCTCGCTTGCACGCCCGTTTTCGGAGCGCTCTGTGTTTATGAAATTAATTGTAACTAATTGGAATCCATTTAATTTGTTGTGAAACCTTTCAATTTAGAATAAAATTGAAATTAAACGTTAATGTTGGGATCTCATTGTGTAATTGTATTGTTTGCAACGAGTATCGTTGCGATCTGGTGTTCTCCCAATCGAAATCACATACGCATACAGAGTGATATACACCAAAAGAGAGCGAAAATTGCACCAGTTTTTATTTAATGAAATGGCAGTGGCCTTAATGCCATCAACGACAACAATAAATGCCGGCACAAGCAAACAGATGAACGGAAGTCTACGAAGCAAGTGCTTATCTTAGCAAAGAAAAGAAACGAATCATCATCTACGTAAAACTTGTGCAAATCGGATGATAAGAGATAAACAGCTGAAAAGCTTGTCAAGTGTGTGCTATTGACCTAGATAAAAACACTAAAATTGTCGAATGTCATAGAAGTGTTTAGAATCTTTTCAAAACGAGCAGAAAAAAAAACGGCAATACGAAAATATTTCCGAAACTGTATATACAAACATTACACTCACAATTGTGTTCAATTTGATGTGGTGCGGTCACTTTTGTTTTGCTTCGTATGTGTCAAAAGTGATGTGTCGTAATTGCAAAGTAATAGTTTTAACTTATTCACTACTATAAATAACTGAGTTTTGCTTGATGTTTACGAAACATGCACACACAAAATATGTATGAAACACACAACAATTTAGCGGCAAATTGGGAGCGAAAGTTGTAGAAGCAGAGAAAAAAATGAGTGTGCGCGCGCCTCTGCGCACAATTGATTCTGTTTCTTTGGTTTTTGCTTTCGGCGTTTGCTTATTTTATTGGATTCGTGTTGTGTTGTGTTTCATCGGCAAGCAGTGTGTTTACAAAATATCATTTGTGCGTTACAGTTTTACAGCGGGTCGATTGAAAGGCGGCCAAAAAATGAAATAAGAACGGGCTAACTGAATATTTGAAATGTGAACATTGTACTCGACACAAACATCAAAACTTCGAGTACATGAATCAGCACGCACCACACATCGATTCGTGATGCGAAATGAGTACTTTTTCGGGTGTGCAAATGATGGGTTTTTCGAGTCGTCTCTGTCGAGACAGACACACAAACAGAGAGCGAGAGGAGGGAGGGGGGGTGCGAAACCGAGAGTGAAAATGGTTGTTAGAACTTGTGTGAATGTGTTAACGAATTCAAGTAAAATAATCAACTGGCATGAATGAAAGAACAAAAGTGAATTGGAGGCATGAGAATCACATTTATATGCTATACACATGAATCCACACGAAACAGCCATTTAAAATTGAATATTTTATATTTTTGCCACCTAATTCAAACATGTTGCTCGCACGAGAGATGCCAATTGATTTGTTCGCACACCGTGAGCACATTCAAACACACACACAAATCTCATTTGTGGTGCGATTTGTTCTTTTTGTTGTTGTTCTTGCCAATAATCCTTTTGCAGTCGGAGAATGAAATCAATTGTTTCAAGTAGTGTGCGCTTCGTGATTTAGACTCGTGAATTTCATCATTTAACGAATCAATCACTAGCTCTATGCAAATGATGGTAAACATCAAAAGACACCGAAACTAGAAATGCTCGCAACCGTTTTTTTTGTCATTTACGACCAATAAATGGGCTGACAATTTAACAAGTTGATCGGAAAAAATCTCATCCATGAACAATGGTGAAATGCTCAAGCCGCAGCAGAAGAGCCAGCAATAACAGCAATCAAACGAAGAGTGAATCATTGTTGTTTAGAAGTGAGTGCAATATCCGTCCTACGTGACCATAGATTCGATTTTAAATGAATCGAAACATCCGGTGTTGATTGGAACACATCGCATGGTCGTCATCGTCGTCGTCGTCGTCGTCGTCGTCGTCGTCGTCGTCGTCGTCGTCGTCATCAAAGTATACATTGTAAAGTGCACACAGTAAACCAAGGCGATTTGTTGAAGCATTTTGTTACCTTTACCGAAATAGTTCGTTCTCGGTGTGTGTGTGTGTGTGTGTGTGTGTGTGTGTGTGTGTGTGTGTATGCATTATTTAAACTGAAGAAATGGTTTTATTGACGCCATCGCGCGCCGCGCACCTCATATTTACTCGGCCATAAACAAACACACATAACCGATGTTCTGGCTGCCTTAGATGGAGTTTGGTGTGTTCGTGAATAAAATTCAAAAATTCCAAGTCTCATTCTTCAGGCTCTTAAAAACTCAACGGGCGAAGGCGAGGAAGAAGAAAAAAAATAACGAAAAGAAAGAAGGTGAAGAGAATTTTTGTGTGGTATTTTCTAGGTGCAAGTGAGAAAGCGACTGAGAGAGTGAGAGCCAACAGTCCAAATGACAAAATAAATATGCATGGCGAGAAGACATGGTGCTCAACGACGAATACAAACTGCACATCGTCTTATTTATTGTTTACGAATGCACGTAGTATGTTATTACTATTTAATGCATTATGAATGCTGCTGTGTCTCGACCATTCGCATCAAGTGAATGTGCATGTGTTTGTTGTTGGTCGGTCGGTCGGTATGTGTATATGTGTTGTATGCATATTAGTATTGAGCTCTTTTTATTTTGTTGTTGTTGTGTTCGCAGTGACATGACATTATGAAAAAATAAATAAATAAATGATCTGCTGCATAGCCAAACAAACGCAATTAGATTTGCGGCCTGCATTTGAGAAGTGACTTCGAACGAAAAAGACGAAGATGAAGACGATGTCGACAACAACGCAAAACGAATCATATGAGATATCTTCTTGGATACGCTCGGAGATGTTGCATTGTAGATCATCATGCAGCAAATGTATTTATTTCGTAGTCATTTACAATCGGTGTTTTTTTTTCTTCGCTCTTGCAGTGTTTGATGTGCCATTAAGTGCACTAAAACCCGCTGATCAAATTATTCCTTTTCGAAGTAGGAGCTTAAGTTTGAATTGTGCTCTCAATTAGTTGCTTGTTCTAACTCTGTCTCTCTCTCTCTCTCTCGCGTCGCTCTTCTCACCATCGAATCATGGTCACGTCGAAATGCAAGACTTTGACTTTGTTCTTCCAGTCATGCAGTTGCATGCACATATTTGCCATCCACTGTGAATTAGCGATTAACCACACGGTGCCACTTTGTTTTTGAGTATGTGTATCTTCTGTATTAGGTGGATTCTTTTTTTTTGTTGTTCGTCGCAACACACAATGGCCACATCACTTGATGGGCAAATGACTCTCGGATCGTCAACGGCGATGTCGATAAAGGCGCTTAGCACGCAAATATTTCCGATGAAATTCACTTCGATTAAAACAAATGCACTCTATTGAAACTTAATGTGTTCGGGTTTGGTGCATACACTACGATTTTGTCTTTTTTTGTGTTCGTCGTACATTCCTTGATCATGCCCCATTCACTGCATCATCATGCATGCACATCGAGTTGCTATGTGTGTTTCTTTTTTTTCGTCTCTCTGATGTGTGTATTTCGCGCTAGTGCTTCAAGCTGCCCGCTTAATCCGACCATTTAATAATTCTTTCTTTTTTTTCATCGTTGACCCGATGTATATATGTGTAATTGCTGGTGCTATCTCACTCGCTGGCTCGTCCACTGTTTTTTTTTCTCCCTCATTCCCGATCTGTTTCGGTTTCACATTGCCGTTGCTATTCACGTTTTTTTTCTCTTCTTTCGATTTGTTTCACCCGCTTGTGCAAAAATCGTATTTTAAGCATGTACTAATTTTTTTTTGTTGTCTGCTGTGGTTTACCTATAAAATATTCATTTATTTATTGCTTTTCTGGGATTTTATTTTTAGCCAAGAGGCATCTCACACTCTCTCGCATTCGTGATCCTATGGCCGAAGCAAAAGAGATTAAAAGCAACCAACAAACAACTGGCACACACGGAGCCAATGCGAAAAAAAACGATTCCTTTTTGCACACACATGCACGCGCAACTACGACGATGACGGCGGCAGCAGTGGCAACGGCATTTGTCATTCCAATGAATACATACATATGAATGTTTTTTTTCGCTTGTGTCCACAATACAATACGATATGATTTTTTTTTCTTCCATTTTGGACACTACAAAACTTCTCATCATTTCGGCGTGTATGATGTGTTCTTTGTGTTTTGTTTGGTTTCTGTTGCTGTTCGTGTTGTTGTACTCGCCAAAAAATTGTAACAGTTTTATGACAATTTGTTGTCTGTCATTGTTGTTAACCGTTAAAAACGTGCAAAATGGCTCAAACGAATCGCTTCTAGTCATTCACACTGTCAACTATTATTTCAACCGTTTATTTTTTCATCACTTTTATATGTTTGATTCTCATCAAAAGTTATCCACATAAATTAATTTAGTTTTTGAGAATTAAAATTAACTTGCTCACATTTGACTGAAATCGAAAATTTCATTTTCTTTCTGGCGTCGCGCGATTAGTTATTTACTAATGAATGCTTTACGATCCATAATTTATTTAACCATTTTTTGATTTATTTAATTAATTCTGTAAGGTGTGTGTGTTTCGGATCTTTTCTTTTTCAAAAACATAGATCTTGGATTATACGCAGCGGTGTGTGTGTGTGTGTGTGTGTGTGATGTTAGTTTGCCTTTGATTTTTGTTTCCTTCATGTGATATTTTCGGTTAAAAGCGCGTGTTCGGTTGCGATGTGTGTTGTTTCATCGCATTTGAATTTGGATACATTCAGATTAAAGACGTTGCGAAGAGAACGTGGTCCACCATCAACAACAACAACAACACCAATAACAATATCGTTTGATGCGTATGTGGACGATTCAAATGTTTACGATCTTTTCTCGCTGTATTTACAGACAAAATTTTTCACTTCACGTCCATTCATTTTGTTTCGGGGGAAAAAAACAAGAAGAATAAAGGCAAAACAACCGAAAACCGAAATTAAATTTTATAAATTTCGATTTTCATTGAAATTCGAAAAATTCCACGGGATTCGTTGGTTATTGAACAACACATACACCGAAGATAAATCGCTCAGGTTTCGTTTGAATTAATTCCGCTGTATTTACTTCCGTTGTTCTGGTTCGGTTGATCAAAAATCGACTCAACTTGTTAGAATTAATCTACCAGTTTTGTAAATATTATTTTTAGTCACATCAGAGATATAGAACAATTGACAAAAACTACGAAACTATCAAAATTATAATTCATAATAAGGTTTCTCTACTGGGAATAAAATGTAAACCAAATTTCTAACCAAACGAACAACATCAACGATAGAACAGAGACAGTGCAAAAAAAACGACCACTAAATTATTTGAAATGTTTAGCTATAGAAAATACCATTTGACACAGTAGCACACAAAACCGTATGGAATAAAATACAACAAACGGCATGAACAACGCCGATCAACTGATTCTTTTGAATTTTTATTTTGAGTCAGTAGCAGAGCAAGCAGCCCGTCGTGTAGCACACCATCGAAGCGAACAACATATCCGCGGTAGAAGGCAACAACAAATACACATAAAGCGCCAATGAACTCGCTTCGCACATGTATGCTTTCGATATTCTCTCGTACTATGTGACTACAGTGAGAATATGGCCTGCAACAAACAATAGCAGCAGCAGCAGCAGCAGCAAGCAGCGACAACGGTATGTACACGGCTATGCTATGGCATGTCAACGTTTCCAACAGCCGTTTTGTCCATGTATTTGTTCAACACACTATGGCTATGTGCGCTCGTGTTTGTGTCTGTGTGCGTGTCTGTTATGGAGTGGAAGAGAAACGTTTATTTGTCGGAGTGTGTAATTCATATTCGCTTTTGGTGTACGATATGCCGTTTGTTCTTTGTGCAGAAGTGGATAAAGTGAATTGTACACTGTGGTGTATTCATATTGATTGGTATTGTGTATAACCTGCTCAATATTATTACGTATAAACGGCATGCTGCCGTGTGTGTTTTTTGTTTCTCTTCTTCTTCTTCTTCTTCTTCTTTTCTGCGTTGTCCGTTGCGACCACAGCAGAACAGTTGTCGAAATTTGAAACTTTGTCGCGACAAGGTATTTGTTAACCGAAAAACCAACATTTTCATCACAGAATAACGATGTGGAATCTACGTGGAATACAGAGTATTTTTTGTTCATTGCGATTATTTTGAATATGCTGTCCATTCCCTCCAGGTTTTGATTTATGTATCGAAATCGAACGAAAACTATCAACATTTGCCATATTTCATTTTATTCCGAATCGATTTCGTTCGGTGAGCTTAGTCATGCCGTTCGCTTTCAAGCTTCGATTGACAATTGAAATGTTTCAAACTTTTGGAATAATCAGCGCCATCTTTGGTACGAAAAATGCTAGTACCTGTCACGAATTCCATTCAAAGTGTTGGTGTTCGAAATGTTTCACTTGCAAACCGACTTTTTTTCATGGTTTCATCAAAGCAAACGATTTTGATAGGAATTTAACGACATTATGAAGACTTAGCATTTACACGATTGCATTTTTTTCATTTCTGTTTGCACTATTGAAGTCGGTGGGCTATTTATAAAAATTATCGACAGTAAATTCAAGTGAACGTATTCCAAATAATAATGCAAATGATGACGCATGTGATGAATGACGAATACAAAAAAAAAACTTCTCATGAATTTGTATAGTCCGAGCAAGTGATTCGTTAATTTTACGTGTCTTTGCTTCGAGTTGACAACAGCCAGGTGTATCACACGTGTTTTCCGATTAAACCCAAGTTTCATATTTTTCAAAAAGATCGCTCACTAAAAAATGAGAATTGCTGAGAAAATGATTCGCTTAAGATAGATCCGCTGAAGAAAAAACCCTGAAAAAATGCGCAAAGTCCTGAAAAATGTTCAAAGTCAAGTAAAGGAAAACTCCAAAGTTTTTTTTTTTATTTAGTTTTTTCTATCTTTTTGATAATTTTTATTTAACTCTATTTCATTAGATGGTTACATTATTTTAACGTTCGGTTATTCATTTTGTAATTCACCAATGGAAGAAGGGAAATTATGATTACTTTCTCGGAAAATAAAATTAAACCTTCGAACACAAAAAATGGGACATACAAAATGAAGTTAGTTTAGTAAAAATAAATGATTGGTTGCTTCAGAATGGTGTTCGTTCACGAAGCATTTGTGTTTGGTCATCAGTCTGAATCAGGATTCAAACACTGATTGAGACCGCTACAACGCGGCAAATGAAGTTTGTTTTGTTTGTTTTTTTTTTTGGTAAGGAACGAAAAGAAAGAATTTTGTATGAATTGAGAGTGGATGCAGAATGTTGTGAAGCTGACGTTTTATGAGCTAAGTGTAATTAATTTTGCAATTAATTTAGTCGACTTCTTCCATGTGTGATGCATCTTCGGCGTCATCAACGAGTGGTGGCACATCACCAGCGGCTGGGATGTCATCGGCGGCCATTGGTTCGTCTTCGTCGATGCCAAGACCCAATTTAATCATACGATAAATGCGTGATGCATGAACTTGTGGTTCTTGCAATGAGAATCCAGATGAGAGCAAAGCGGTTTCGAACAACAAGATGACCAAATCCTTGACAGATTTGTCGTTTTTGTCGGCCTCAGCCTTTTGACGCAATGTTTCAACGATTGGATGGTCTGGATTGATTTCCAAATGCTTTTTGCCGGCCATGTAACCGAGTGTGGATGTGTCACGTAGGGCTTGAGCTTTCATGATACGTTCCATATTGGCGGACCAACCGTATTGCGATGTAACGATACAGCATGGTGATTGGACCAAACGGTGTGAAACGACGACCTTTTCGACTTTGTTGTCCAACACGGATTTCATAACCTTGCACAAGTTTTCGAACTTGACTTTATCATCTTCGCGCTTCTTCTTTTCCTCCTCGTCTTCGGGCAATTCCAAACCTTCCTTGGTAACCGACACCAATTGTTTGCCTTGGAATTCCTTCAATTGTTGAATAACGTATTCATCTATTGGTTCAGTCATGTAGACAACTTCATAGCCACGTTTCTTGAGACGTTCAACGAAGGCCGAGTTGGCAACTTGTTCACGGCTTTCACCGCTGATGCAGTAGATGTGCTTTTGGTTTTCCTTCATGCGGCTCACGTAATCGGCCAATGAACAGTATTCATCACCGGATGCGGATGTGTGGAAACGGATGAGTTCGGCCAATTTGGTGCGGTTTTGGCTGTCTTCGTGCACACCCAATTTCAAGTTCTTGTTAAATTGATCGTAGAACTTCTTGTAGCCTTCCTTGTCTTCGGCCAATTCTTCAAACAATTCCAAACACTTCTTGACGATGTTCTTGCGGATGACCTTGAGGATCTTGTTTTGTTGCAACATTTCACGCGAAATGTTCAATGGCAAATCTTCGGAGTCAACAACACCGCGGATGAAGTTGAGGTAGTCTGGGATCAAATCTTCGCAGTTGTCCATGATGAAGACACGACGCACATACAATTTGATGTTGTTCTTCTTCTTTTTGCTTTCGAAGAGATCGAATGGTACACGACGTGGGACGAACAACAATGCACGGAATTCCAATTGACCTTCAACGGAGAAGTGCTTGACGGCCAAATGATCTTCCCAATCGTTGGTGAGCGATTTGTAGAATTCACCGTATTCCTCTTGTGAAATGTCGTCGGCGTTACGGGTCCAAATTGGCTTGGTCTTGTTCAATTCTTCATCTTCGGTGTATTTCACTTTGATGGTCTTCTTCTTCTTCTTGTCTTTTTCTGCTCAAGCAAAATGAAACGAAAGAACAATCGATTAGTCATTTGTTCAAGCAAAACCACAGCAAAAAAGTTCGATAAACTTCAGAATATGAAAATAGCTCAATTTGAACTGAGTAAACTTTGCATTTTTATTCGTATCTAAAAATAGCCGTATTGTGTACATACCTTCTTCATCTTCGACATCTTCAATCTTTGGTTCTTCACCCTCCTCTTTCTTCTCTTCCTCTTCCTTCTTTTCTTCCTTCTTTTCATCTTCAGCTTCGTCGTCGCTTACTTCTTGGTCGCGTTCCTTTTCGACCAACAATTTGATTGGGTAACCAATGAATTGCGAGTGCTTGGTAACGATTTGCTTGATTTTGCTTTCTTCCAAGTACTCGGTTTGATCTTCCTTGATGTGCAAAACAATCTTGGTACCGCGACCCAATGGTTCGGTGTTGTCAGACTTGATGGTGAATGAGCCACCGGCTGATGATTCCCAAATGTATTGTTCATCATCGTTGTGTTTCGATGTAACGGTGACTTTATCAGCAACCAAGTAGGCAGAGTAGAAACCAACACCGAATTGACCAATCATGCTAATGTCAGCACCAGCTTGCAATGCTTCCATGAATGCCTTTGTACCGGATTTGGCGATAGTACCAAGGTTGTTAACCAAATCGGCTTTAGTCATACCGATACCAGTATCGATGATGGTGAGGGTACCAGCGGCTTTGTTTGGAATGATTTTGATGTACAATTCCTTGCCGCTGTCGAGCTTTGATGGATCGGTGAGTGATTCATAACGGATTTTATCCAAAGCCTATATCGAAACACAAAAATCAATCGAAAAAAAATGATTAGTACACCAGAAAAAAATTGAAAAATCTCGAAAAATTTCATCAAAATGTTTGGAAAAAAACAAATATCCCGATAAATGAAACGAAAAAAAAACATTGAAAATTAATTTGGAAAAAAGGATCATCGTTCTTAGCATGCGATTCAGAGCAAGTGCATTGATTGCTATGTCCACGTGTTTTTTTCTGCATACTAACTAGCTCATGAATCGTGCAAGAACGACAAAGAAAATCGAAAGTGAAAAAAACAAAATGGACGCATTTGGGCTGTTGACTAATCCAATGAAATACTTACATCAGATGCGTTTGAGATCAATTCACGAAGGAAAATTTCTTTGTTCGAATAGAAGGTGTTGATGATCAATGACATGAGCTGAGCAATTTCAGCTTGGAAAGCGAAGGTTTCAACTTGTTCTGACATCTGTAAATGAGGCCAAAGGAGAGAAAAAAAATGTATCCAGTTAGTACTCGGTATAAATGACGGTATAATTTTTTTTCAACCGAAATAGCGGAAAAAATGCGTTGTGAATTATTTTCAGTAGGAAGGCAGCATAGAGGTTTCAACATTTTTTATTCAGAAATGCACAATTCTATGTTTTATCATCATAATGAATAATTCACAACCGAAAAATGTGAAGTGAAAAGAAAAATCGGTGTGTCTGCACCATTACGAGAACATTCGCGAAGGCTTCTCTATGACGCGCACTTCATGCAACCAATAGCAACTGACAACGACAAAGGAAAAAAAAATCGAATTTTTCGCTAAAATCGAAATTTACGATTACAAAATCTGATGCAATTACGTTCAAACAACTTTAAATGGTAAAATCAATGGTTTTATGGTGCGAACAACTTGGTTACATGAAACACGTTTTTTTTTTGCGCGTTACACTATGCTTCCCGAACATTCTCACATTGAACCGGCAAAATTGACACAATTTTACAAGTAAAAAATGAATCAACTTGTCGAAATTGTCAGCAAAAATGACAAACCGATTTTTAATTTACGAAATAAAATGAGTAAAAATTTAATACACACCTTGAGTAATTGTTCTTTTATAATTTACTTTTTTCAACAAAAAAAATCACTTGGTTTATTCTTTCTATTCAATAGAAATGATTCGCTTGTGTTTGGTTTGCTGTGTTTTCGCACAACTGTTCACTTTGCTTATTCAGTTCAATCTGACACAGCGCATACAATGGCCGTGTATATATACTAAATAGAACTTTCGTCTCGAAACGTCTAGAAGAATCTAGAAAAACGGACAGTTCCTTCCGGTTGCGGTCGAATGTTCTGTAAACGTTTTACAGCGTTTTATGTATGAAACACGGCAAAATGTGTAGCCACAAAATTTACTAATATTAATTTTAAACGATTTTCAATTGATTTTTCAACAAAATCACCGTAATTATGAAAATATGCGTAAAAATGAGATTCATTTTGACTTTTACCGCGGTATTGTTCTAGAAACATGTCGTCGTTGTGTTGACGGTTCCAACAGTTGAACGTCAGAGTTTCGGGCACTTACTTAGCGTTCGAACTGGCAGATGGCGCCAGCCCATCAACACCATGACTATGATAAATTTTTTCAATAAATTTCATAATAAGTTCCATTTAAAACATCGTTCAAATGATAATCACAATAAAATTTATTCCAAAAATCCATCTATACCTTTCAAATGTCATATTATGGCAATTTCATGAATGTTTCATTGAAAAAATTCCGTTCGGCGATTTTCACTTGCCAACAGAAATTTCGAAAACGACTACATTATAGTAAACAAAAAACAGAACGCGAAGCCGCATGAATTTTCTCGAAAACATTGATCACAGTGGATAGAAAGAAATCGTTATCGCTTTCTCTCATGCGTCGTTGTTGATTCATGGCGGGAATTTTCTGGTTTTCTAGAACATTTCTTTGTTTGTCATTAAGCAGTAACACATCGAATGTGTTTGGAATGTGGAATGTTCTACAAAATTCGATTTTCTGTAATTGAGTGTAATTTATTCGTGTTTTTTGCCAATATCATAACCAACGAATCAATCAACAGTAAAATTATTATTTATCGTGGCGATAAACGAAAAAGAAATATCCGCTTTTCACGTATTGAACAAACATCGTTCTTCGCACGATGCAATTGCATCATGCAATCAAACGGTATTCTCGCTCTCCCAATAAAAGGTCATACATTCCAAAATTATTCAATAATTAATCCGTATTAATTCAGCGCGCGAAATGAGTTTTTTTTTAATAGGGTTGATGAAAACGTCAATTTTCACAGACGAGACAATGATGATCGTTGTGTTTCATAGTTTCTTCAGAAGAACTGGTCACGGAACGCATAAATCTACATGCTATTGCATTCAATCAAACAACGGGCACACGTTGTTTCTCTTTCAGCCGCGATGAAGTTTTCTGTTTAAATGAATTTGGAACTAGCACCAGCATTAACAACTCTAACATGATCGCTGCGCTGGGCAACAACAGTTGAGTAGTCGGCATAGTTGCGTGAAACTACGACGTTGTTTACATTTTCTTCTCCTATCCCACTTTTATACGAATTTTGTTTCAGTATAAATTTTCATTTCGATGCAAATTGTTTCGATAAGTTTTCGTTTGGTTTTTATAAGTTATGTGTTTTATTGTTTTGATTCGTGTTCAATATCCTTTTTTGCCTAGAATTTATTGATTCACCTTTGAACTCTGCCACGACGGTCACATGTAAATGTTATTCTATTATTTTATTATTCAAATACGTACACATTTCTTAGACATATTTTCGCTCTACCTTTCCCTCCATGTCATTTCGTTATTACTGTTGTAATACTATGTGTGGCGAAGGTGTGGTGATGTTAAAATTCAGCGACATTTTTTTGATTTTGGTATGTTTCGCCATATGAATAAAGAAAGTATAGCGTCTTGCAATAACAAAGTCGCATAACATAAACAATGTAACATTGTTTACACACAGAAATTATATCGTGCACTGAGGAAATGAGATATGAATAGAGAAAAAAAAAATTGCATGCTGGAAATGGAAGATGAGTGCACTATATTGATAAACTCAATTGGACCAAATCGCAATGTTCATTCGGTATCATTTGGTTTTGTGTTTTTTTTCGTATCTCAATACCATGCCGAGTTTATTACCAATAATGCAGTCAGTATTCTTGCAAACCAGTCGCCCATACGTAACCAACAGAAGAGAAATGAAGAAGAAAAAGTCGGAAAGAAAAGAGAAACAAAAAAAAAACGGCTCAAGACTTTTGTTTTCATTATGGGTGAGCACACATGAAATGAATGCACATGCATCGAGCGATATTTTCTGGCGAATCAAAAAGAAATCCATTCCATTGAATTATTCGCCAATTATCCAGAATCGCTGTTAAAATACTTAGCCAGCAGTCTTTCTGTTTGCTTTCCGTAGCTAAGCGTATCAACGTCGTTCGATTCCACGAAATTGTACGAAATTTTTTTTGCTAACAAATTGAATTAGTCATGTCATACTTGAAGATTTTTAGCGCCATATACGAACAACGTTTCAAACAAATTAAGTGGCAGAGAAAACGCCTTCCTATTGTTGATTGTCATCACCTAGATGAGTTTATGTTGTTGATGATGACGACGACGACGACGATGATGAAAAAAAAACAATAACAAACAAATACCATAGTTGATAAAAAAAATAAAATCGAAAAATGTCCAATGTAAACATGCATTTAGATTTCACTAAATATTGACACTTGTTGACCAAAACATAATTAGTATCATGGATCAGGTGATTTAAATAAGAGAGGAGAGAAAAAAGTAGCGTACTAAAAAAAAATTTCACTCACTCTCGTCTATTCATAGCGCGTAATAATCTATACAAAATAGATGTTTGTGGCGATAGAGCGCGACACACAAGTGGAAAAAAGAGTGTAATTTGTTCGTTTTTTTTTTGTTTCGCTTCTCTACGGCTATGAATGTGCTGTTTTTTCTGTGTATTGTGCCCAAATGATAGCTGAACATGCTAAACTCATTTGAATCTTTGTTTATTGTTTTTGTTTCTTTCAATCTTTCCAACCGTTTCATTTTGTTCATGACTCGCTCGAATCGATCATGAATCTTAGCATTTTACAATTTTACTGACCTCATACAATCAAAACAAAATCTTTCGTGTATATTTTTAGCCACATTTACGCGCGATCAGAACAAAGAGAAGCGCTGTGTATATTGAATGTGCCTGATTCTATGAGAAAATTCGTTCTTTTTTTCTTCTCCATTCCCAATTTTCTGCCGTGTATTTGTGCTTTTTATTCTGCTTCTTCTTCTGTGTCTCCCACATTCTCATTCCACTTTAATTTTCTTTCATTATTGGCATTTCGAGTGGAAGAGAGCAGGAAGGAACGAATGAGACAGAGACAGAGACAAAATCACAATCCACGATATTTTAGTGCGAATAATTGCGCATAAAATCGAAAGAAACAGAATGAAAATGAATAAAAAAAGAACAACGTAGAATATAGCATTCGATGGTGGTAAATTGTTTTAGTCAAAGCGACCCAAAGACTATGTTATACAAGTTCAATGGATTCTACTAGATCACTTGGTATTCTTTGCAAAAAGAATCCATTTGTGTCTGTATGACTTATTTTTTTCACTCTCCCGGTGAGTTCAATCCGTTTCAGCTGGTGGAATAGGTGGCATTATTGGCGTTGTTGTTGTTGTTGTTGTTTTCTCGTTGAATTGCTATCGTTGTGTCGGTTCAACTAATATGGATAATTTCATTAATTTTATGTAATCATTTTCAAAGTTACGCATCATAACCACACCATTGTATGCTGGTTAAATGGATTTGGTAGCCGTGAACACGGACTGCTAACACTATTTTGCTACAATTTTGTGTTTCTTCGATTTATTTCCAATTCGGTTTCCCGACCGTTGTTATGAGCGGTCGCTATCTGTTATTTTTTCCCTTTCGTTATTCAATTTTTTTTATATACGTATCTAGTCTGGCAAATGTTATAGAATATCCACATTTGAATGAAGCCAAACCTTAAAAAATAGCAACAGCAGCAGCAGCAGCACACCGATCGAAATGAATATATGTGTATGGTTCGGTGGCAATCGAACGAAATCGACTCACCACCCCAAACATAAACAAAAATCTCGTGTACAGTGGAGAAGAGACAACGGACAGTGTGTGGCACAAAGCATGCGCACATATCCAAGCAGGTAGTGAATGTGCAGTTGTTAAAGCAAAGTGCTTCTTCTTGTTAAACGAACAAGCCTTTTCCTGTGTCTGCGCACACAACCTAATTAACGGAATTTTTATTTGAACGGTTTTTGCATTTCCATATTTCCTTTCTTTGAATTTTGCTCTTGAATACACACTTCATTTGAATGATTAACTGATAGCTAGTTCATTTTTTTGCTGTAGTTCTGTCCAAAAAATTACCCGATTTTGTTATCTGTTAAGTGTGTGCGTATTTTATTTTCGTAACGAGAAATTAAAAACAAAAAAACAATCAACCACAAAAATAACAACACAGAGTCGAAAGTACTTGCCGGTTTATCGGTGGGTGACATCCAAATTGTTGATTCCAAACAGCATCAATTAAAATTGTCGAGAAGGAAACGACCAAAAGTAACAAGGAAAAATTATTGAAGCATCAGACTCAGGCACATTGTAAGTCTTAATTAATTGAGCCTAATAAGGTAATAATTAGTAATTCGCCGCGGGTTTTCAGTGATAATAAATCAGGCAATGACAAGAATGATTTCATTAGATTATGTGTGGCGGCCACGTTGGCGGCGACAGCAGCGATGAGGTGGTATTATCATCATTCGATTGCATGTGGCACGAGCTAACATTGAAATGGCTCTATCAAACAATTGGTGAATAGTGTGAATAATGTGATCCGTATCTTACAATGTCATTCTTTTATCTTCCACTGATCCTAATGAACATCTTAATTAGAGAGAATTTCTCCAGTTTCAAGCATATAATATATCGGTTGCATCATCAACACCGATTAAAATGATGGGTCCGTGTGGCAAAATTTGTTTCAATTAAAAAAGGTCAACAATGCAATTCTTTCACCCCGTCGCCACATTGTGGAATGCAACGAAATAAGTACTCTCAAGTGTGGTTTTTATTATTCATTTACTAATAAATGATAGGAAAAAGAAAACAAACCGAGCGCGCACAAGTCTATACGCATACATGGATGATATGAAGTGAAAAAAGCCTAGTACTCATAAAATCACATGTGTGTTCACGTGAATTACCTCCATAGATTTATGGCCGAAGAAAAAGAAAGCGAAATCACATGGATATCACGGTTATTTTTGGTACTATGTATGCGCGCAATATAATGTGCTGATTAACTAGATCAATAGATAAAAGAACCGGTCTCCCATAATCGGTAGCTTGCAAAAACTGATAACAGCTCGTTCGCCAGACAACGAAAAATTGTTTTTAAAATCCAGCCTTTAAGAAGAACCACTAATTAAGCACGTGCCATTATAGCTGCACAGCTAATAATATATTATTAATTATTATTAATACTATATTATTAATTAGGCAGTATTAACAACTGATACGTTATTAACATCGCCTGTTAATATCGCTATTACTTACTAGTTAATAACACTTAATACCGGTATTATCATACTAATATATTATTAACATGCGATGTTAATACCGATAGTATGATCGTACTATATTATTATGATTTTCATGATAATATTTTATTAACATCCATGTTAATAATTATTAACATCGCTGTTAATAATATGATAACTGGAAGGCTAATTTCGCAATACTGATAAGAGATAGCGGTTCGATGTCTTCGGCAATGTTGTAGTACTCGTTGCCCTCTACAACTTTGCCACGGATTGTTATCACTTATCTCTTATCAGTTTACCGGAATGATAAGAAAAAGAAAAGTGTCATAGCGCTGTGTTTCGATTTGTGCCCAACTGATAAGAGATAAGTGATAACAATCTGAGGCAAAGTTATAGAAGGCGAAGAGTACTACAACATTGCCAAAGACACTAAACCGCTATCTCTTATCAGTTTCGCGGAAAACGCGAAAAATCGTGGAATTTAGTGACGTCACAGTATTGATAATAAAAATCATAATAATATAGTATGATCATACTATCAGTATTAACAACTGATACGTTATTAACATCGCCTGTTATATCGCTATTACTTACTAGTTAATACCAGTTAATACCGTTATTATCATACTAATATATTATTAACATGCGATGTTAATACCGATAGTATAAATAATAATATATTATTAACTGTGCAGCTATACGTGCCATAAATGGCATCAATCGTAAAAATCAACGATTTGATAAAGCGATCATAAGTGTCTGTGCTATTGGATCAACAATAAAGAAGAATGAAGATCCAATTTCAATGCTTTGAAAAAAAAAATTGAATTCAAGTATTTTTTGACATTTTTTTCCCCTTTCGTATCGCTGTTATCGTACATTCTTCTGAAAACGTGACTCCGCGCGCGTATGTATGTGTGTTTAGCGGCTGAGACAAAACACGAGAAGAACAAACACGCTAGTCACTTGACTCTGATATTTAAAGCATACTTTGTCGCAGTTGATTAAGCATTTTGCGGGAGTATTTCGAGTAATTCAAATCATCTATTGCTCTGTTTTACAGCCTTAGGAGATAGGAGAAGTGAATATCGTCAATATGGTAGTTCGCTGCAAGTCAATCGATTTAATTCTTTTCATTTGTGCATTGCTTGCGTCCAAGCCAATAAATGCCCAGCGAAGCGGTGAATGCTGCCAAGAATACTGCTATGATTTGGACAACGAACGACCACAATCAGCTCATTTTGCATCGAAAACTTCCTATTTAATCGTCAAAGGACCCGAAACTGGCAGACAATACCTTGTTCCTAGTAAGTTCTGTGGTTTTTCCATTAAATTTCTCTGCAAAGTTTAATCAACGAATTCTTTTGATTACTATTTTTATACCGATAATACTGATTTTGTGCTCAATTTTTCCACATTTCAGATTGCAATCCAACCAAAATCTGGATCTTCGCCAGACATGGCACTCGTTTGCCAGAAGGTTTGCGCACCTCATTTCATCAGAATTTACTTTCTACAAAAAGCAATCAATTTTTTAAATTCTGATAACTTTTTAATTCACTCTTTGTTTGAATTGGTTTCATTAATAGGAGAAAGAATGCAGAGTTTGAGCCAACTGGAAGATTTGAGAGATGAAATCATTGCAAACTATGAAAAACGACATTCGAAGCCAGCCATCGGTGCCATGTGTGAAAATGACTTAGATCTTTTGAAACGGTGGCATTGGAATCAGTATGTTTTTTTTTACTTTGAATTTTAATTCATAGAACATCGCAATTTGTTCAATATAAATAATCAATTTTTATTTCCATTCCAGAAACATCACTGCTCAATACGCAGCATTCCTTACAGTTCAAGGTATTTGCATATTTATTGATTACTTTACGTTTGTCTGATTTGTGATGGTAGAAACGCATTCTGTATCTTCGATCCGCAATTTGTTGATTTTTTCTTCAATTCAAATGTTCTTGTTTCTATTACAGGCTGGGAGGAGCTTAAATTTATGGCCATCCGATATCAAAGAGTGTTTCCGAATATTTTGGAAAATATTTATGATAAAAACAAATTTTTATTCCGTTATACAAACACTCAACGGACAGAAGCCAGTTATAAAGCGTTCGTTGAAGGTAAATGAGCTTTGATGGAAAATCAAAATTTTCTCATTTTTTTTTTCAAACACCGAATTTGTTTTTATTCCCAGCTTGTTTGGTAGATTATGAATAACATTTCCCTTTTTACTTTTATATTTTAGGTCTCTTTGGTCCAAATGCCCATGAACATATTCAAGTACAGCCGCCACCAACTAATGACACATTGCTCAGAGTAAGGATGATTAATTAAAATCATGATTGAATTTTTTTAAAAATATTTTCTATCGTTGTAATTAAATTATTTGCTTTTTTTTAATTGCTCGCTTAAAATTAGCCCTATGACTATTGTGCACCGCACGATATGTCAAAATCCAAAGGAGACGGAACTGAATACAAGAAATTCGTAAAATCGCAAACTATGACACAGCTGGTGAGCGATGTGTCATCCCGTCTTGGCTACAAGTATCCATTGAAATTGCAGCAAGTAATGGATATGTTTGAAATGTGCCGATTCGATCAAGCATGGAATATCGGGAGTCCGAGCGCATGGTGTGCAGCATTCACTCCAACACAAATCGATGACCTGGAATATCTGGAAGATCTTCAGAAATACTACAAAAGCAGTTACGGACGTGAATTGAATTCACGCATTCAATGTGCAGCTGTAAATGATATGCTTCATCATCTTGAAACGAACAATCTACCAAAAACCGTTGCATATTTCACACACTCAAAAGCTATAGTCTTACTTTTGACCGCACTTCGATTCTTTAAAGATTCCGATTCGCTTCGTGCCGACAACTACTACAGTATGTCACAGCGGAAGTGGCGCTCGAGCTACATTTTACCATTTGCATCGAATCTAGTTGCCATCAAATATGACTGTCCAAATGATATGGAACGCGATAAGGTCATGTTCTTCCTGAATGAAAAACCCATAACTGATCTTGACTGGTGCAAAGTGGGCTTGTGTAATTTGGCCGATGTCAAAGAACGCTACAAAAAATTCACACAAGCCAATTGCGATGAATACTATTGCACTGATTCGGGTGCATCAAGCATACTAGCTTCCATAATTTTACCTTTGATTGCGATGATATTACACAAATTAGCGGCCTAAATGGGCCAATAAATAGCCACCAAATGCTGAGTCATGCTGCTCAAATAAGATAAGAATATTTATAAATCCATCTGGCAACTGAAACAAAGCCAATCCAAATTTCTTTTATATTTTTAAGTCCGTCCAATTAACAGTGCTGCAATACAATTGCTATTAATGATTAGGCAATCTAATTTTTAGACAGGAGAAAAGAGTTAGAATTTTATTTACTAAATAACTACAATAATTTCAATTATTTGATGACAAAATAAAATTAATCTGATTTTATAAGAGATGACACAGACCATAACCCAATTGTATATTGAATCATCATGGTATATATTAATATTACCTTTCCCATTTTTAGAAGAAAAAAAAACTGAATTGATGATCATCATGGTATATATTAATATTACCTTTCCCATTTTTAGAAGAAAAAAAAACTGAATTAATGATTAAAAAAATGTTGTTTGTTTTAAAAATGGTACCATTGACGATTTGGATTGTCCTGCTTAAGTATCTGCTACAACAAATTATTGTTGAAGTCATAAAGAAGGGGTGAAGCAACTTATATCAACTACATCGCAAATACTCGACGCAAATAGAAAATTGATTAGCAAGGCTACAGTTAAACTCGGGTCATATTCATTCCCATTTATTATTTATAAAATATCACATATAAGCCCATTTATTGAGCCACACGATTTGTAGTAGTATATCATTAACAGTACGTAATCGTATCGAATACTTTTTTTTCCAAACAAATTGTATTTGTTTTCGTTGTATGATGAAGAAAGGCATAATAGAAAAAGTAGCATTTGATTTCCTCTTCCACATAATAGACCACAAGATATCTCTATTGACAACAGATAAGTGTGTTCATATCATGTTACTGTTTTAAGAATGTTCGGCAAAAAATCGAGAAAAAAAACAGCACTCAACCAATTTGTAAGCCGATCAAGTACGACCGATGGCTGTGTTTACAAATATTGACACCTTTTCCGATTTTAAACGCTTTTTACCAAATGAAGAGATCGTACCCAACTGGATATAATATACGGAATTCGGCAGGAGATCGAACAATTCGTAGAAATTTTGTGTCTATTTTAAAAATGAAAAGAATTGAATAAAAATGTGTTTCATTCAAATAAAATTCATATGGGAATGTCTGAATATTCTAATGTTAATGGTAAATTCTTACAACCGGTAAACGCATCTTTTCCATAACCAGACTACCGTTGCCTTCATTTATATACAGCGAATAGGAAAGTTCATCTGAAAAAGTAGATTTTCGTTATTAATGGATCAACAATTAGCTGTTCGTATTACGAAAAGATGCAGCTGTTATTACGACGATTGAAAAGAGACAAATTATTTTCTCACATTTTTCAATTGGATATTCTGAGGTTGGCTCCTGCCACTTCAGCCTAAAAGAACAAAAGTAATTCTAATCGGTTCATTTCCACCGTTTCAACGTTTATTAATTTACTGACCTTGTGTACACGCTGCTATTAGCCATTAATTTAGGTGTTGAGTCAATCGTTAAATTGGCAGGTGGTGATATGTGTTTTGGTTCTGCTGATCCAAAATACAATTATTTTATTATTTACTTTGCAATAGATTATTTCTATTCTAAAAAAAAATCATTGAAAAAAAGTAAACTTGCTTTCATTCAGTTGAAATAACGTTGAATCCGAACATCCTCTAGTGCCGTTACCATTCAGTGCTAGAATGCGAAATTCATAAAATCTTCCAATCTGTAGCGTGACCAAACCGGAAATTCTACATTGCGTGTGCAGAGAAAGAGAGAACACAACAAAGTGGGAAGAAAATAATTTCCACAATATATTTAGCATAGCTATGATTTTGACATTTCCAATACGCACTTGGTATTGTGTGAGTGCATTGATTCGAGATGGACATTCTCTGTGTTAATTGCAAACCACTGACCCAGTTTGTGTTTAGAAAACGAGTAACCAACGTGCGCACGTGCTTCAATAACATAATCAATTTGTTCTTCACACCGATTATGTGGTATTCGCATGAGCCAGGAGATTTTTGCTTTGCGCCTTGTTTCGTGCTCCATACTCAGTACACTCACATCGGTCGGAATGGGTGGCAATGTAAATGTTGAAATGCGATTTAAATTGTCTGGCATTATGCATGACCTATTGCAATTGTTTAGCCAACAACACTTCAATGCGGCCGTGCACCTAAAACGTAATATTTTATTTTGAAACACACACAAAAACTGTGACAAAGAAATTTTCTTCAGAATTTGTCAAAAAAAAAAAAAAATCAGTTGCAATCATAAATCACCTATAATCTTGGCCATCACAGTCATCAAAACAACTCATTCTTGCGTCCGTACTGTTTGCATACTTTGGACAATCTCCGAATTTACTCTCACTGATCATTTGTTCCACACAGTATTCCAGATCGCACTGCACAAAAAAAAAATCAAGAAACTCAGATGTGTTTTGTTTTTTTGCTTTGTCTGGAACTATATGCATGTGAGAATGAATGTCGAATAAAATTGATATTGTAACACTCACATTGGTTCTAGTTGCATCGCAAAATTTCATATTGCATATTTTATGGACAAGGTTTTCGTCGATATCAACAACACTCATCACATTGGCATGGATAAAAATATTCAGAACAATTATAGAAAACCACATTCGATACAGGTGCATTATCAACCAATTTGAATGGCACTGATGTGCTCGAGTTTAGCTGTGCTTTGGTATAGAAATTTTGTCAACGAACTTTTCCTTCTGAACTGAACTTTTCTCGCTTCGATTAGTTGCTCTATCGTTATTATTTTGTATCACATCTAAAAACCACTTTTAAAATCAATGCAAGCTGTCGACTAGGTTCAATGCCTTCGCCAAAAAAGTAATAAAAATAAATGAGACGCATTGATATATAGAGAAGCCGGCAAATTTTTGTTCACCGTGTGTTCTGACGAAAAACCCCGCTGCAAATAACTAGCTATATGCTGAAGCATCAATGAACTCTCGCATGGTGTTCGGTGCTTGCGAACGCATCTCGAACCATCGAAAATGCATGGACGCGCGTGCTTTTGCATGCGAACATTATTGAAATTAAGTACGCAAAACGAGGGAATAAAACTTATCATCGTGATCATTAACAAGCACATCGCTAGAAACTGGTTTACTTAGTTATAGCACACAGAGTCACAGAACGCGCCGCAAATCCATATAAATATATATATATATATGTATCGTGGTTTGTTTTGCTTTTTTTCCAGCTTGATTGCCTTTATTTTGCATTAAGGCCTGGTATCGGTGCTGATTTTGTTAGAATGTATAAATGAGCGTACGAACCAAAGGAATGGCTTTTATCGCGAATATTGCAACGGTACTCGTGCACTCTCTGAATGTATGAGAGTGCGCGCCGCGCATTCGTCAAGCAAATCATCGAACTTCCGACAAATTCGTTGCATTGTGTCTCTCTCTCTCTCTATCTCTCTCAGTCAGAACTTACAATGTTTCATCGGCATGCATCAAGTCAATCATCTCAATTGATTGGTAATTTTAAATAAGGCCACTTGAAGAATCAACAATAAACGCTACAATTCACACAATTCCAACAAAAATCAATTCGCATTTCATTCCATTCCCCGAAATCAGAGATTTAATCTGGATTGCGTGTGTATAGAACAGGTGATATCGATACACGGATTATTTATGATGCAAAGTGATACGACTAAACTATTTTCAAAACTTGTCATAAAGATATATCATCCAATGTTGACAGCACCAACTTGACACTTGATTGAGGGATCAATCAAAGTCTCATTCACATACTCTCATCAATGGAATAACAATATAAAAGGTTGTCAAACGTTATTTTTCAGGATTTAATCAGTGGCGCTCTCGATAAGTCAACCCTGCTATAGGTGTGTATATATTCTGAAAATAATAAAAACACCCGATACTCGTGCCGTTTTTGCATCGTTTATCATCTTAATGGGAAATACATGTGTTTTAAATTTAATCAATTTGTTTTTATTTACACCAAACAAGAACGGTACTTCCCATACAAAATGCTTTTCGGCTGTCGATCATTCGAAGAGTGAAATTTGTTTACTATTTCGTTTTTTTCTGTTTTTGACTTAAAATTAATTAACGGCACTGGTGCCGGCCACACCAGCTGAAGGCTCTTCTTCGACTTCTAAAAAGCATCGGCTTAGCACATTTCTGCAGAAGATCAATCAAGAAAAGATGAATTTTAATATGCCAATGACTAAAAATAACGAAAGGAATATATTTTTTGTGTGGATAACTTACACGTCGCGTGGACCCCATGGAATGTATTCTTGTCCAGTTGTTGATTTTGACGATGGCAAATTTTGTTCAACGCTATATATTCGAATCTTTTCGTCGTGTTCATTGAACGGTTGCAATCCGGGTGCGGCTGGTGGACAGCTCATTGTCTCATAAATATTTCTCAATTGAACGAAATGCTGACCAAATGTGTCTCGTTGAGCCGAATTATTATCGCTCACCGTTGCACTCCATGTGATAGCGATCGTCATGTGTGGATCGGCCATCGATACGATTTGATTAAACTCTTCGCTGTTATTCACTTGCTTCAAAACGCCTATGAATTTTGTTTCATTTTTCATGAGGAAGCTGCCCAAATTTGATGCACTAGGAATATCACGATCAACATTAGCTATTGGTTTGATGACAAGACTTGACAAGCGATTACGTATAAAATCTGATGGTGTCGTCGCTGGCATCAATCGTTTCTCGTTCTTTTCGAGCAAACATCGAAAACCAATCGATTCATTGAGTCGCAATCCTTTGTTTTCATTGATGAGACGACTGTAACCAGGACTCTGAAGATCTGCAATATTTTTTAACGTTATACAATTTGTGGAAAAAATTGATTTAGAGGGAAATTTTAAAAAGTTACATTTTATATTGTCAGGAATGAGTTTGTAAACTGGACAAAAGAGTTTGATATCGCTCAAAACAATCTCCGTAACGAGAGCGTGATGGACTTGATTTTGGTTTCTAACGTAAAAATCAATTCCAAGCTCATCTGATGTGACGTTGTTCAGCGTACACGTTGCGTCCACGTTCAATGACTCATTCACATTCAAATTCCAGGTGTGGCGAACCAATCGATACCTGTAATTCAAAACGTTTGATGAGTAAAATTGAAAGAAAATGCCAAAAAGGACAATAGAGAGAAATTGCAAAGAATTGTTTGTAAAAAAAATTAAAATTTTCACCTAAGTTTTGGGTAATGCTCAGGAGTGCCGTAGTAGAAAAGAAGTTTAAGCGTTGTTTGACCCTTTTTGAACGGTGCCTGAAGCCAAATCGTAACGGTTTTACCTTCCTTCGGCTGCAAAGTGCCGCCAGTTGCTGAGAATAATTTAAATGCATGTTGTTTACATGCCTCCCTATCGCGACTTAACGCTTCATTGGTTAGATCTCTAAAATCTAAATGACAAAAAATATTGATCGGCGGTTTAATTTTCGAAGAATCAGAAGATTCGAACGAAAAAAATTGTTTAGACCAAAATGTTAAGCAGAGCAATCACATTCTTATTCAAATTTACCTCTAAGAAGTGATAATGGTAACTCTTGACTATTTAATTCGCCTAAAATCCATCTCGGTTCATCGGCCACTACCCAAATGTCGTTCAATGACTCGGCACCAGCGTTGGTCAAATAAACGGTGATCGGTATAATTTCGCCAGCCAACACTTCGGTCGCTATTTGTGTAAAGCTGACATGAAGAGCGGGTGCTGGTGGTAAAATTGCTAAATTTAATTTCTTATCATATTGAGGTGGTTTATCAGCTGCCGATGGTCCATCTGGTTTAATTACAGGTGCCTCAAAATCAATTTTTCCCCATAGACTGGATGTCTCCTTTGTGGCCTAATGGAAATTACTCGAATTTAGAAATTATTCCACTCATTTTGTTTATCGCATATTCTCACCAATTTTCCAACTACTGCTTGTATATCCAAATTTCCGATATGATGTGGCGTCAATTTCATTACAACCACTTTTTTCTCGTGTTCATTCAATTTAATCTGTTTGATGAATGTGGACGCTACAATGTTATAAATGCTGCTTCGATCTTCGGTGTCAACGTCGTTTTTGAAAATATTTCGATTCGTAAATACTTCGCCATTTTGATTTGTAAATGTCCATAGCAAATTGATATCGTCAAATGTGATCGGCGGTTTAATGGTGTTTTCTAATGCGAAACTGATTTCTATTGGTTCTGTTTGAGAGAAAAAAGAACGTGGCATATGTAAGCAACCGGATATTTCGATAAAAATGTCAATTGAATTGAACTCAGTTGAATGCTAAAATACCTCCTTTTATGCTTAGCGGACTATCACTGGTCGGCAATTGATATGTAAATAATGATCGATTCGGCTTGAAAATCATAATCGGTTTGCTCGATGCAGATTGAGCGGCAATCCATTCCAGTTTATTCCATTTCCATTCATCAGCAGCCTCACTCTGATTCATCTGGATTCAATAGAAATTTTTTTTCAATGAATTTTTTTTGGTAATCATGGAGGAAAAGTCTATGCTCTTACATTGATATTAATATTGGAAGCGGCAACCAAATTAGGAACGGTGATTGGTGATGGACATGAAATTAGTACACGAACCGAAGTCTTCACCACTTTGGGCAAGCCAATGTCAAGCAATGTATCGGTGTTTGATTGTTTCAAGAACATTTTCTGCGTGGCAATGTATTCGCTAAGGAACGAAGCTTGTTGAGCTGCACTTTGTAGGCTTGATGGTCGCAAAAGATGCGCCAAAGCCGTAACTGCTTCATCTACTTTTTTCAGTGTTATTGCTTGTTTACTAAGCGTGTAGAAGATATGACTCTCCGCCAAATCCCATCCACGATTTTGAAATATTTGATTCGCCTGACGATAACAACGGAACGAATGCTTTCGCTGGCCAGACTTCGAGTATCTATTGATTATTTTTTTGTTAGTATTTGCGATTCATCGAAACTATTACGATACTTGATGGCTGTGAAACGTGCTAAGATACTCACCGATGACCAGCTAGAACCACATGAAATGCATATTTCCTGAATTGGCGTGGATTTGCCTTTAAAAATAAATAAGCAGATTGCTCGAGCAAAAGACCCGACATCAAATCCGCATCCGTACTAGTCATTCGAATGAATTGACGGGCACCTTCTGTGTATAGCTGCGACGATTTTAATAATTCAACACTCAATAGAGTACATCGTATAGCGAGATTTTGCAGTCTGCACGGAAGAAAATGTGAAGCAAAAGAAGGGGAAACATAATGAGAAAACAAATGGAATTAAAATCAATCGTCATCGATTTCATTATCTTGGCAAATATCCAACGCTTACTTACTTGCATTGATTTAAATAAACTAAAATCGCCTCTTCTAGATAGCTAAATGCCTTTTGATTCGATGCGTTTGTTGTGTTTGATAAAAATGCCGATAGGCCAGCCATTTCCAATGCACTAGCATAGTATTGCCACGCTGAATCGACTTGAAAATCACGTTTCACTTGATGATAATGCTGAAAGGCTTGCGAATAGTTGCCGAACAAAAAGAGTAGATCACCGAGTTTTCTGGTTTGTAGCTCAAGCGATGATTCGCTTGAATACACCACCACATTCTCACTAGCCGAACTAGCACCTGGTTTTGTGGCAAAGAACCGTTTGGTCGCACTCAACAGCGAACGACTTACACTTTTTTTGTTCGAAACTGTATCGTTAAGTAGAATAATTTGTCGTTCTATGAACGGAATCAGTGCACGTATACTAAAATCCTGTACTAAATGCTTTAGATTGTCGATATCAGTGACAGTCAAGTAAATTCCACGTTTCATATCAGCAACCGATTCCCACACATTCGGATTCACAATCTGTGTTTGCGATGATAAACTGTCGAGACTAGATGAGAATTTCGAATGCTGCAACGATAAAAGAACGAACAATAAATGTATAGAAAAGAATATTCATGGAATTGAATCAAACTCTCAAAAGATAAACCGCTTACAATCGTATCAGACACTTGTTCCTGTGACGGACTGAGCGGATGATCAACCGTTTCTTCGGTAATTATACCGGATGGTGGAGTTTCTAGTGTTGATATTTGTACAGTCAATGGCATTGATGATAGGCTGGTTACATCCTGTGGCGTTTTTGGTGCACTTCCCGATTCAGATGTTTCATCCTTTAATAAATTCAATTGAAATATTGTCACAAAAGTCAACAAACGACTTTATTTTAAGAAAAAATTGAAATCTCCTCCGGAAATGTTTGTTTGAACGAACATCAAAACTTACCATTTTGGGTTGCCGTCGTAAAAATTTGAGCCACGGATCGATGATATCATTGGTTGAAGGCGTTTGTTGCGAATTGATTTGTACTAAAAAGCATTTGTTGTCGCCAAAAGTCAATTTCAGTGATTCAAACGCTTGTTGGGCACTACAAATTTCAGAATAAAACATCGAATATTAATGATGGCACTCGCAAAATCAACGCACAAATCATATTCACCTGGTGACATTGCCCTGACTTGGATCATGCAACAGAACATAACAGTTTAATGCATCGGGTGTAAACCATTTCGGCACTTTTGGAGGCGTTGTATTTTGCATAACTTGCACTTTACGCGTTAGCAAATGGGCTGTTTCAAGAGAATTGGGATCACTGGTGGATAAAACGATGAGACAGCTTAAAAAATGTCTAGTAAATTCGTGGTCTGATTGTGATTGAATGGATAAGAAGATTTCGCGCCATTGTTCGAACCATGGCTCCGAAGTGGGAATGTCGATGAAGGTTTGATCTGCAAATCGAAAAAAAAACCGTGAAGGTTAATATACTGGAAATTGAAGTTGGCTGCGCCATAAAAGATGTGCATGAATTCACCGTCAATTTGAATAGGTTTGGTTTTAGTCGATTGCGCCGATGTCACCGTATCGGTGAGCATTTTGCGAGAGACCATCGTTTGTGGTGGCCGCCAATTAACATCACAGAAATTGAGTCGAATACCCTTGACCGATGTCGATGCTCCCGTCGCATCACGAATGTAAGCTGTTTCGAAACAAGAAAACCAAATCCAATTAGAAAACCTTCCACAATTGGCAACTAGTGCAAAATTCACCGAATACTCACCATCATTCGTAAGTTTGCTAAATGGTTGCAGCAATTCAACGAACGAGAGATTGTTTTTATAGCACAGTTCATCGGCCTGCGGGCTACAAAGGACTCCGATCAACGGTGAGAATACATTCTGTATGATTTCCTTTGCGGTTAGCGTTTGCGATGTTAGGTGAATCATTTTTCTTCTTGTTGAATTTCGTGAGGTGTTTCGTGATTTTCAGGCGATTTTTCAAACACTTGGAAGCACTCGACTGTGTTGTGTACACACTGTGTGTGATTGGATGTAGATTCGTTGTTTGCACCGTGACAAGAAACACACAAGATTCAACAAACAAATGAAATGAAATAAAAACAACGTGCAAAACGAACACGAAATAATTCACTGGTTCCGATGCATTTTTGTGGCCGTAACAAAATCGTAAAACTGCACTACATCCAAAATTCTATCAAATGTGGGTATCAAATGTGTCGTAAAGATAGAATCGTCCGCCTATCGAATGGGCCAAATATTCAAGTATTTTGTTGGAGTTTTTTTTTTCTTCTTTTCATTAAATACCAATGCAATATCACTGAAACAGTTGACGGAATGACAGCACTCGCAGCTTACGTATTTCTATGACCATTGGCATCTGTCACTTGTTTCGTATACACGTTAGTGTGTGTGTGTTCGTTCATTCACACTCACACGCATACACACGTCCACTGTACGACTGTCAAACACATACGGATGGATTCATAACACAGTGCTTTGGACATCGTATTCGTCTCTCTACATGCAACACGAGAGAGAAAAAAATCAATTCGACGCGTACTGAAGTTTTGTGAACCGACCTTTTCGTTCAACACCGTGTGAGACTTTTATTTTGATTTTCCTGATTCGGCTGCAAATAATACTGAACAATGGATTCAACACTGCAACACAATGAAGACACTCAAGCCAATCGCTTGATAAAATTTGGCATGCGAATGGGTGTCAGTGCTGCTTTACATCCTTTTGAATATGCCAAAGTGTTGATACAGGTACATTGAGAAAAGAAAAAAAAATAAACATGTCAATTTGTGTGGCCTTGGTCGAAAAACTATTTGCCCATTCCAGATTGGTTATGAACCCATCGCGCCACAACCTGGCAAAACATTTCTTGGACGACCGGCGATGATCTTGCCAAACATCTTTCAATACGGTAATTTGAAACGATGATAAATTCTCGATTTTTCGGTGATAACGTGATGACTAAATGCTTCTTCTTTTTTCTGTGTGACACAGTGAAACATATTAAGAAGGTCGACGGTTTGGCAGGATGTTATCGCGGTTTGACACCAAAATTGGTCGGTTCAGTGATTGGTGTAATTGGCAGCAAGAGAGTAGCAGAAAAATTTGGCCTCGACGATAACGATGACAATGAAAGCAAAGATGATTCGGAACTCACCGAAGAAGAAAGGTAAAAAAAAATGCATGCCAGTTTCTTTTGTCCAGATGAATTTTTTGCTCATGTTTTATGGGAAATTTTAAAATCATTCTCATTTGCAGCTATGAACGATTCCTGAAGAGTCTGAAACGCGATTTGATATTGCATGCATCGGGCATCATCATTACACACCCGTTTCAAGTCATTTCGATTCGAATGATGGCACAATTCGTTGGGCGTGAAACTATTTACAAGTACGACCACTTTCTTTTGCCCTAGTTAAAGCCAAGTTGAGTGACAGACATTTGAACTTTTTAAAATTGCAGATCGATTTGGTCATCAATAAAGGAAATATTCGGGCAAGAGGGATTGTTCGGCTTCTTTTCCGGATTGATTCCGAAATTAATTTGTGATTTGACATGCATTGCACTCACCAGCACAACATGTTATCTCGTCAACAAGTACTATATTAGCGACCAAGGAAATCGCACATACTTCGCTGGATTCATTCAATTCGTCTACGCAAGTGTTTTGTATCCAATTCAAGTCGTTTCGACCTGCATGGTTGTCACTGGTTCAAGGTAATTATTAAAACACAGTTTATATTTTTTTCAATGTTTTTTTTAATAAAACCTTTTCTTCTGTGTACATAGACTTCAAGCTGGTTCCCCACCTCATATGCCCGTATACAAGAACTGGTCGGATTGTTTGACTCACCTGAAATCAACTAATCAACACAAACGTGGTAGTTCCTTATTCTGGAGGTAAATACAATTTGTTGTGAATAACATTACACATGTGACCACATTCACTTAATTTTCGGTACATTTTTTTCCCTTCTCAGATATTATCATCCACAAATTCGCACCGATTCATTCGTTCCATACCCAAAATTGTCAAAGTACTGAGGGACATAACACAAGCGAAATCCCACAATTTTGATTCACATAAATGGCATTTAATTCCTCAACGCCGCTACAGGATTGGTTGTGTGACAGCCGAATTTGAAATAAACTCACATTAGTCAAGCATTTGTTGGTAGTGTTCTGAGTATTTGAGAACAATGTTTCCAAAGAAAAATATTCTATTTTTATTAAAAATGAAAAATGCAAATGTTAAAAAATGCATACAACTGGGGTTTTTCTTATCTTTATGTTCAATGTTTTTCTTGGTTTCACATATCGCATGAAACTGAAACCGAATATGTTTAATACATGCCAAACAAACGATAATTGCTAAGCAAAAGGAATTCTAAAATTTGAATAAATAAAAAACTTTTGTATTTGTGTGTGAAATCGAATAGATATGGTTTTAAGTGGTTTTATTATCGTTTGAACTAGCGATAAATTGATCATTCGGTCGCTAATTTGTACGATTGACGAGAGAAAAGTGTGAATGTTGGTAAATGAGAATTCAAGAACGGCGGTCAACACATTTGGTATTGAATACGCTTGCCATGGTCGATCCCAATTGAATGGTGCCACCACAGAACCAGTCCATGCTCCAACAAATGTACCGAATGCTTAATTATGGAATTCAAATGAGAGCTCTGACACAGGGTGATTATGCGATTTTTTTTTTAAATTAAAAATAGTAAAAGCGACTGACAGGGATATAAGAATTGAAGATACAGATATCAAATGAGTAAGATTTATCATGTATATGAGTAGGATGTAAAAAAAACAATAACTTCAGATACATTTCTTCAACTGTGCATTTTGGAAATATTCTAACTACTCTATTTGACAAGCAAATAAATCGAAATGAACAAATTTTAAATTGGTTGGAGATAAATATTTTATTTAGAGAACGATTTAGTGACACATCTATCACAAAATTTATTGATCCGTCTTCAATTCCACTGCAAGTACAAGAGCTTGAGATACAGAGAGACTTTTGATGAAGAGTTAAATCGCTGAATAGTGATTTGTTGAAAAAAATTTCATGATTTAAATCATACTTACATACTTACTTCTTACTTCAAAGAAAACTATGCTTTTCGTTTTGAATGATTTTGTTCAATTTATTTCTAATATCGCGTGAAACAGAGACAAAATATGCGTACACATTCAACAAACCAACGATGAATTTCTACTTAAACCAATGAAAAAATAATCGAAAAGTTGAATAAATAACAACTGAAAAATGTTTATGCTTCTAAATGTTTGTATGTGAATTCGAATGGTTTTGGTCTCAAGTGGTTTTCTTATCATTTGAAATCAGCGACAAATCGATCATTCGGTCGCTAATTTGTACGATTGACGATAGAAAAGTGTGAATGTTGGCAAATGAGAATCCAAGAACGGCACCCACCACATTTGGTATTGGATACGCCTGCCATGGTCGATCCCAATCAAGTGGGGCCACCACAGAGCCAGCCCATGCTCCGACCAATGTACCGAATGCGTTGTACTGCAACAGTTCGAGTTGCCAAACATCAAACGTTGAACTCAATTCGAACGTATCGTAGAATAAATACTGAACAGTTTTCGATGGTCCCAAAAACAGACCAATCGGCAAAATTGTAAGTGACATCAACAGCACGGCCAATGCAATCGTTTCCTCGTAGTGTTGATGGTACGGTGCACCCATTAGAATGCATACCACAATGAAAACAAAGACAAATATCGTCAACAATGCACACAGTTTGCAAGTCTTTTTGATGTGCGCCACCACAGATGTATTCTTCGTTGACGTCGGCCGAGAACCGGATATTGAATATTCCTTGCTGCCAACATCCAGGCCAAAGGCATATTTACTAATGCCCCAGCGTATTATTTCGCCCGCAACCAAAATCAATGTGATTGGCGAATGCAATTTTCCGGTCCGAATGGAATGCTCGTCTTCAAAGAAACTTATCGTACAAAACATCACAATGAAATGTGACAGAATGACGTGCACAAACGGGAACTTAATGGGAATTATCGGTTTATTTCGTGCAACCATTTTGGAAAATTCTGAAAGAAAAAAAAATGGGTTTTTTCTGTTAGAAACAATTTCGTTCAAGTTTTTTTAATGACAATAAACAAAAGAGTCACTATTTCTTATTCTTTCACATACCAAATTTGTGAATCACTCAATCGACACTAATTATCCTAAACAACTATTACAACTCCACCACGATTTTAACCCTAATCCGAATGTTTTTGTTGATAATTTTTTTCCTCTGCTTTACACTGTGACCATGTTTTTTCGGCGAACCCATTTAATAAACATCATTGAGAAGCAAGCAACAAATTTTCGCACAGTAAAATATTGTTTTTGTACGACTTTATCTATTCGACCACATATTCTCGCGTTATGAAAACTAGTGATGACAAGAACATATGTCAAATGTGTGTTGCATTTGTTTTCTGATGTCCCGATAGAGAACGCTGCAAACAGCACGCAATACAAAAATTCAAAATGCTCATTGAACGAACAGTTTGTTATGAATGGATTATTGCGAGAGAAAGATAAAAAAAATACGCATTGAATGGAAATAATCTTCGTCAGTTCGTCTTATCAGACAGTAAACAAAGTGATCATAGAGTGTAAAAAAAATTTCATGGAATTGTTCCACTCTAATTTCAATAATAGCGTTGCCATATCAGATTGTAAGTAAACTCGAATGTTTGATAAACATTTATAATTGCTAGTCAAGGAGTGTAACAGCAGCGAATAGAAGATATTTCAATAAAATCGTCGTAACATTGTATGCGATAAAAATAATCGAATTCAATAGAATTGGTATTGTGATAGAACGGAATAGAATAAACTTGAAATATTTCAAGTGGCTACAGAGAAAGTCATATTGAAACTTTGTGCTAGACATTATTTGAATTGTACACTTTGAACCGTTGACGCCGATAATTTGGCCGCGGGCAATTTGCTTCTACCAAAAAGCAAAAATACAGTGACACATACTATTTCAACCCGTTCCAAACTCTTCGTAACCATGTTTGTTCGTGAACGAACGAATGTAAGGACAGCGAAATGAAGACATGTCTCAGCATCCATTGGATGATGTATTAACCATAGTGTACCATAGTCAATCATCCTATCAACGCACAAATTGTCTGTATACCGAAATTATATGCACACACGCACTTGAACCAAAGCAACGATTTTGTGTCTCTCATATCTCAACCGATTTTCATTATTTTTCATTTAAGATGCCAAAAACGCTAATGACCACAGGAATGAGAGTGCAAAGAAACACAATAATGGCACGAGAGCGAAAAAGCAAAGCAACACATTACTATCCTCCACCTCTTACTCCTCCCGTTAAATACAAACTGTCCACTGTGGTTGCAAGCAGCAGAGTATCTCATCGAATCCAACATCATGGATGACTGATGTTGATACATCCGCGTATTAATCGTGCACATATTGCGAATGCCGCTCACTGAGCACAGACAGCTAGCGATTAAATTGAGCCAAACTGAGAGCCAAGCACAGCGGAAGATACACATCTCCGTTCATTTTTGAATCAACCGCGTTGAACTTCGAACGAGCTTTCGAGTTCGTCTCTTGGCCATCTGATATATACGAGTACAAAATAGTTACGAAAATCAGTGGTGCACTCAACGGAATTTCCAATCATTTTTTTTTTTGTTCGTTCGTTTGTTGATGAATTTGTAATCAGTGAACTGAAAGAGAATTTACGATATTGAAATTGTGGAATATTTTTTCCTTTCATTAAAAATAAAAACGAAACGAAAGAAGAGCAAAAATATAGCATAGTTTTCAAGTGGACATTTTTTTTTTTAAATAACCGTATTCTGGGGGAAAAAATGGTAAATCACTGATACATTAATACTTTAATTCGAATTTTAAAAGTGTGTGGTATGGTGGGGTGATAAGTTGCTTGGAGCCATTGTGTCTACAATATATACGAATAAATCAACCGTAACATTTTCATTAAATTTATAGATGTAACTTTTTGAGAGTGTAATCTCTCTCTCTCTGTCCTTCTCAATTTTTTGATGGGATAAGCATTAACGTTGATGTTTTTTGTTGTGCAACGACTAATTTGTTTGGTGAGCATTAAATGCATTGGTTGCTATCAGTGGTGAATAGTGACTGTTGACTTATAAACTCACTTTGCTGAACATTGGACTCTGTAAATGTAACTTCTTTTTCACGAACCCTAATGTTGCCGGAGTTTCGAAGATTGTTTGTTTTTTCTCAAGTTCTTTGCATTCATGATGTTTAGCAAATATAGATTGTTCTAAAGAACCACTTGAAAAATTCCATTTTCGAATTATGTGCGTACTTCAATCAAACGTTTTGGAGATTATGAAATACAACCGCCACGAGACACATAAACCCACCATGGCAATGATTGAGCTCTTTTTTTTCATTGGTGAGTCGCTATGTCTCTTCCCGAAATGCCACTCGTGAATATAATTGGAATTTTGGATGCTTGATAAATTCCGTGAGTGACATCCAACGCAATGGAATGTGATACGATGTCGTGCCTCTGTATCTCTGTCGATTCCATTCATAACGCGAAAAAATGTAAAATGAATATTATTGACATTCCCAAAAAAATCAATTCGTACAATTGGCTTTTTGTTATATACGAATTTACGAATCATATGTTTTTGTCGATTTCACTCTCTATCTCTCTCTCTCTCTCTCTCTCTCTCTCTCTTTCTCTCTCTCTCTCTCTCTCTCTCTCTCTCTCTCTCTCTCTCTCTCTAGTCTGTCTGTCTGCACAGTCATCGATTCATGGGATTTTGTAATCATTAGCATTTAAAAAGGATAATAATACGACAAATCTATGGTGACAGAGCGATTTTCGTTTGAATTTGAGTTGCATGGAATCCATCACACCCTCACACTCCAGCTTGTTCATTCGTCCGCCTGCGTGTCCGTCCATTCGTTCCGTTTTCATTCTTTCAACCGTTTAATTCAATGGTGAATTTTCTATTTTGTATTCATATTCACGGTTCAAATTACATTTTATCGAATTTCAAAACAAAACTCACCCAATTTAAAATGATGGCGGTGATTTTTATTTTTAGCATAGGCCTAACCTCATTCCAATCGTATTATCACAACAACAAAAAACAACCAATTAGTATGACCAAAAAAGAGAAAAATTTGACTGGACAACTAGTTTTCAAAATTTATTATAGAATATTATATATTCATTTTAGCTGTGTACAACGCATAAATGAAAACATGCACAACGCATAGATGTTGGCATTATGTCATTTAATAATGACTGACAATAGCGGATTACTTGCTTCAAAGGAGATTTTTATGTGCATAAAAATGCATAAGTATCATCAACGGGATTTAAAAATATATATATATATATATACGTATATAGACACTCACACATAAAGTTATTATGAAGTGCTTTGGAATGAATAACAGCCGCCAACGAAATTCGCATAGGATTATGAAGAGAGAAAAAAAAGTAACGTCACACAAAATAAAATATGAAAATATGTTTAGAGGTGGAATTTGCCCTGTGAGAAGACTCGTTCTTGGAAGCAATCATTTGGTCAATTATATATCTCACACAAGTTTTGTCAACACACGAACTACGACAGCAGTAGCGAGTGGCAACATTGCAGAAGAAAAAACATAAACTTTCCTCTATGTACGCACAGAGTTGTTGATACTAACGTTGAACGGTTGAAGGTCATAAAAACATGCACATGTAGGTTAAATGCCAAAAAAAACTTTTGTTTGGTACATGTCTAGTGACGAACTCACTGATTCGTATCGTCAGTTATGTGACCAGCACATTTGATAATGTCGAACATTGGTCGTATATATCTTTTCATCAACTCCTAAACTCACTTTCTTAGCATATGTTTTTTTCTTGGTTTCGCAGCATACTAATGGCCAATAATCAAGTCCATTGAAGGTAAAAGAGGTCATTGTTATTGAAAATTATGGTGTATACGCCTTAAGACGCCCCGTTTAAACCATAAACATATACAATTTCCATATCGAATATGATTGACCGAATGGTTGGCCAGTTTGTTCCAATTTTGGATGGTCTTTTTTATCTGCTTATCGAAATTCTAATAATTTCTCGTGAAGTATTATCCCTTTGTTCCGTCATGTCATAGAAGATATTGCATTCATGGTTTTTTTCCACTCTTCGTTTTTCTTCTGCTGATCAAAATCTTATCAATAAATTCTTACGTGCATTCACGGTGTTCCACGTAAAAATTTCAGAAGGTTTCATCATTTTCTTATGTTGGCTCAATACGAAAAATGTTTCTACTTCTCTGTTTTCTTTTAATTTTTTTTTTCGTTTTCGTTATTCTTTCTTTCTTTGTTTCGATCACAGTGCGCGATACTTATATGGACTCAATAACATATCAATCTACTTCAAGAGTTTATCATTGATTTCATTGTACATGCTGGCGAAAACCAACCCAGTGGAATCGTACAACACTTCAACAACTGAAGAATGGACTAAGAACAAGTCTTATAGGTAAGTATGGCTCTCATTACCATGTACCATCGTCATTACCATCGTTGCACTCAATCTTCAAGTTTTTTTATTTAAAAATAAATAAGTTTTATTATTTAAGCAGTTTTATTGTGTATCGTGTCTCTCACGCTCTCTGCGTGTATACCCGTATCACAAAGCCCAATACACATTTACTCGGTCCTAAATTGAGAATAAAAAAAAAAGGAAAAGGTTCAATTCATTGGTTTGAATGATGATGTCCAGAAAATTAAGCAAAGTTTCATTGTTCCTTTTGCATCGCCTCTTTGTTTACTTTGACTGATTGAACGCGGAACAAAAAAGAAGAAAATAAGTTTCTTATTGGTTTAAGGGAAAATGAGCAAATGTTTAAGAAGCATTCAGAGTGTATATTGAGATGAACGAAATAACTGTGAATGAGATTCTTAGCGACCGTTTTATCGCAACAACACGCAATCTATCCCACCATGCTTCGTATCAATATATATACATATATATATATATTAGAATATGTGAAGATTTGCTAGCGACAGCCGCGCAACGTCCGAAATACACCAATCAAAGCTGTTCTTCTTGTTCATTCCTATCAACTAGCCGCTATACGGCTGCTGACTGACTCCATTTACAGATGTTTATGATCCTAATATCATACATTGTAATATTCGGTGAATGCCACTAAAAAAATATTCATACTTATTTAGTGCGTGAGACGCATGGTCACTCATTTAGTGAGTGAGATGCATGCGGATGAGATGAAGCAAAGCAAAAGGGAAGCGCGCAACTAGAACATAGAGTTAATGGGTACTACGTGTTTGTGTTTATGTCCGTATTCTAACGACGGAGTGACGAAATGTATGCGCGCTATATCGTTCGTTCGTATGGAGTTGCCCCGCTTCTCTTTCGCCTTGTTTCGTCTCATCCGCGTGCTTCTCACGCACTAAATAAGTATGAATATTTTTTCAGTGGCATTCACCGAATATTAAAATGTATGCCCAATAAACACAATCTAGCTTGAAATTTTCTTTTTCTGCACTGCGTTTCTTTGAATTTCAAAGGACGGAAGCAATCACAGCTAATTATTCTAAAATGGTTTCTATTTTGCAGCGTTTACTTTTCACTATCATCTTATCATGGTTACCTAGATCCACTTTTTCTCGAATCAATTAATATACATTGGATGCGATTCGATCCACCAAAGCCGTGGGAGCATTATACACTGGCAATGATTTATTTGTTCATTATGGTTGTTGGCATGTTCGGAAACGCCTTAGTTGTCTACATGTTTTTGCGGTAAGTAGTTTCCTAATTGATTTTTCCACCTTTTCAAGAAAGTAAAAAAAAAACAACATCAACAATTCCACCCACAGACTTCGCAACTCAATGTTGAATAACAAAGACACAACCGGTACAGAGAAATTTCTTTTGTGCAAAAAGGAATTTGTACTTATTTTCATTCCCTTTCTCTCTCTTCGTCTCGCCCTTGTGCTTGTAAGCAATCAATTCAACAATGTCTTTTGCAGATGTCAAAAGCATAAATACACCACTTTTCAAATTACATTGCTTTTATGCACAAATATTTGTATCCGTGATTCGTGATAGCAATAAATCTTATATACAACGAATCGTCTCGTTAGGATAAAAACCACCACCGGTTTCCAGATGCAAAATCAAAGGTATTTAACGTAGATCAGGTGGTTGAACAATTTGCGCTGATAATAAAATTGTAAATGGATTTCCCATGAAAATCCCATTCAGTCACTGTTCACTGACCATGGTAATGATTTTCTCCTGATTTCGAAAGCAATTTATTTGACTTTTTGCGTGCGTGCGCGTGTGTGTTGTGGTGCAAAAGTCGAGTTAAGGTTGAAAAACATCAAATCAAGATGAATCAAATGGTGTGGTTCTACACAAATTCCGTAGAATTCAATACTACTTTGGTTTGGATGCATTTCGATGGTTTTTAGTGTGATAGACTAACTGAACGTAAATTTGTTGATGCAATCATTAAGTTTTTCAATCAGTTTGCTGTAATATTATTTTAGGTGTACGCACTGTCAATGAACGTAGAATGTGTTCTCATGCAAAATTTAATTGATTAAACGAACGTGATGAAATGCAATGGGTTAATGAAGAACAAAAATCAAAAGTGCACATTTGAATATGAAAAATTGAAAGATCCATTCTCAAAGGCGTGCCCAAATATTCAATGACCGAGCAAATAAATGATGATTTATGAATAGATTATACAGATTTGAAGTGTATATAGATTTATAGATATGTTCCACATCAGAGATCAACTCTCTTTCTCTCTACGTACACACTCGCACACAAATGCACAAATTCGTAGAAATTATCATGCTGATGAGATAACGCCATTAATTTGTACTTTAATCCCGGACTTTAGCGAGTTTAATTCAAAATTATACTCTTGTATTGACAATCCCCGTTGTGAAACGAATCAATAGAAAGGAAGACGAAAGCTTAAAAATTCTCTTTTAATCCTTTTTTCGTCGAGAAGAGTTTTTTTTTTGTTTTTCCACCAGCCAAAAAATTCGATGAAAAGGGGGAATTCAATGATGGGAAAATGTAAACAAAAAGAAAACTCAATAAACAAACTTCGCTTTAGGTATTTTCTGCGGCGATTTTTTTTTCTATTTTTAATGAATAGAAATGTTTTAAAACATCTTCATGGATTGACGGGAAAATGTCGTAATTTGCGTTTACTGGAGTAGTTTGTGAAATTGCGCTTGATTTCTATTGATTGAATGCACACAACAATCTATTGAATGTGCCAAACATATAAAAATAGTTTTCATCAATAGATGCACTTCAGTTTTTGTCAAAGTTCATCGGAGCTAAACAACTTTGTTCCATTACCAATAGCGAAACTTATGCCAGGAATACGATCAAACATGCAATCCAAAACAAAAATATCAACTTGCGTTGAGACACATGGCACCGGAAAAGTCATCATTCAGTTTAAATATTGTCTATACGGCTGGAGATTCTGATGCTTTTGATGCTTATAAAGCAAATATAACCAATTTTTGGCCCGGTGAAAGCGTTGTGTTTCGATTATTCATGCACAAATGTGACACAATTTCCAAAATCTATTAACTGTATCAAGTAAATTGATACCTCAAAAACAAGACATATATGCCTTTTCATATATGGTATTTAGAAATCATATGATTTTCAGAAGAAATTCGTTACGCACAATCCAACGCTTATGTCAAATCATTTTTATAATAATTTTATAAAAAATAATTGAAATAGAAAGAGTAAACTAGGACGAAATTTTATAGAAACAAACTTAGCAATGTTTTTTTTTTAAAAAACTATGAATCATGAACTTTGTGTAAAATAAGTAACACAATAATTTATCTGTGACTGTATTTATCGCTGACACAGTTTTTTCCAATCATCAAATTTTACATCCAAACCTTAAAATTTATATGGGTTTGGTGGAATTTTTTGGTGTTATCAAAAACCATGATGCACCCACCCAATTTTCCAATCAGCTATTCATCACTTTTCTTTTTGTGTCCTCTCTTCTTCCAAACAGTTGCCGAATTTTGCGAACTTCAGCTAATATTTTGGTTATAAATTTGGCAATATCTGACTTTCTCATGTTGGCTAAAACTCCGATATTTATTTATAACAGTATGAAGTTTGGCCCAGCTCTCGGTGAATTTGGTAAGTTTTCTATTTTAATTTGCAAATGTGACCGTTCTTCCACACTGGCATGCATAAAGTTGGGCGATAGATTACACTGTGCGATAAGGAAAAAATAGCCTTGCTCCCCAGAAACGAGACCAGCACATTTTCAAAGTATATAGACAAGTCTTTAGAAGCCGCCAGTGACCGTTTGAATGCTCTAGAATGAAAATCAATGTTTGATTTTGTTTAAGTAGAAAAAAAAAACGAAACAGACGTAGTTTTCATTCTAGAGCGTTCATTTATTGGTTGTGTATTTTGTGAGGTACTCTTATTATCGGAATGGCTTCCAAATTTGGACTTTTATTATTTGATGAAAAAAGTTGGTCACAGTATTTTCTGGTGTTCGGGTCAATCTAAATAAAACTTTACTTCTACATAAGCTTTTTTCGTCGCATAATTCCATAAGTGATAGCTCTACACTTCGTTTGTCTATTTTTACTATTTTTTTCTTTCTTACAGCATGTCGATTGTATGGTTTCATCGGTGGATTAACCGGTACGGTGTCAATAACAACCTTAACGGCAATTTCGCTCGAACGCTACTTTGTGATTATTTATCCATTGAACCCAACTATATTTGGAAGTAAGAAATGGCGTCCAATAATCATGGTGACCGTTGTATGGCTATACAGTTTTACATTTTCCGTGATGCCCGCTTGTGACATCGGTTTCAGTAGATACACGCCCGAAGGCTTTTTGACCAGCTGCAGTTTTGATTATTTGGACGAACGTACATCGGCTCGAGTATTTATGTTTTTATTTTTTGTTGGCGCTTGGATGGTTCCTCTCACCATAATTATCTACAGCTACTCGAAAATCATGAAGGAAGTGATTGCAACGGGCAAAATTCAATCGAACCGAAGTCGCAATCGGATCGAGCATAAGCTAATGATTGTTGTGATAAATGTAATCGCGCTATGGTTTATCGCATGGACACCGTATTCAATTGTAGCGCTGTTTGGCATTACCGGCAAAAAAGAATATCTAACACCATTGTACTCGATGATCCCGGCTTTATTCTGCAAAGCATCCGCTTGCATAAATCCATATCTGTACTCGATGACCCATCCACAATTTAAAAAGGAAATTCTTCGTTTTGTTTATGTCAAATTTGGCATTGGCAGTGCAAACCAATTTTCAACCACAACGAAAACGATGAGTGTTCGTTTTGTGAGCACCACACGATACACACGTCGAACATCAACAATTGACATGAAGTAAAGTTGGAGTTGTCGACCTTGAAGAGAGAAGACGTTAAGAAAACCGCTAAGGAACTACTAATCACATACACACATGAATCAATTAACTGTTTTGTGGTAATCATTTGCATTGTGCATGTGTGTGTATGTGTGCAACATGCCATTATCACAAAGCTACAACACTAACAACATTTTTCAATTAGCATACGCGATTCCAAAACTAAAGTTTACACCGAAATTCGATCAACGGGAATATACATATAGTTTTGAATGATGATAAAACCGATTGATTTTGACGTAACATCATTTGTATGGCATACAACTCTACAATAATAAAACCCAAACCAATTTGCCTAAAGCAATTTCATATGTGCAATGTTCAATGTGATTACATCAAGAAATGCAATTCCCATTCAATGTGGCCGCATTCTTCTGACGAGAGCGGGACATATTTCGACGAATGGCACACGCATTTACATTAGGCACATATTGAATGTGCAGTGCATTCGACGAATAAATTCGTTCAAAGCTGCGCTCGCACGCTCACTCCCTTTCTTTTTCTCTCTCTCTCTCTTTCTCCTCCGCAAACATTTAATTCAATTTGTGACTTGATGCTTTTTCCACCATCGCATCCTAGCTTCTTATCACAATTCAAATAATATCGGCTTTGTAATGATGTAAAATGAAACCATTCCAATCGGCCATCAAACCATACAATCAATCAACGAATCAAACGACATTGCAATATATACGCTTTTGATGGGAAACGAATGACATGTACACTAAATTGTCCCGCATTGTGAATGTCTTCTACCTGTATTATGAGGACAAAACACACCGACAATGAAAAATTTGTAAATTGCAATTTTCGACTAAACAAATATTTTTCCATGTTTCATTTATACCCTTTTTAACGATTCGAGAATTGTAATGAGCGCAGATTTCTATCTCTGTTCGCCTATTTATTTATTTTTTAGTCATTTTTTGCCTTTTTTCCAATCGTAGCAAGAGGACTCATTTGAAATAAGAAAAAAAGTGTATTTTGAAAGAATAATGAATGAAGTCAGAAAAAAAATAGCCGAATGAGTAACGATCAAAATATTCCTACCTAAGCAAAAGAATGAAAAAAAACAAACAAATTAAGATTCTAAGTACAACAGAGAACTATTCCAAAATAACCACTTCACATGGTGTGTGCTTAAATTTAGCGTTAAAAACAATAGGTAAATAGATGTGATGTATATTGTGATAAATAAATATCAAAAAGCTCAATGCTACGCAAAGAACGAACCAAAAACTGCAACATGAATTTATTTAATCCGAATGTAATTTAAAAACCATGCACAAATAAAAAAAAGTACCGAAAGGAAACACAGAATGAATGAAAGAAAGAACAAAAAAAAATTGAATAAACGGAAGAACTTTTATTGTTGTGGAAAAACAGGTGATTAACATTGCATTTATCTGTGCGAAGCGATCAAAAGGAAACGGTAGTTGTCGGTGGTGAGTTCGAAGTGCTGCGTATGAAAGTAAATGTGGACCAAAACCGAGAAAAATGTGCCGCAAGCGAGAGTAATTACCCTAATGTGAATGTAAATCGATGTTTATGTGTCGAAACACGCACACACACAAAGTCAACGTGTCTGCCAAACGGTGTTTTAAGTAATAATATGCTCTAATAAAATCACTTGTTCGACGGGTTAATTGGTGGCGAAGAGGTTTAATCGGTGTGCTCGATGCTTCAGCCAGTCAGCTAGCAACCATTGTGTATGCACACACTCTGCAGCCAACCGTTTCGTATATGTGTTTGTGTGCATGTAACTCGATTCACTCTCGCAATACACTCGATTTTCCATATTTGGCCAGCTTGTGCGCGGAACGCACACATACGTATACACGCTGCTTGTGTGCCTGCTGTCACATTTTCCGTGAAGCTATTATAGCATTCGGCTTGTCGCTTCGGTGATTATATTTTCGCTAGTCTGTGCTCTATTCCCATTTGTTTAACGAAAGCACCGAAATTTTTCGTTTTTTTTCTTTCCTGTTCCATAATTTGTGTGTGTGTGTGTGTGTTTGAATCAAAACGACAAAATTCACTCCGTATCTTGCTTTTGGAAGAGTATACTTTGGCAAAAACTTTTTTCCTCCTAACAAGAAGGAAGGCAGAAAAAAAAATAAACACGAAATACACGAGAGATTATACAGTCTGAGCTTTTAAAAAAATCCTACGCACTCGTACATGGATAGCATTTGCATAAAATGTGTCGAGTCGCTCTTGAAAATCAATTGAATTGGCTTAAACACGTTTACTACACGCGATTTTCTGTCAAGTAATATATTCGGTTATATTATGTGCGTTCGTTTCGCTATGAATGCAATATTTTGAGTTTTATGAGCTTTTAAGGATTCGACATACACATAAAAAAAGAAAAAAAAATACGAGTAAAAAGAATACTGCGTGTCATAAATAGTACATTTTGTTGTACATTCGAAGAATTTTGCGAGATTTTCCAAGTGTGGTTTCACAAAACCACAAGTTTGAAATGCGTTCGAATTGACTGGAAAGAAAAGCTCCTGGAAAACATAAGGAATTTTGCGTCATTATTTTTAATGTTTAACCACTGCTTGATTGGTAAAGTTTGCTGAATTTTGTGTGTTTGTGTTTGTGTGTCTGTGCCGAGCGCGAAAGAAGTTTTCCAACAATGAATGGAGTTTCATTTCTCCGAGGCTATCGTAAATTCTTTACACAGTAAGGGCAACGAAAACAGACAGCGAGAAAAAAAGAATCGAAAAAGAGCCACGACGATGTGAAAGTTGTGTTATTTTTTTTACTTCAATTGGCTGGACGGGACCAGATGACGACGAAAAACGACGCAGAAAAAATGTTGACAAGCCAGAGGAAACATTTCCGGTGTACAAAATCCAATTTTAAAACATAAAAGTAAATTCATCCCGACATTCACATAATTCAATCCGTACACGTGAATTACGTGAAACGCACGATATATACGTGCAGCATTGTTGCTTCTTTTTATCATAGGTACTTACTTATATATCTCTTTGTTATATTCATTCCATTTCAATCTCTGGACGCGTATTCAATTTGCAAAAGGCTGTGAAAATTTATTGATCAGCATTGACAATGCTTCGGCAAAGACCGACCGCGTAGACGGGATGAACAAAACACGAAAACGAGGGTTGGTTGGTTGACTAGAATGGTAGTTAAAGAAGACAGAAATTGGAACAAAACAAAAGATGAAACAGTGTTTTATCAATAATCCGTCAATAGTATTCAGCCAATCATCTCTATGGTGCGACAAGCATTGATTTTGTTCATTCCATTTTCCGAACACAATTGGTGTTTCCGTTGCCTTAGTAGTCGACGTCATTCGTTGTCTTCTTCTTATTCTGTATTGGATTTGTTGTTTTCATTTTGGGCGAAACGAAAGAATCCAGATTGATTCACCGTTTATTTAGGATCTGGTTCGCTCGTTCAATTTTCACGGTGTTTTGTGCAAAAAAGACAACAAAAGTTTGAATCGAGGGTGAAATACATTGAATAAAATTGTGTGCTAACTTTATGTTTGGGTGTATTTTTGTTTGTTTTTTTTTTCGATTCATCTCTCGCTCGCAACCTCTCTCCGCTGCTGGTGCCCACGCATCCCGTCTGTGATCGTTTCATTCGAAAAAAAAAGGAATTGAAAAAGTGCACGTGGGCAATGCGTTTATCGATATGGATTCCAGGCATTTTGGGAATCCTCGGTCCAATCGTCATACCCATATCACATATGGTTGTACTATGGTTCTATTGGCAAAACTATGCTCGTTTCGTTGACCGCCGATTTTGTTCGTGCTCCTGCTGGGACACCGTATTCAAAGGTAACAAACATACACATCATATCCATCCATATTCATACGTGCATGATCCGTACATAACATATGTTATTATTACTTTGAGTTTTATTTTAATTTGATTTGGCTGCATTTGATGTGCGCGACTGAAACATTTATGAAGCTTATTAAGTTGAACAGTCGCAATATATATATATATATATATATACATACACTACCGTGCAAAAGTTTGGAACCACTAGGTATTTTTCATACAAATTGACCATTTTTGGTGGACTCATTAACATATTTCGGAAACACCTGCACTCTTGATATTTTGTGCATAGTTTCTACAACGTTTCAATAGTAAATCACAGAGGTTTCATCAAAAAATATTCATGAATTTCAAAAATATAGCAATTTGAATTTGTACTGTGTGAAAAATGATCAAATTTGTATGAAGATTAAAACAGATCAAATTCGAATTGATATATTTTTTAAATACGTGAATATTTTTTGATGAAACCCCTGTGATTTACTATTGAAACGTTGTAGAAACTATGCACAAAATATCAAGAGTGCAGATGTTTCCGAAATATGTTAATGAGTCCACCAAAAATGGTCAATTTGTATGAAAAATACCTAGTGGTTCCAAACTTTTGCACGGTAGTGTACATACAGACACTCGTACGCACGTAATTTTACTCTGAAATTGATTTGAACCTCGGTATTTTCGGCAGGCACATATGAGTCAGGCATTGCCAGCTACAAGCACTTATACTTCAATGCAACGGAGAATACGATGAAAATATGGATTTTGACAGTCATTGCTATAATCGCTCTGTACGAATGTGCAAAACATCTAATCAGCCTAATGATTTTGAAATCGGTGCGATACTCCATGATATTCCTATTCTGCCTATCGATTTTCTCGCATTATTATGGATGGTGGGCCTTTCTTAACTATTACAATGACGATTTTTACAGCCAATGGAACCACCAAATGTTTTTTACGGTAAATACATTCAATCTCCATTTTTTCTTTGATTCGACAATGTTTTCCCCCTTACCTTTCATTCATCCCGTTCATATTATCATTCAATGACCCTCCTAGATCTAGCATTCAATTAATATATAACATTCAGAAAATATGAAGGATTACAAGAAACACTGTTATCAAACAATATTTATACATATCTTGTTTAATCGTTGCGATATTCTCATTTGTGTGTTTCTCTTCTCTTCTTTCTCTCGTTTATTTTTATTTTATTTTTTGTTTTGTTCGTATACCAAAAAAAATGTTCTTCATTTGTTTATCGTTTAGATAACCGAATTATTATCGACTAGTGTAGTGTTTCATTTAGCGAATTTAGAAAATATAGTAACGCCAAGAAAAGTACTCTCTGTCGTCGGCATAGCCATACTGCATATTGTAGCAAGTGGGTTTGATCAATTCATTGCGAATGTTTTCAAAGGTGAAGGCTTGCTTCATCAGGTACATATCAATTTAAATGGAATTAGATTTTATTTACAAAACTTTTACAATATCAACCAACAAATTTACATGCCATTTACATTTCCAATTACACCATACAAAACACTCGAAACTCTCTCAACTTCACCAATGCACACTAACATTATACTTACATGCACGCACACAGACATACACACAAAACACACATACACAATTCAATAAAACATCGAATTAAGTGGAAATTTTAATTTTTCTTACCGTAGCCTTAGTCGTGATTATGTTTGATAGAAATAATGTGATTTGCTGATGTATAATTTCTAGTCGATTTGCAATAGCGATGACAAATCATTAGAATTCATTCGGTCTGGCCGTTTGGTTTTATTGTTTTTTTTTTCTGCTATTTTAATGCTCTATTTAATCATCATTCTAACAATCAATTTTCTTCTCTTCTTTCTTCTTTTTTTTGTCTTTTTCCTGTTCTCTCTTTTTTCGCAAAAAAAAAATCGCACGTCGAAAACCAAAAATACAAAAAAAAAAACAAAAATAATGCGCGCACACACATATACACGCACAATTGCAGATAATTCGGGACTTAGGCTTTATGATACCAGACATTTTTCATTTCATTATACCGATTTGGCTTCTGCGAAAATCAAGACGCGAAAATTACTCGACTAAACCATTTTATCGAGATCATAAATTGAAAAATGATATCGTAGCTACGTTTGTCATTGTGACCATATTATTGCTGGTTTGTTTATTCTTGTAAAACACACGGGGCCAACGGCAACACACAATTTGTTATTTGCGATTTTTACATCATTTTATTTGTTTCGGATGGATTCCATTCCTGAAAACTGACCTTGTTTTTTTCTTTCTTTTGGGTTTGTTTGCATTTTGTTTAAATTACCATTGCCGACCATTTGTCGCCCATCAAATTATCTGATTATGCTTAGAATGTTTTTCAAATTGTTCACAAATAGAATGCCATCATAAATATTTATTCAAGCATTAAGGCGTTTTTTTAGAGAAATCAAGGACTGGATAATGAATACAACTTTTTTTCTACTCAATTATACACATGAAATCTAAATAGAAGCCAAACGCTTCTTCAAATAATGAACATGCTAAATTCTTACCGATATGACAATAAGCCATTTTATTTCCATGTTTTTTTTTCATTTTTATTGCCACATTTTCCTCTTTATTTTTTGTGAGTATTTTCGCGGTGAATAGCAACCGAAGATGAATTTTTGGTTTTGAACAGCCCCCCCCCAGCCGCAATAAGGAGCCGATTAATTGAGTTGCCTTCGATGACAATTGAATCAAACAAAAAACAAATCAAATTAGAATTTATTCAAACACATTGGATAGCCTTCAGAAAATTACAGGTCAAACGAAACGAAAAAATAAATAAATCGAAAATCAATTTATACGAAAAATGGAAATTTGTTGTGAAAATCATTTTCTTTATTGCGTTGATTTAAATTTCATTTTCTTTTCTATTTTTGCAATACACTTGAACACTCAGTTAAACGAATTTGTTTGTTAATGTTCCTTATCATAAAATACATAATGACTTGATAGCGACAGTGATAGACTTCTTTTTTCTAAACAAAATATACAGTCATCGATTTTATGTTTCATTTGTATCAATTTTGGTTATCATTAAATCTTAATAGCAGCGCACACTCAAAGGCACTTGCTGAAAACATTTGAATTAATTGACAGATTGAAATTGTGAGATTGTTAAGTATTTTATTTCTACTAAAAATGAAAGAAATTTCTTTTCAAATTGAAAATTAAATCAAAGTCAATTGAAGTATATATATTGATGAGATAAAAAAAAACCAGCCAACCAAACGAGAAAGATGGTCAGCTACGGCTGACGCTCGTTATCCAGATAATTTGCGTGCCGTGAACGCATATAGAACGCTCCGCTGACATTCCGTTTTTGTGACGTGCGATCCATCCAAATTCATGATAGAATTCATCATTTTTCTGACTTTGTGACGTGGTATCCAAACAAATTCATGGATTCTATCATGAATTTGGATGGATCGCTTGTCACAAAAACGGAATGTCAGCGGAGCGTTCTATATGCGTTCACCGCACGCAAATTATCTAGATAACGAGCGTCAGCCGTAGCTGACCATCTATCGCGTTTGGTTGGCTGAAAAAAACTAGAACAAATGAGAATTGGATTGTTCGAAGTCGTTGTGATTGAAAAAAAATATTTGTTGTATGATTTTTTTCATCCAATACATAGCAATTGGATTACGTTTTTCATATTGAATAGAAAAAAATGATGACGAGAAAAAGAATTAACCTGAATAAAGGAAACTTACAGAAATGATCTCCAGAACTTGTATTCTTCTCCGTATTTTTTCCAATTAAAATTTAGCTTCCAGTGTATTTTGTGAGAATTTTTTTTTTCTTTTTCGGAAAAACAGAAATATTTTATAAATTTTTGTTGCTCATAAATTGCTGCTTACTTATGAGAAAAAGTAAGGTCGTCGATTTGTTGTATCAGTAATAAATAAACATAAAAACAACATTCAACTTGGTGCTTGCGTTTGATAATTGCCTCACGAAATAAAAAATCATACACATTAAACTTAGACAATTTTTGTTATTTTTCCATTTTTCTGAGCGATACAAAATGAAAAAAAAAAAAAATAATTAAAATTTCTTGATTGAATTTGCATTTTGTTTAGGTCTTCTTATTCGATGATGTTTCGATCGATTTATTTTTAATATATAAATTTTCTTTTCGTTTAAATCTAATTACTAATGAACAAAAATGCGATCTTCAAAATAAGGAAATCGACAAGAAAACGCAAGTCCTAATTACGAAAATAAGTGTTTTTCTTCTTTTGAAATGCAAGAGATGCTTCGTTTTCTTTTAAATGTTATCTCTAGAAAAAAAGTTGTCAAAAAAATATTCTGGTAAAAATGAAGTAAGTAAACATATGGACGGTTTTGGAAATCTAAGACTAAACATTACTTAAAGATTAATAAAATTAAATTTTCCTCTCGAAATGACAAATATTGTTGTTGTTTCGTATGTGAATGCACAATTTTGCATCACATGTACTTAACATGGCATCTGAATGTGTGACGCAAATTTTGCATTCATCATATTATGACAGTGTTGGCTGTTTTGTTTCTGTTGTAAAAATGGTGAATATCGATATCAAACGGTGAAAGAGATTCGGTTTTGCACTGACTTTATACAAAATGAGGCATGGTAAAATTTGACCGATCAACAGAGATGCTTTATTGTGTTGCTTAAATTTCTTGACTTGATGTGTTCGATGAGACGAACCATTTTTTACTGATTCATTTATCCTAATCTCTACTCGAATATGGAATCAGATCTATTTTTTTTTCTTCATTTTTTGTTTTGTTTTTGCTTTTTGGTTCAATGCATTGGATGCTGTGTCCGATGCCATTTTCTACATTTGAATTGGAAAACTGTATTTTTCTTGTTCACTTCTAATATATTGATCCTAAATGTGTACTGCTTTGAGCAGATTTAAATGAACCATTCTTTTCGCTTTGTCACTTGGTGGCCTGTCGCTGAATTGACCACGGCCTCGTCTGGATCGTCGCAAATATCGGCACCCTTGTCTTCTTGCGTCAAATACTCTCCTTTGTGTTGATTGAGATAGCGACCAATCAAAACGGCCATCACCACCAGCAATAAGAACAATATCGCCAGGATAACTGGAAAATTGAGTAAAAAATTCGTTAATCTCTCGCAATTTCTATTATGAGCATGCAGACAATGACTCTTACCTCCCAAAAGTACTGAGTTTACGTGATGGTATGCCTTTCGCAGTTTGTCCTCATCGATCGGTGGCGGTGGTCGAGTCTCAACTTCAATCGGTGGATGAGTAACCGGTTCCACACCACAAAAATCTTCAGTCAGTTGAGCTGAAATTGGCAATTGACGGGATAACATCATTCATTGTTTAAAATCAATATCAAACGCTTAGATAATAGACAAACTGTATTTATTGCCAAACAACTTACTGCCGATTGATCTAACGTTGGGTGGCCCAGCTTCTTGGAATAGTAACTTCAGTGGATAAATGTCATCGAACTCAACCCTTGACACACATCCAATGAAACCGTCATTCATCGACTCATTTTTACCAATATACATGTACTGAATGTTATTGAACTGCGCATCGGCCGAATCTTTTATATCAAAGTGATATTCTTTTGGCTCGTAATTATCAACCTGTTGAAGAAAATTTGAAATTTTTCTTAGTTGCAGTTGATTTTTTTTTGAATTTATTAAAAATGTATTTGATTCTATTTTTTTTGAATTGATATTTGAAAAATGACCACTTAATTACCGTCAAAACAACCGTAGATCCGGAATTCTTTCTCGAAAACCGAACGTCATGATATTGTCCCAATCCAAAATGTTTATTTGGATAAATCAATTCTTGCCGTTCAAAGCCAAAATCAAACACAACACGCAAATGGCCCGAATTCGAAATCATAATTGTCAAATATTCGCCGGAAATGTTTGATGAGAAACCGAGCAGGAAACCGTGTGGATTTGTGGTGGTGAAGCCAACACGAATATTTTCAGAAATTGTTGAACGCCAACTGCCCAAAAAGTCATACTTAACGGATGAGCTCGATCGCAAGTTAACACCGATTTCTATTTTTGGTGGAAACAAATATTACAATGATATTACTTTCAATTGAACTCAATGATGAATAAAAAAGAATTGATGGGAATGAAAAAAAATAACCAGTACTTGGTTGTATCGAAAATAATCGAATAAAATACAAACCATCAGCACAAATGGGTCCTTTGAATGCACTCCAACGGCAATCACATGTGTAGCCATCATAGCGTTCGAAGCATGTTCCGTTGTTGAGACATGGGCTCGAATCACAGCGACCAACACAGTCAGTTGAAACACCATACAAGCCGCGTCTAGCATACGATTTCAAATCGATAAGTTGACCGTTCAATAGTAAAGCGCGCATGCAACCAGTAAAACCATCACGATAGTCAATCGTAGCACCGATAACCATTTCAGATGTTAGGTGCAAAGCACGAACTGGACCTGGTGGCTCACGAACTTCAGCCTTTAGCGATCCATCAACAACGAGACGTGCTTCTTTGCTGTAATTTCAATACAAAATTGACATTAGATTAGACATGAAACGTGTGAGTCTCACGTAACGAATATGAGGTAGAATGAAACGTACCGATTGCGTTCAACGCTCACCGAATGCCATTGGTTGTCATTTAAGTGGTAGCTAGTTTCTACATTAACACCAAGTGGTCCACTTCCAGCTTGATATTGGAATTGTATCTTTCTACCTCCAATAATACTCAACTTAATATAATCAGTTGGTCCCTGCAGACAAAATGCGAAACAAATATTAAATCGTCTTTTGCTGATATTTTTCCTGTAGCTTCGAAAGAAACACATACCTTGGCATGGAATAAGACCGCATTTTCAATGGTTGTTTTGAATTCAAAGTATACATCGCCCGAATGACCCATATCGAATGATGGCAAATTGATGGTTGCGTCAGTGACACGGAATGTGACCACATTATTGAATAGGTCATCGCCTTCGCACATCAACGGTCCCAACGTGTATCGGCCCTGTTTCTCATCCAGTGGTGTACCAGTGTCACCAAATCGTACTGCCTTCACTGGAAGATGTTCCTTTTCACGAATTTCACCGCTGTCTTCTTGCCAATCTGAATTGGGAATGAAAAACGCAATTAGTTTGAGTTTGGCATGGGAAACCAATTGAATGTTTGCTTTCAAGAAGATTGAAATATTTTCATCGCAAAGTAAACATAAGAAAAATCTCTACTAACCAAGATTATTAGCATCACAATTGCACCATTTCGTTGGATCGATACAGCTGCCTTGAATTCCGCATTCGCATTTCCGTGATCCGGGCAAACCACCGGCCCAGTAATCCATTCGACGATTGTGTCTCGAAATCCACCACGAATATGGATGGAATGTTTGTTCATCGGACGGTGAGTTGAACAATCGTGACGATCGGCATTGGTAGGACAATCGTTGCCAGCAGTTTGATGATCGGTTCAAAAGGGCTTCGATTTGTGGGAAGTTTGCTTCGTAAATGATATTCTGTTCGAATGAGCCCGGCTCTTGGAAACCATCAACCGAAGTTGTGTGCTCTTTGCTGTGACTCAGCACCGTTATAACACGTCCATCGGCGTAAAATTCGCAAGTGACTGGGAATGGATCGAGTGGTCCGCTTCCATCCACATCAATATGAATGTTCGCTCGTTGCTGAACGGATTGCACATTTTTGAATGCTTGACAAGACAATGGATTCAAAGCGGTATGGCACACAGCGCCCGCATATCCCGTATTACTGCAGTCACAGAAGAATTCACGTGAATTCTGTCGACAAATGCCGGAATGTTGGCACGGATTTGGATTACATCTATCGATCATGTGACATGCATCAAAGACAATTTCACCCTTGCAACAGTACTCTTCCTCTTTCCAATCGGATGGCAGCTTGTAGTTACCGTCAACGGTAATTGTTCGCATGCATCCGACAAAACCGTCTTTTCCTTTGCCATCGCCACCGATGAAATACACACCGCCGGTGGTCATATCCAATAGCCGTGTGGTTGGCATCGGCCGTTGATCAATATCAAGAACCAAACTATTTTTCGAAATTGTCAGTACGAGTGAATGCCACCGACCATCGTTGAATTGCTCATCATAATTGTCTAACGTTGTCTTCGGCCCATCGCCGGTTTTGATGTCAATTTTTACTTTACCATACTCAAGATAAACTTTCAAATATCCACGTGATGTGAATTCGTGGTAAACCATTAAACCACGGTCTTCATACGTTCGGAAGTAGAATGAAACGTTCAATTGTTTCATGCCTTCGTAGCCCTTCATTTTAGCATACGACGAACGTGTCAAGAATGTAACTGGTGTAATTGGTGGATCCGGACAACTGTAGAATGCATTTATCTTTTCGTATCGCAACGATTCGCCAATTTCATAGGCATATTTCATTTCACGGATAAAATTGCTTGAGTTCAAGTAGAGATTCTCAACACAGCCCGTATAATTCTGTTGTACAACCATTCCTTCCTGAATGTTCGGAACACCGCCGAGGTAGATCTGAAATTGGTACGAAAAAAGGCGGTAATTTAGTTGCTGTTGCTGTTACTGTTTTCATTGTGATGACACATTTCAGAAAGGAAATGCCTAAGGGGCAGCTTCCGTTGTTCACACTTACCGCTCGGTTTAAATTCAATCGACTAAATTCGCCTTTGATGCGACCGCGCACAATGACACGATCCACCGAGAAGATAATGTCGCGTTGATTACGGGAAACGACAACATCATGCCATACATTGTCGTCAAGCAAACTGCCGACCGATAGCGTTGTCATCAAACCCGATCCCAAGTCAATGTTCAATATCATGCGATTGTCTTTGAGCTGCAAAGCAATATAATCGCCCTGTGTACCACGCGAATATAGAACAATACCGTTGGCATAAGCGGTCTTGAAACGGAAACGAATCGATTCATACAGTGAAGCGATTGGGTCACGTAATAGATCTAATCGTGCCAAACTGGAACCGTTGAAATGCAATACATCGGAAACTAAGTGCAAGAAAAAGAAGAAAAAAAATGAAGAATAAACATGAAATCGTTGAAATCGAAAGCTGCAATGATTTCGCAGCGTATGTGTGTATTTCAACTTACTGTATTCACAGCCATACAATTCGGCTCTCAGTGAAATACGATCTCTCCAACGGGTTGGATTGATGCGAACCCATTGTGCGATTATCGGCACCTCAAACACATTGTATTTGATCGAATCGGCTCCCACATTTCCCTTGAACATCTGCGAAAATTTGCAATTTCATTTTTTTCAACTGTTCAATGTAAAACAATATTCGTACGAACGAAACGAAAGAAAAAACGCATTTTTAAAACAGTAAACAGCTAACAACAAGCCACAATCGATAAAATATGTTCAACCCACTACAATATAGAAGCTACAAGTAAAAAAAATTGGTTAGAATAATAGAGTAGAATATTAAAATAAGTAGCAAATAAGTGTTCAAGCCAAAAACGCAGGGGAAGAAAGGAAAAAAAAGATTAAATGAAGAAAAAAAAACACACGGAACAATAAATACTTGAAACCAAAATAGCGAATATTGCAAACATTGTTTGCCAAACACACGATTCACATTTTGAATTAACGGTTAATTTTATTTTTGGTTGGAGTGTGCACAAAAAGAAACTCGGAAAAAAAAATTCAACAATAAGAGAACAAATTTAGTTGCATGTGTGTTTGTGAATTAGATGATTTGTGTTACCTGAACCTCACCACCAGGACTAACATATGATCGCCATAGCTCTCCGTCGTCCGAATATTGCACAACGAATTCTGTGATATATTCATTTGTATGCGAACGACCAAGTGTTGCGATTTTGTTAACCGTTCGAGTTTCACCCAAATCAAATGTTAAAAAATGGTAATAAGTGTTTTCGATCGGTGTCCATGATGAGGGCGCTTTACATATTTCATTTTCCCAGATTTGGTGTTTGTGCGTTTTTTTTTTGCATAGCGAATGGGCATAAAGGCGACAATGCGAGGCGTTCGTGTTGTTAGCCATTTTCGAAATGAGTTTGCAATTGGTTTGATTGTTGATTTTAAATTGATGGAATTTGAGTTGAGATGAAAAAAAAAAATTGGGAGCCATGCGCAACATTTTTGAGTGCATATAATGAAGAAGAGAAAGACAAAAACGAATTTTGGGTTAGTTTTTGAGTGATACAAATATTCTTTAGAAAAAGTTTAAATAATAATTGATTTTGTTAAAATGATTATGAGACTAGAACATTCTCCATAAAAATTGCAACCTCTACCTTTGAACCCCACTTGATTTCGATAATTAGTATGAAATTTTGTTGTTAAAACTTATAATTAATAATAATGCCTATGTCGTTTCCCAGAAACGAGTATTTTGTTAGTAAATTGATTCAGTTTTTCGACCAGTTAATAAGGTTTTGTTTCGTTCAAACCTTGAAATTTTGCTGTTCGATGCAATTAGTGTGCTTAACAGTTATGCTTAAATATAAATAAGAAAAGATCATTTCAGCCACATCCTGGGTTATTGGTATATTAGCTTTGTTATTGTGTGTATGTGAGAGAGAGCATTCTTGCAACATTAAAAATGAGTTTAAATTTTGTGAGAAATAGCATCACATGAACTGAGCCAGCCAGCCAAGTTCAGGGAATTAATTTTTCCCCTTTCGGCGATATCGAACGGTGATGTTTTACCTTAATGTTGCCACCGGGCTCCTTAAAATCAGCATAATCAAGTCCATTATAACCATAGCTGATGGTGAATTCGGTAACATATTCGACACTATGTGGACGACCTTGTATCGCGATCGCCGTTATATTTCGAACTGATCCCAAATCAATTATCAACTTTTGTTCAAAATCTGAATTTTTCGCCGTCCATGATGTTCCAGCTTAAAATTTAATTAAAATTCATTGTTTAATAGGTTTATTTGTTCTTTTTCTCTCCTTAAAAGTGGTAGTAGTTTCCATTCAAGTACTGAGACTAAGATTATACGATGTTCCGTTCATTTCATAATTTTATGCAGTATCCATTCGAGAATTCTTATCTCTGTTGAAATTGGAATCCTTTTCAAAAATTCTTATTCTATTCGCTAAATTCTCATTCTACGCCAAAATAAATCCCATAGCATCCGATTGTAACGTATGCTCAAAATCAAATCAGAAAAACAACAACAATTTCAATACAGAGTCAAGACATTTTCATTCTCTTATATTGGCAGCACAGCCCATGACACTAGCACGTTGTCAAACGTTTGACATTTCATTTTCAATTGTCGAATAAGTTATGTGAGTGTTATTGCTCATCAGTTCATCACATCTTATTGTTGTGTCTGTTTTTGTTTTGGACGAAAAAACTGTTGATCTTGTTTACTGTATCTCTCGTGTCAATCGAATTCAACATAAAACTAGTCGAAAACAAAAATCTAACCAATTTGTACTGATTCACGAAGTAAATCGGTTGAAAAAAAAGTGTACGACGAAAAAAGTCAAAAGAGGGTGATTCATTCAGAATGTCGATAAAAAATGGGAATGTACGTTGGGCATTTGATTTACGATCCTGGCGATGTACGTTAAATGATTTGGAATTGGCTACGGCATGCATTCAACCGGAAGAAAAGGATCGTTTGGCAAAATTCCACTTTCTTGACGACTTTAAAGCATCACTCGTTGGTCGATTGTTGATGCGGCAATTTATTAAAGTCTGTTTACCTGAATTGGATTATAATGCAATACGCTTCGAACGTGATTCACGTGGCAAACCATTTTTCCGCCCAAATGCAACCGATCAAATAGCTGCTCACATTGACTTTAATGTGTCGCATCACGAGCGATACGCCGTGTTGGCCGGATCGTTTACAAAGAATTTCAATGAAAACAATCGGCAACTTGTTGGGGTTGATGTCATGAAAATGGAATACAGTGGTGGTAAGCCGTTAAGCGAGTTCTTTCGCCTAATGCACAGCACATTTACACCGAACGAATGGCAATTCATAAAGGCACGTAGCGGCGAACAAAAGCAGACGGACGCTTTTATGCGACATTGGTGCTTGAAAGAGAGTTATGTGAAAAACATTGGCGTTGGCATAACGATCGATTTGCAAAGCATTGACTTCCGACTGAGCACCGTAGACTTGTCCGCAACAGATATTGTTCGAAACAGTGTGGTTTCGTTCGAAGGAGCACCACAAAACCATTGGGTATTTGAGGAATCGTTGCTTGACAACGATCACTGTGTCGCTGTTGCTGTGAAAAATCCATCGACCGAATATACGACCGAATTGTCACAAAACGAATTACTATTCGAAATGATTGATTTCGAAAGGCTTATGAAAGACGCAAAACCGTTGATTGCCGTCGATTCGGAATATAGTCGAAAAGTACTTGGAAAACAGTTGAAGAAAACTTTGTGACACGATTCCTTCGGATAGCACACATTCAAATGGGGAAATTATGTTAAAATTTGTTAATTTTTTTTTCTTTCTGGTTCGCTCTTGTTTTATTGAATAAAATCACAAGGAAATTGGTAATGGGAAAATAAAGTACTGCTATTTGATATAAAAATCAAACTTTTCTCGTTTTCATTTTTTGTTTGTCAACTATAGATCTATCCATCATATATGGATTGTTGTCGACGATTTATCTGGCTTAAAACGTCCTCATTTTCCATCGTCACGAACCGATTTCGGTGCCAGGCAACGCAAGTCCCCGAAAAAAAAGAATATAACCAAGTACATGAAATGGGGTTACCAAAGTGTTTCGCAATTTATTCGAATTTATCGGAAAGGGGTGAATATATGCGGCGAAACGGTAAACATAATAATAATAAATTACAAAAACGAAATGAGCCAGAAACAGAAAATACACGTCGATCGACAAAAGTACTTTCATTGTTGTCGTTTTTTTTCCTTCTATATGCCAATGTGTGTTATTCTGTTGTTATTTTTTTTTCTGTGCGGTACCTTTTCATCAATGTTTGCCCGGCTCTTCACTTTTATTATTTTCATTTCGATATATATTTGTTTCCCTTTAAACATACAAAAGCGATCAGCACGGTGTAGTTGTCTGCAATTTCTAACTCTGTCGGTTTTTTTTTCTAGCGAAATGGGTGAGGCATACAAGCTTCGCCTAGTTCATGTTTATTAGAGCCGAAGGATTTCGGGGAAAAAGAGCCGAAAATTTGCAACTATGTGCCAATGGCAATCCCAAAAATGTGAAAAAAAAACATTTTTAGAAAATTAACCGTCTGAGCGCAAATAAAGCAGTTAAAGCAAAAGAGCAAAAAGAGAGAATGAGAGAGACACGTCGAACTGAAGAGATCATCCCCTAAACTCAAGTCTAATTGCAATATCGTGCACCCTTCGTGCATTTATCATTCGCAGCGCGAATGGTGCACGGAGAGACGAGAGACGAGCACCGCCGCAAAAATAAGGCAAACGCATTTATTTTAATTTTTTATTTGGTCGATAGCAAGCACTCCCATTGTCGACGAAAAACACACCAGAGCAAAGTACCAAAGTATTTATGTTTTATTTATATTTATGTCGATTTTTTGTGTATCAATTGTTCGTTTCGGTGAATTGAATTGAATAAACGGGGCCAGACGATAGATTCGGTGTTTTCGGGCGTGTGTGCGTGCGCGCGCGGTCTTGCCAACAAACGAACGAACTCACCTCACAAAATCATGACATAAGATCAAACAATATAATTGACACATATAAAATTGTAATAAAAAAAAACATTTATCGCATATAGCTGTGCAGTAAATGCCATTTTCGGTGTTGTTACCTATCAGATCAAAATGAATTGCACCGCTTCGAAAAGCCATTTTGCATTTACCGCACGCATTAAATCATTAAAGTCGCGTTTTTTCCAAAAAAAAAAAAAACAAAAAACAAAATAACGAAACCACCAAGCTCATTACCGGGGAAAAATTTGTGTGAGCATTCACTTTCTATACAGTTAGCGCCTCGGCGTAGGCAATGAGAAGAAATGTTCGAAATTAATATTTATGGGCTCAAACAACGTCGTTACCATTAATATTTCCTGTGTGTTGCTTGTTCCTTGGATACCATCATTAAATCCATAAATTTGATTGAAAATTCTCATTTGGACAGTTGCCATACAACCGAATAAAAATAGTTAAATGCACTCTCGCAACGATAATTTCGGGCACATCGCAAAAGTGAAATGAAATGGGCAATTTTCTGTGTTTTTTTTTCTTGTAACTCGGCTTGTTGCCATCGTTCTGAATGCTTTTAAAACATTACTTTTGCTATGGCCCAAGAATCCTACGCACACTTGCTACGGCTTTTAGATTTTTCTTGAGAAAAATGTGAATTTATTGGCGGTTTGAATGCTTGTTTGATGAAATATTTTAAAAATACTTCATTTCTATCGTTGTCAAAAGTAGAGGAAAACACGACAATCGCATGCTCTGTGGTTTCACCGATTTCGACACAATTCGATCAAATTTTAGATCCATTTGTTTACATTCTCCACATGTTTTGTTTTCATATTTCTTTGATGAAGTTTTGTTTGTCTCTCCACTTCACAATGAATGTGGGTACATTGCAATATTGTATGTGACACAGCCTTCTTTATTTTCAATTTTAAATCGCTTTTGAAATAATATTGGCAGATGTGTATTATGCGATAGACCACATTTGCCCCATTCAATATTCCATTGCCTTTTTACCGCATCGGGATAAATGTCAGCAATTAAACGAGATGAACAATAAATTCGGAGTCAAATAACAAAAATGAAGATGCTAAGAGCATCCAATTTCCAACTAGACTACTGCAATATTTTGCCCTAACGCAAGCGCATCTCATATGCACACTCGTTTGACTGCTTTTTTTCATCACCATCAACCATTCCATTCGAGAATAGAACGGACTTTCTTTCGGTCGAAGCAATATTGTGTCTGTGTGTTTTGAAACTACAACACAATAACCCAATGAAAATAGACTAAAACTCCAACTGGTTGCGAGACCATAAATCAATTTTGCCTGCTAGCGAATCCATACAAAAGAGAGATGAACGCAAAGGGGCCACTCTCACTCTTGCTCACTCACTCGCACTCGTTCTCTATTTAACAAGGATATGTGCGTGAATGTTGTTCGTGGCAATTAACATGTAATGTGTGTTGTTGTCATATCCTCATAAATATTCGACTTAGTCAACATTCTTGTCTCGCTTTGCTATTATTCCGTTGAACTCGCATTTCATTAATAATAGAAACGATTCTTACCATTCAAGCGCGCGTTTTCTGGACCTCTTTCCCTTAACGATGACGTCGCGGTTATGGCTGCCTGATCTAATAGCGGGATATTGCATTCGTACTGCGGATAATATGCATTTTCATAGTATTCTGTTCGGGTATGAAAAGTAAAAAATAATATAATAAACACATTTTAAAAAAATGCAGAAGATGAAAACTAGACTGGATCTTTGGAAGGTACGAAAAAAAAATTGAAGACAAACGCAACGTATAAGACCGATTAAATCCGAGTAGTGTGAAATGTTTGTCACTTTTGGCGGGGTTCCAGGTGTGAATGACAAAACGAAAATATCTACCATATGTGTGCACCAGAATAAGTGAACGATCAATTTTAAGCGGATTATCGATGCAAATAGAATATTTATTGGATTGGAACAAAGAAATTGAATGAATGTACGAACGTATTTGAATGAATGGAAAAAAATGCCACCGAAATGAAAAAAAAAACACCAATGTGCACATATGGGTTTTGGGTCAGAGATCTTTGCCTCGCTCATTCAATTTAAGCCGAAGTAAACTCATTGTGCGGTCACTCGTCTTCAAGGAAAATACCCATAAACGAAATCACAGCAAATGGTTAACAATTGAAGCCCTAATAAATTTCCCTTCGTTTGCAACTGTGGTTGTTGCTGTTGTTGGCAACGATGACAAAAATATCGAAGCCAATGATCCATCAATGACATAATGCATTGATTGAATGTTGTTTCGAATTTCAGAAATATAACGAAAAAAACAACCCACAAATTCAATATGAATGCACACATAATTTTTGAGTTCTCCGTTCAACCGAAAATCATTCATCGAGTTGCTAGTTAAAACGGTCGTTAGCATCGAATATTTCTGTCGGGCTTGAATCATAAACACTTCTTTCTAATTGCATTTAAATGACTTTCATGCGTCAAGTTAATTGTAACAAAATGTTCCGTTTTCACCAATCCAAGAAATTAGGAATTATTTTGTATTATTCTAACGACGATTGACATGAGTAATCACAAGAGATGCCATCACTTTTGTGTGTGAGCGTGTTTTCATTATTCGAGATTACTCACTTGATCCATCAAAATAAAATAATACACAAGAAAACGTTGAACACGGTGAGCGAGCGCACACCTTACGCCACCAATACATATATGTGGACAAAGTGATGCGAATGAGCGAGCTAACAACATCCATAAAAAAAGCGATCGTAGACACATTAGTAGTATTACGAATATATGTGTGCATTTGGTATGAAGTAGCGTGAAACGGCGAACCATTCAACAATTCTTTGATAAGCATACGCCCAGTTTTTATTTTCACCGTAAAAATACAAACAAATTTTTCGAGCGATAGTTTTTAATTAACGCACTTAATCGTCAAATTTAGAGAAAATATGGTACACATTTTGGTTTTGTCACAACCAAATTTCCACTAAATATGAATTTCCACGATTTCAATTCCAGCACACACATATAATTTATCCAATCAAATGAATCAACTCTACCTGCTTTCGTTGTTATTGTACACAACAAATAAAATACAAATATTTTGAATATATTTGTATCCATTTTTATTGGAGTCACTTGAATCGTTTTTCAATTATTTAAATCATTTAAAATGAACAATTCGATTCTTCACGGTTTGTTTAAAAAAAAATATATCTTTTTAATGAATGGAAACAAACACACACACGTCAATTGAGCAAATTGAAGAAAAAAAATGCTCGAGGAAAAATCAAAACCATGAGAAACTTGTTACTGTGTGTTCAGTGTGCAAACAGCAACTATTTAATACCGTCGCGACGTTTTGACTGAACTGGCATTTACGACAATGATTCAATGATAGGTGTATACACAAATTAGACAAAATACCGCACGACGCAACGCCGACAACCGTCTAGACCCGAATCCAATGCACGTATGATTCAAGCGGTTGTCAAATATTGTTTACTAACATCGAAATACTCAAGCGCCATTACTTTGCCGCGTCGCGTTGCTAAGTATTTCGGCATGGATGATTCTAGTGAATGAAGCCGTGGGGAAGTTTTCTTGATTTATTTTAACATGAATTATAAAAAAATCATGATTTCAACCAGATTTCAATCAATTTATTGCTGAAGTAAATTTATTTTTCAATTTTTCTGTGCCTCTTGTTCAAATTTAACAACATTTTGTCTATTCCGTACTTTAAGCACTGGAAATTTATACCTAAATGTTGGTACCACTTCTCTTTGGTTTTTTTTTACGGTTAATTCGTTATGAAAATAAGATTTGATTTACTAGATCTGTGTGGTAAAGTGTTTCAAAACACGATTTAAGCGAGAGTCATAGTTGATGGCGTAATTATTGGCCGCATTTTAGTGGCAATCATCAAAAAAAAATCAATCAATCTAAGCGAAATTACCTTCACCCCAGTGCGAACGTGTATGAGTCATACACTGCACTCACCATCGACACATCGATGCGAGCAAGTTGATGGGAGAATGTGTGCGTCGCGCACCTCTATGTATGCGTGTGGACGGTGGAGCGAACAATGCAAAGCCCATATAATGGAACGAGTGAAGTGAAACATGCGAAACGTCATCAGCGAAACACTTTATAAGACACAATTACAATGTAAAGTGCGCACACGCATACAGTGGAACCGCCGTAAATCGTATCCGCTATGAGCCTGAGCACTGGTGCGATGTAAACGCGCGCGAGAAACGAACGAGCTATGCGAACGATAGAGAGAGGCGAATAAACAATCAAAACAACAATATATGTACAGCTATAAGCCCTTTTCTTTGCCTTCTTCTCTCTTCGCTCTCTTTTTCGCTCTCACTCTCCTCACATACAAGTGAGTGTTACGTTTTTGCCGTACCATCGATGGTTTGTCGCTGAGGACGCTTCATTGCAATATTTACTTCCAACTTTGCCTTTGTATAGTGTTGTTCGGTCGCCAATGTTCTGTGTTGTGTGAAAATCTACATCTTCATTATTTTTTTTCGTGGTCCCCATCGTTTATCGTTCGCATCAAATATATTACTATCGATATCGATACGAAATATATATAAAAATTGTGAATAATTTTCTGTTTGGCGTATTTTGTGACCGCAACTCAGCGCATCGCAAACGAAAGAAGCAACGATTTTAAATAAAATTATCCAAATTTTTTACCGTACCTATTGCTCATTTCTTTTCGTGTGATTTTTTTTCTCGCTATATTTTGGCAACCTGTGGTTTAGCTCTAGAGAGTTATCAGAGAGTGTCATTCGAGTAACAAGCGACCAAATTGTAACATAACTAACGAATTGATGAAAAGTTTATTGTTTGCCTAACAAAAAATAACAACTAATTTCGCGGCTTTTCCCTTTTAATCATCGTCGTGCAATCAACGTTGCAAACAATTCGTCAATTTATTTTGCTGTGACTCATAACAACCGAAAAGAAAAATCGCTAACAAGAACGGAAAAATAAATTACCACGAAAAACCGTTCATAATTGAAACGAAATAAGTTCGAGTGAGTGAAATAGTTTAAAATTGAAGGGACAGTTGAAACATTCAATTCAGAATCACTCGGTCATGGTCGAAGATAAAAATATTATTGATAAATTGTGCATTGATAAAGTGACCAAAGAATCCACAAAATCAAACAAATCGAATTGTGATAATGCACGAAGTGTTCAACCGTTGATTGCAGTTGAGAACAGCAAGGAACAACAACAACATCAGCATCAGCATCGACCATTTCAGTTTGGTGTACGTGACGGTGAAAAGAAAATACAAGAAGTTACCGTTATCGCTGCAGATCACAATAGTCTAAACGCAAATTCTACCATTGATTCACGGGCTTGCTACAAACCTGAGAAAAAGGTAATTAAAAAAAAAGCACACTATACCAAGATATGAAGTACGCAAAAAAAAAATTAATTACACAAAATATCTAATAATATTTTGAACGAAAACCTAACAAAACGGAGGAAATAAGTAGAAGCCACAGCATTAGCTCTTAGAGAGTAGCAATAGCAACAACAACAACGAAAAACGACATGACGATGTGTCGGCACGGCGGCAGAGTTAGAGCAGAGCAGTGCAGTGGCAGTGGCGGTGGTGGCACGGCAAAAGTTATGAACACACAAAAAAAGAGCAGAAGCACACCGAAAAAAAACCACTGCACTTACTGCATGTAATACGCATATAGACAAAATTAATTACAAACAGCAATAACAGTAGCAGCCTCAGCAGCAGCAGCAGCAGCAGCTAAATTCAATAAACACACAACAATGTTGCATGGAAAATCATTTGCAATTGCCATTTTGATTTTTCGTATGCCAAAGAGATGGAGAGAAGAACGCGGACGCAAAGTGCTTTGGATAATGTTAATATTATTCATAAACAAGCGTTTGATTTCTCTAGCTCAATGCTTATTGCCCAGTTAGCTTTTCGTCTGTGCAGAGAAAAAAAATGCACATAGAAAAGAAAAGAAGAAGAAAAAAACAAACAAACAAACCACCTCAACATACAAAACGAGAAGAAGATGAAGAGAAAAAAAGCCGAACGAATGAAAAAAAGAACATATCAGAATGGTAGAAGCACCACACGTAATAGATATTATGCACTTAAAGTGTTCAAGTGAAAGAAAGAAAGATAGCTGCAGAGAAAAAAATTGAATACACTTCTTTTTTTTAAATATCAATATTATATTTGCGGTGTGCGTTTGCTGCTTGTTGCTTTCCCTGTGCTCATCCATTCCATGTGCTGTACTTTGGCTCAACGATACACATATATCGACTGTTTTCATTTCAATTCAATTTCTTTTTTGCATTTTCATAATCACTTTTTTTTTCGTAAACACACTTCACATTCTGAGTTGCATTTTGTTTTGGCGCACTCATTATACATATGCATATGCATATTTTGTTCGGCCGTTGGTTGTTTGGTTTTGTTTTATTTGATTAGTTTTTTTTCTTCTGTTTCTCTTCTCTTGAACTTATTTGTTAATCGAACATTTTTTCTGCTCTGTTATCATTGTGCGCTCGGTTCGTGGTGGTCGTTCCGTTGTTGTTTGTTGTTCATTGCTCGCTGTTTCTAATGGCGTGTGCTGCTGGTCTATCGGCGAAATGTAGCGAAATTCTTTAGCATATTACGATACAGTCCGTATCATTTGACAGCATTTGGTCATATATATATTTTTTTATACAGTTTTTTTTCATTTCGCTTTATTTCTCCAGTTTGAATATATACATTTTCTGTATAGTTATATTTTCACTTGCTTTCCTGTTTCCTTGCTTTCAACACAATCTATCATAATGGAAAAGAGAAAAAAAAAAACAGAAATTGAATCGAAGAACGCGATTGTTGTGTTTGTCTTGAAGCTTACGTAAGAGAAAGGTCAACGAATGCCATCATAAAAATATCGATTTTTTGTTTCCTATATCCTATACACATATATATATATTTTTTTTTTCTCTCTACTCCAATCTGGTTTTCTAAAAGGGATATGTGTGCATGTGTTTCTCTAGCTCAAAATGTGCTGTGTTACACTTACGATACACAAATTGAAGCGCTTGTTGCGTGTGTTATATGGCTATGTGATGATGATTGCATGCATTTCTCATGTTTTATGAATATCGGGTGGAAATGTGTTTGCAATTTCGAGCAAATGCAAATTATATACAATTACTCTCTTCCTCTCACTCTCTCTCTCTCTCTCTGTGGCTCCATTTCGTCATCAAATATCGAAAAGGATCTATCATTTGAATGTATTTCTGTCGTTTATACCAAATTCCACATTTCTGTCACTGTCGCTACTTATTTTCATATGGTGGCACTTTTCATCATCCATAAAATATTTCTTGTTGTTCTTGTTTTTTGCTGCTGCTATTATTCGTGTTCATCATGTTTCAGCACGGCATTGAAAATGACTCATACTATGTAATTATTTTATGTGCTACTACAACTTTGTGGCAGAAGAAGAAGAAAACTGGTGGCATACACAGTACACACAGGCGAGAGATTAGAAATGCTACAATTTTAATTCAAATACACCAAAGGAGAAGAGAAGGAAAAACGAACGCATGTGAAATTAAATGTGTCAATAAACAATGAAGAAAGAAGTGTATTGAATGCGAACATTCGACGTTCCATGCAACAGCTTTACGGTTTGCTGCATTTATTCTCATCACTAAGTCTCTCTATCTCTCTCTCACCACAAATGATAAATGCGTTCCATGCGTTTGCATGTTTTGTTTTCCTTCTTCTTCTTCTTTCCGTTTTGGATTCGCTCAGATCGAGAACAAGTCGAATTGCTCAGGCGGAATGAATTCCATTTGAAATGAAATGGTATGCATCTTGTGTCTCGTCATCGGTTTTGCTTCAATCGAACGCAAATCAAAACTGTTTTGAAATTTCGATGACTTTCAATGAGGTGAACCACATACGAAAAAAGTAACGAACGATTTAATTTCGTATCCAAAAGCAAAATTATACCTGGATGACCGCTGAAAGCAATCGGAAATGGTGAGCATCGTATCAATTTTCAATAGTTTTTATCTAATCAATTCAGGCCGGATTCGACTTTTTGAACTCGTTTTCCAGCAAATTATGGCATTTCGATTGAGAGTTGCTCCTCTTTTTGTGTGCTTTGTAAATAAATAAAGCATGCGTACAATGATTTACGAGTTGATCGAGGCCGACATGAATTTTCCCAGCATTCCGAAAACAATCAATAATCGCGATGCCGGTGAAAAGAAGAAACAAAAAACTAACGTACACAATCGAAATTCAAAAGAGTAGAAAAAAATCATCTCTCCGAACTGATTACAATAGAAAAGTGGAAGTTCATACACAAAACAGCAGAAAGATTTACCGTTTCTATGGCAAACAAACGGTTTCAATACGCACACATATACATACGATATAAGACGATTTGCCGTAAATGTTATTTATCTCTCTCTCTCTCTCTCATGATGAAATATGCATGTCAATCAGCAAATCCACACACAAAACAATAAAAAGAAGCTGACCGCAACAATGTATATGTGTATTAGATAGGAAAGAAACAAAGAGCCCAAACCGAAATAATAAATCGAAATAGAAAAGTGTAAGTTAACTGGAAAACTTGATGAACTTTATGGAGAGTTTCACCGTGCAACACATTTATTTTGAATGAATCGCGATCTAAGTTGAAATAGCCCCAAAGAGCGATTACTTCCATTCATTCGTGATTGTTATTTGTATATTGCATTTGAGAAAGAGATTCATATCATCGGATAATCAGAAACTGAATGATAATACCTTTATCATGTATTTGTATGCAAAATAAAGAAGAAAATCTAATTCACAGAATTGAATGAATTGGCCATTGAAATTCAATAATTCACCCAAATTTAAAGCAACGCATTCGCCCGCAGAAAAATAAGCCATCAAAAAGTGTTCCATACACACACACACACAACATGTGCACACACACACTGGCTACTATGCCAACAAACAAAAAACCATACAACAGAAGAAAGACGAGAGAAAAAAAACGGCTGATTCGACCGATTGTGTGTGTGACACCTGTATGAATCGAAAACATAATTTTCGTGATGTGATTATCATTCACATAACGTTGATACGCACATAAAATGAAAAATTTATACAACATTTCCGTTACTTGATGCGTGTATGGGGCTTTGCACACCGAATAAAAATAAAGCGGTTAAATTAGCAATTAAATTAAAACGAGTCTTTGCCATACTTTTTTTTTGCTCTCGATCTCTGTCCCTCTTTCTATCACACACGCTCTTAAAATACTGAACTTTAAGTACATGGAAGAAGGACAGTTGATTGACCTGAACTTCGAGAGAGCACGCTCGATGGCTGATCGTCCAAAAATGAGATTTCTTCGCGCATGAATTATTTTCGGATTTTCGGTGCGCTGCTGATGTATTGTAATGACCCAATGTACGTATTGGGTTTTTATAATGTATATATATGGATAAAAACGACACCACTGAATCGCAATTGGTTCGGTTCTATGTGTTGTTGTTCATTTTTTTTTCGACGAATCATTCGAATTAAACCGTGCATTTGAATTCGCAACGCGCTTAAAATCATTATGGCGTAAATAGTTGAAATGCTTTTTTCCCCTTGACTTTTTTTTTTGGATCGCATCACACATTTTTATCAGAATAGCTAAGCTGTGGTCGACCGAACTTCGTACCACATCGAATGCACGATGCCACCACAATGAGAGTGAACCGAGTAAAAAAAAACAACCAACCAAATGAACGTGTGAAGAAAAAGGCCATAAAACACACGTCGTGAAAACTAGCAGATGATTATAATTTATGTGAATCAGCCATAAATTTTGTCTGATGGCTGTTTTTTATACCGAAAAATGATGGCTTTTTTGGCACCCAACCGACAATTTGCAACGTTGCAAAAAAAAATGCTAAATTTGGTAAATCGACACAAGCGAGCGAGAAAAAAAAAACTAAAGTGCTGTTCTGTATTGTGTGGAAGTTCATTAAAAGACCATGAACAGATGAGATCGATCAACTTGTAATGACATGCTGTCATTTTAATACATATCAATATTATTCGATCGAAACTAGACTGATCTTACTTGGCTAAAAACAATCGAAAAAAATGGTGGTTTCGTTTAATATGTGAATTTATTTCAAGTCATTTCATTTGATATGAATGCTAATTTCATTCCGACTACTTTTGTTCACCGGCTCACTTTTTTTATTTATTTTTTTTGGCTTTCATCGAGATTTTCTCCAAAAATAAAACGCTCATTTCGGTGTGCTGAAATTCTAAGCACGATTGCGAATATGTGATGGCATAGAGATTATGGAATAGAGAGAGAGAAAGAAGTTGAACTTAGAATGTAAAAAAAATGTACAGTTTTTGGTGATTGATACGCTAAGCACAGTATCGTTCGAAATTTCGAAATTTCCCTTGATCATCTCATCAAATATGTACGCAAATGCCCTACTCCACATTTTTTGCCTGTGTGTTGAATCCATATCGACACATTGATTTTTTTTGTGGAATGTCACGTTTTGAAAAGTGCTTATTTTTGCGGCCAATCTCATTTTGAGGCATTTTCTATAGAAATTCCCCCACATTCCATCACAAGATATCTCATGCACATAAAACAGAAAGGAATGTTTTTTTTTGTTCTGTTTTGCTTCTGGTCAACGCATAACAATGAACTTTATCACACACAACACAGGATTTGTATATCGTTTGTAAAATAGATTGTGCATTATAATGTTATCACCGCTTAAGTGATTGCAACATTTACATATATGTATATAGCAAATGAAATCACCCATTCTTATAGGCCTGCATGATGTGTTCGATGCTTCTGAGAACTGTAAAACTGAGAAAAAGAAATCATTTTAATTTCTTTTAAATGTGATTAATGTAAGATAACGTGGGTCGAACGTATTCATCATCTCTTAAGCTCGCATGCACAATTTCATACGTCACTTAAGACGAAACATATGAACACACAGAAGAAAAAAACAACGAATGAAATCAGACACAATGCTTTTAATTGACAAAAAAAATGTACCGTCCGAAAATAAAATGAGCATGCATATCAAGACGAATAAGACAAATAAAATGAAACGAACAAGAGAGCAATTTTTTCACTAAAATTAGTCGTACTTCTACACTGGGCTAGCTCAAGCATTGCGATTGTATATACGTGGTGTTGCAGAACCTCTTTAGCTCAAAAACTTAGCATAGGCCGAGAGAAACAACACATCGTCGTTCTTTCGTTCGAGTCCAATAAGCGTGAATGATTCTCTTTTTTGTCTACGTTGCTGCTGCTGCTGCTGCTGCTGCTGCTGCTTGTGTTATTTGTGCTACTCCTGTTTTTTCGCCGTTGGTGTCTGCAAATTGTAATAAAATGTGAAACTGCAATAAAATCAAGAGGGAAAAAAAAGAATGGCCAGCAAGAAAAAACATTCGACAGAACACAAGCATAGACGAATTTTGTTGTAAAAATCAACTGATTCGCTTACAAGATATCAAACTTACAATAAGTTTATATCAAAATTGACTGAATGTTTCTGGGGGCCATTTTCGCTGTGGCAGCAGCAGCAGCGGCGCAACTGTTATTGTTTCATTCCAATTGATATTCATAGATGTTGAAACGTGTACACTTTGTACAACAAAATGGTCATAACTTATTGAATCATTTTGACGGTTTCATATCGGTTGACAACGTTTTTAATTGGAATTATGTCACCGAGAGAGTGAACACTGAGCACAAACACACACAGAGAGAGAGTGTGTGTGACACCATAAAAAACATCGCTGGCAATTACAATTTTCACGATTGCTTTGTCCGATAGAGTTTGCAATTCCATTATCATTTCATATTATTGTTATTACTATAACAAACTGTATGGCGTAAATGTCTATTGGGCCGCTGCTGCGGCTGCTGCTGCCACCGTCGCCTGTTTTTGTTGTTTTTGTCAATTGCTGGTTGTTACTGTTATTGTCGCGTAGCCGACATGTTTTGTTTCTTTTCCTATTTTATGCTCATGTCGTCGATGCAAAATGTCGATGACACACTTCAATCTGAACTGAATTGAAAGAGAAATGTGCAATTGGCGGTAATAAATTGAATTACATGTGCGAGATGTACCGTAATTCAACCGTTAAAAATTACATGAGAATTCTGATTATGGCAGAGTAGAGAACAAACAAATAAACCGAAGCGGTAGTGCACATAAATCCGACCAACAACAACAACAGCAACAACAGCAACAAAACACAAATCATAAAAGATCGAGAGAAAAAAACACGCAGAAAAGATAGAAACCCCCCAAAATGAAAATGAAAACGAAAAGAAGCAATTAACTTTCATGCAAACAGAAATCTCAGCAAGCAACAAGAAAATGTGTTGCTCGAACAAAGGCGATGACGAATAATCAACCGTACAATTCCAAAGATAACAACAACAGTAACAGCAGCATAAAACAAGAAAAAGGTTCGTTACCAAAGAAAACACATGCTGCACAAATGAAGAGATGATACCGAAAAAAAACAAGAGAAAAAAAGACGAACGTCTGCGAACTATTGCTCATATAATGCTATCGTTAGTGGGTAAAAATAGATTTTCGTTGTATCGTCTCGTAATACGCGAAAACGAAAAACTGATTCCGTGTGAGCAAATTGCAACGAGTGCGCCTAGCAATGGTGCAAGCTATGTGTATGAGCGTCGTCGTCGTTGTCGTTGTCGTCATCGTCGAACATGCAACATCCTTGAATAAGTCTCTGAATTGCCAATCGAGTTTGATTTGCCGTTCTCACAACAAACGGCTTGAAGTAATTAAAATAAAACGGAAAAAAAATGTACGCTTTAATATATCCATACTGGAATATATATAATCCAGTGTTTACAATCTTACACGAAGTGGCAATACCGACGAAAAATCAAACGCATCATCGAACCCCGATGATTGCATTTTGGCTTGAGGTTGAATCAATCGATTGTAATGAATATGCATTAATGATGAGCGAAGCCCGTTCCAAACCGAATGTGAATAATAGAATTAAATTAAATGCGAACAAAAAAAAAAAAATCACACACAACGACAGAACTATCAGTTTCACAATCAATTAAAGTTGGTCACGTCCAAGCCATAAATCCCTTGGTTAACTAACCGATATTTTTCTGCTCGTGCATTCTTTTTTTTTCTTCTATATTCAGTCATTCATTCACAGTAGTACACACATTGAAATGAGGAAAACAGCAGAAACCAGATTCTATATGATAAAGTAAACGTAATTCATATGAATTGATTGCAATATAAAAGAGTAGTGTTCTTTGAAAATTGTATTCAAATTCGATTTGAAATGTTGTGAAGCCATTCATTGACGCTTCTTTGCCTTAGCATTCGATTCGAAGCGAAGCGGCGATTGACGATTGGCCATTTGAACTTGAGCATTCCACTGTCAAATCAAAGCCAGCAGAGAGCAACGGTCAACCCGTTACAAAGTGTGTTAATATGATATCACACATTTGGTAAAATGCAACAAGGTGATGATCAAATGGAGCTCACCACATCCCAGCGAACGAACGACGATTGCGTACGTGCAGTAACAAAATATACACAGCACAGCATGCTTGCACATTAATTGATCGTAATGACAGTCTAATTGAACACGATTAGTAGTGTCACCATTCACTACATTTACGATTTACATGATGCGTGAATGTTGGTTTAGGCCACAGCGTAATCGGAATGTTAAAATTGGAATTCTATTTGATTTGCTTGAATATTTCAATATCATTTTGCTTCATCGCACATGTTAAAAGTAACAGCAGCAGTCTGCGGTGTTAAGTCGCTGATCTGAGCCCATCCACACGATTCGTATTCATTTGCAATGTGCATTTTATTTTCTCGGCCAGAATCAGATTGGTTGGTTTTTGCTCTCTCTCTCTCTCTCTCTCTCCATTTTGTGTTCGCCTTCGTCATTTTCATCACTCTCTAGATATATTCAATCCACCGTTTTAGAAGCTCAATTAGCTCTTGTCCAGCATGTTGCTGTTGTCGTCTGCTGTTTGGCACCAGACATTTGTTTTTCTCTGCACAATGTGTTCGCATTAAGAGAGATTAGAGGCAGAAACAAGTAATGCTCAACTTGATTTGGTACATTTTTCTTCTTCTTCTCTCGATTCCTCTTCATCTCTCTTCTATCGTTTTATTTCACTTTTCCCTAGATCATTTCAGCAATGATCATTACGCACACCGGTTAACGTTGATGTTTATCTGCAATAATATTTTAATAGAGAAATTGGGATAATTGCCGCACAACATCCAACTTTCATTACCAACTGAACGAATGACAAAGAGAGACAGATTGCACCAAATGAATGGGCGTTATGATCTGGCAAAATGAGATGGCACAGGTAGACTAACTCGTTTTGGTCGCGATTTTTTGTGCTGGATGCTGTTTTCTCCCTCTCTCTCTCTCTCTCTTTCTCTCTCGCTCCTCTCTCGCTCTGTCTCGAAAACCAATTGGAAATCAAGACCTGTGATAAGCGCTGCTTACCGAGATCCAATTCCATTGCGAGCCGCATGTCAATACACTCCATTGACTCAGATAGATAAAAGCAAATGGCAATATTTCTTTTCCATAACCACTAACCATTTCGAACTCACAAAAAAATAATAATAAAAATAAAACGGTTACGAAAATGACGTCGTCCGGCCAACGATGAAACAACGGTGAAAATATGTTTAAATGTAGTATTTTATTGATTATCGAGATAATCAACGGTTCGACTTGATTGTGCAGTTTTTTTTTGGGAGGTATGTGTCGATATGTGACCGAGTGCTGAATACCGCTCGGAATGTGTGCTAATCGCAAATGCGACGCTCGTACTCAATCGAATGAGTGCGCGTTCGCAACCCGATGTTCGACTTTCGCACCAAAGGTAGTTCATATTCTTGTTTGAGTTATCCATTGCCCTATTACACGCAGATAAGTGGGTGTGAGAGTTATGGTTCGTTTTCAATTTTATTAGTTGTTGTCGTCGTCGTCGTCGTTTTTTGCTTGTTTACAATTAAATTGTTATTGATTGTTTGCCTGTTTGTTTGCTGTTGGTGTGTATCTATTTACTTTTTTGCGTTCTTCAAAGTGTGCTTTAAAATGTGCAGCACGGTCAATAAAACGAAAAAAGGCCATATTTACGACGACTGCACTTTGTTCCACTTACAATTTAATTTCTTCCGTTTATTATCTGTTAACTTTACTATCTAAAACCTATTATTTTTTTGTGTGTTATTTATTTTCATGTTTTTCCTTCATTTTTATTGTTTTTTGTATTTTTTTTTCTCTTCTTGCATACCTGCCTTAGAATATCGTAGCGGTTTAAAAGCTTGGCTTTCGTTGAATTGTCTAAATTGAGCGCTTAATTGATTTGTCGAGAATATAAGAGAAAAAAAAAGTAAAAGCGAACACGAAATTAAAAAAATAAAAAACAAATAAACCGTGCACCACCAAGGATTTTCTAATCGCACATATAAATATCACAATAACGAAACGTGCTAAAACCAAAATTTGATGACGAATAAAGAACCAAACATTATTTTATTCCACATTGGCCCTGTTCAGTAAATAAAACGTTTCATTTTTTCTCTCTCCATTTCGCGCTTTTTCGGAAAAATAATAATCCATTTCATATTGACAATCACGAAAACAAACATACAAATAAAACCTAGCAAATCAACGAATTGTACAGTATTTTAAGCAAAGACACAACAATGACGAACTCACAGGTAATGCTCATGAATTTTTTTTTTTTTTTAACGAATTTATTGATTCATTTTTATTGCTTGTCAATTTGTTTACTTTCCTCATTATTTTATTTCGTTGCGTTTGACTGTTTTGTTCCTTCATTTTCTGTATACTGATTTTTGTTATTCATGAACATGTGCATAAATTTCGATGGGAATAAATCAAACCGCAAATTTTTTTGTGATTTTTTTCCCTATTCTCTTCTTGCTTCTTCTTCCATTTATTTTCAAACTGTAAATCTCGTTCTTCGCAGCTATGGTTTCGTGGAGTGCGCGCATCAAAGTTTCGACATGTGTACGGAGCACCATCGCGAAAGGAAAATAGTTACACAGATATAAGGTAAATATTACTTTTCTTCTCAAAATAAACCGTTTGCGGGTTATAAGTCAAATTTCCAGAATTTTAAGCAAACATTTTCATTTCATCTATCGTTTACAGTGTGGTTCGAAGCGGAAACGATGGCAATTTGTGTGCAGTGAACCCATTATTTTTAGCTATTGTCGTTGACTATGCCTTTGTCGTCATTCCCATCTCACAGACTGGCCGCATCGATTTCCAGTGCAATAAAGTTATCGGCCATTCCGGACAGATCTTAGATTTGAAATGGAATCCCTTCAACGATTGTATCATTGCATCAGCTTCGGATGATTGTACCGTATGTTTTGAATTCTTTCTTTTTTCGATCTTTTTTTTTTGTTAAAATAAGTTTTGGTAAAAAACAGATCCTTTTTTTTCAAATTTAAAGCATCAAAAATAATTTCAATATCAAAACATCATCATGGCACCAATTTATTTTTTCTCATTAGATCAAAATCTGGCGCATCCCTGAAGAGGGTTTAACATCGAATCTTGACATCTTTGAATCGGAACTCTTGGGTCACAGACGAAAGGTTCTGCACATCGAATGGCATCCAACTGCCAGTAATGTGATGTTCAGTGCTGGTTTCGACCATACTGTAAGTAATCGTGCTTGAATTACTCGGTAATTTAAAGGGTGCATTTTTAAAATTGCGGCCAATTGAAATCGATAACGATTCTCGTCTACAAAGAGAGATAGAGAGAACAGCATTTTTGATTGAATGAAATCCTTTTAATGTGTTTTGACAGGTGCTCGTTTGGGATGTATCAACACAAGAAATCATGCAAACCATCGACTGTCACGTGGATATGATTTATTCGTTGGCTGTAAATCGCGATGGCTCCTACATTGCAACCACCTCCAAAGACAAAAAATTACGTGTTATTGAACCGCGAACCGCAATCGTTATTTCGGTATGTGTTGTTCTCGGCGTTATCAAGAATTTTTAATTGGAAAAATGTCTCAAGTTTATTTATAAACATTTAATGAAATAATAATGAAAAGAAAAAAAAACAAATTGAAATGAGTATTCCATTTGTTGAAAATAAACATTGATTATTCTCGCATTCCAATTGGATATTTACAGGAAGGTGTGTGTCACATGGGCACCAAGTGTTCGAAGGTGGCATTTTTAGACAACGGAAAGGTGGTAACAACCGGATTCTCGCGACACTCCGACCGACAATACTCGATTTGGGATCAACATGATTTGAAAAATCCACTACACCAAGAAGTAATGGATAGCTCAAGTGGTGTTGTGACTCCGTATTTTGACTACGATACACGAATGGTGAGTAGTAAATCGCGTGTTAATTCTGAGATGTTGGACAAAATAAGTTCGAATTTCGAATTTAATGGTGTGTTATTTCAATTCACAGCTCTATTTGGCCGGAAAGGGAGATGGAAGTATTCGTTACTATGAAATTGTCGATGAAGCCCCCTACATTCACTATTTAAATCAATTTTTATCGGGTCATCCGCAGGTAAGTGTGAAACCAAACCGCATTTGTGTCGGTCTATGAAATTTGATCTATGGTTGAATTTTTTTCTTTCTCGTTCATTCTGTCACAGAAAGCGCTTGGTTTCATGCCGAAACGTGGTTTGAATACGCAAATCTGTGAAATATTCCGATTTTATAAGCTTCATGCTGCTGGAAGTATATGCGAGCCAATCGCTATGATTGTCCCACGGCGATCGACAATGTTCCAGAGTAAGTGATTTTGACGAAATGATTTGAAAAAAGAAAATCGATATGAAACTAATGGGTTCTTCACGGTGTTTTCGATATTAGATGATTTGTATCCAGACACCGCGGCCAATATACCAGCAATATTGGCAAAGGATTGGTTCAAGGGACGTAATATGCAACCGATTATGATGTCAATGGTGAACAAACAACCGAAAATGGTAAACGATATCACAAACGCAAAGTATAAGCAAAACGAGCAACAGCAGCAGCAACGAGAACAAAACCATCATCATCATCAACAACAGCAACAGCAACAACAAAATAAGCATCAAATTAACGAACAACCGACTGCGATCGAACGTAAATTCGAAAAAATCGTCGACTCGAATTATAATCTGAATATCAAAAGCAATATGAACGGGTTAACTAAGCACAAAGACAACGATAACAAATTGCACACTTGTGATAATAATAATTCAAAGAAATTCGCGTTTTTGGCACAACAAACAATACCCGACTATCGCTCGCAACAGGTGTGTTGACTGATAACAATAACAAGTCAAGGGGCTTATGTGTCATGCGAAACATCACGAGTCAATACGACAAATGTAGACAACTGTGCGAGTCATTCATGTGAGTTTATGAATCACTGTATCTTCGAAATAAAAATTCGACTGACTCGCGATGATTCGTAAATTTGCTATGAATACGCTGTACTAGGACTCGCGAGTTAATTTGTATGAATTAACTTGTGATGAAAAATAAGCCCCTTGTAACACAAGTAATTGAATATGACCGGTTTATTTTATAACTTAATCTTTTTGTGTTTGTTTGTGCAGCTGATAGAAAAAAGTCAAAAGACATCAACAAATCAAAGCACGAAATTCCATCAGCTGCAGGCGATATTCGGACACCAAGGTGCAACAATCAAAGACATAGCCAATATTCAAAACAGCTTGATGACCACACCAAAGAATGGAACGCCCAACGGTTCGTCCGAAAATCTGAATTTCACGGAAAATGAGGTAAAACTACCGAAAAATCCAATTTATAGCACTTTAACTCTCATAGTCAAAGTAAAATTCATCATTTTTATTCTATAATAATTTTTTTTCTTACATTTTCAGCTCCGAAAGGCCTACACTCGCCAAAACGAGGAGATAAAAAATTTGAAAAATCAATTGGCCAATTCGGAGAAGCGACGCGAAGAACTAGAGATTGAAGTGAAACGCTTGCAATTGCTAGCGAGTTAAATTGATCCAGAATGATGAAATGGTTCTCAGACAGCAAGTGCAAGTGCATCCAGTTTTTTTTTTAATTGAATTATATTTCCAAAACGCCTCCCCCCACCCTTCTTCCCGCTGTGTATTTCCAATTGTATTTTATGCGTATAAGTTAATTTATCGAAACCAATTTTTAGTCAGCTTGATTCCAAGAACAAACAAAAAATAATGACAACCTAAACATGTGTAACGTGTATGTAAGAATGTTTATTATATGGCTGCAATCTTTATAAATATGATTTTTTTTCTTCGTTTTTTTTCTGAATAAGTACCAATGTCGAATATAAAAAGACAGAAAAAGTAAGCAAGAAATAGAATGAGACACGCTTTAAAGCTATGAACATGAGTACATTTAGTAAATGAAACAATTGTAATTGGGCTTTGATAGATGTTTTAGCTGTAAGTGGTGTATTTATGAACAAACAAAAATGTCCTTGCTAATATTCACCCTCCTCCTGTTTGCAATGTTTGCCTCGATGTGGTTTGGCGTCGATTTTTGTTTAGGATGCACGACATTTTCATACAAAACCGAATGTTTTTTTAAAAATTTTATACAAAAAAATGCCAACAACACACACAAAACAGAAGAAAAACGAAGCAGTGCATTGGCTTATCTAAACAATTTGCTCAAATTGGCTTTATTAAAAATTTAAAACAAAAATATCGAAACAAAAAAGTGCTTTTGATGGTAAAATCGATGTGCGTGAGTTTTTTTTAAATTGCAATCAAAGTGTTTGTTTACTAGAGATTTAAAGAGAAAATACATTAATCGCATTTTGCAATTTTTTTCATATATTTCTATGTAATTGTGATAAACCGATTTTTGTTCGTCTCTTTATGTAAATCTCTCTCTTCTTTTAAATATTACTGTATTTCGATTGACGAACTCTCTGTGTGTATTGAACGCGATATGTTGTCCTGGGTCTACGAACAACTTATTTGTTTGAATATACGTGTTTTTTTTTTACTTTTATTTTCAACCAAAATGATTTGAAACTTTGAGGCGTTTAAGTGTGGAACCAAAATCAAAATGAACGAACAAACAAGACGTTTTCCTAAAGAGATCGAATATTGAAAATAATTGAAAGAAGAAAAAAAAGCATAAACAGAGAGAATAGCGTAAATCAATAAGGCCAAATAAATATTTTAGAACATTATTTTTGCTAATTCAAGAATTTATTATTATTAGCGTCATGCAAATCATAGGAAACAATTTTTTTAGTGAAAATTCTTTTGTAAGCCAAAATTGTCTCTTTTACACACCAAACACACACACACACGCACCACACATACACAGACCCAATCATGGTGGTTGGTATGTTTGCATTTAAAAAAAAAATACTTTCAAAAATTCATACAAAAAAAAAAAAAAACAATTATAAGTAATTTTCTTTGTGGCGCAAACATTCAATGGTTTATTTTGTTTTTAAATTGCTTCAAATATTGAACCAAATTAAATAAAAAAATGCATTCAATTGCTTCAGCCAGAAAAAAAAAGATCCGCTAGCATGTGTTTTATTTCCATAATACATAATATAAATTGCATGTAATTTATAAAGGCGACTCAGTGGTGGATGGACAAATGAACGACCAAACGAACGAACCTGACACTCAGGTGCAAATTTGAATGGTAAATGGTAATTGCCATAAAATAAATTACCATTTTTTATGACTTTTGATGTGTATACAAAGTACGATTCACTTACGCTACATCCAATGCTTGGCAGCACAGTACACTACAGTGACTTGTCTACACGTATACATAACCACCAAACAAATCATCATATAATACAATACAAACGCGACGCTAATTCCAAGCGTCCGCTGTGGATGTGAGTTTTGTGTTACTGTATGCGTGTGTATCGCATAGCTCATGCGATCGGCTTGAGAAAACAAAACACTAGCATTTTATGACACAGTCGAAATTGACAAATAGATTTCTACGGTTATCACAGCGAAAGTGAGCGGAAAACTACGCGATAGGTCGAGTGTGAAGGAAAAAGAATACAAAGTCAACATTCAAGATGAGCATTGCAACGACCGAAGAAATTGAAAATTTACCAAATCGTCCAGAGGTGCTATTGATTGACGTTCGTGATCCACCCGAAATCAAAAGCACTGGACTAATTCCAACCAGCATTAACATTCCGTGTAAGTTGAACACCTATTAGATACTCTGTTGTTTCTAATGATAATTGCAGGTTGTAAACGACGCCATTGTGTATAGATTGTGTTAGAGAGATTGAGAAATGTGACAATGGCAGTAATCGGTCAAATTTGTATCATTGGCATCTTGATTGACTCGATTTGTTTATATTTTCCAATTTGTGACAGTGTAATAATTAATGGCGTTCTGCTTTTTTTCGCTCTCTTTTTTTTCTCGATGCAGTGGGTACATTGGAAGAAACGTTAAAATTACCAGGCGACGAATTTAAGACGCGTTTTGGTCGTGATAAACCGGAAAATGAAACGGAAATCATATTTTCGTGTCGTCTCGGTGGTCGTGCGGCAAAAGCGGCCGAAGTGGCAAAAACGCTAGGATTCGACAACAGTCGGGTGTATCAAGGCTCTTGGTCGGAATGGGCTGCACATAAAAATCTTAATTAAAACAAAAACATCTTCCTTTCTTACATACAAAACAAAAAAAAAATTTGCTTGCATTTATTGATTGTCATAACTTACTTTCTACATTGTAATAAAACTTTTCGAAAGTGGTAAAAATATTGACTTTTACAAAATAGACACGACAAAAAAAAAGTTCATCTCTTTTTTACTCACACGAAACTTTCCCACAAAATGTGTAAATGGACGGATTTTACTAAAAATCTACAGATAAAAGTAACTTTTCTTTTTTTTTTTTAATTGAGACTCTTCGTAAAAATGTGTTGGTTTATGTAAACAGTTTGATGATGGTGAAGAAAATAGTCAGGAAGGCACCGAACACAATTCGATTCAAGGTAATATGATTTGAGTGATTGCATCCGTCTGTGTCACAGGTGAAAATGCACGAGCGATACTCCATTCGATCACCCTTATTCTCGACATAATTGCAATAATTGCCCAAGTCCTTGGATGAACAGAACCGCTTAGCGCCAATGCCACCTTTCGAATACACACAGAATTTCCAATTAGATATTTATTTAAATGAGGGAATTTGTGTGAGAGCAAACATGAAACCCAATCAGCAAATAAATGATATCATTAGTATATCTACTTTTCACAAAGAAGCGCTATCAAATTAACAGTGCACTTGATAATTTTATATGTAACATATACAGCGAACAAAAATGAAGCGAAAAATGAAGATGATAACTCAATACAATCCGAATTGATACAAACTCTGCAATAAAATCAAGCCGATTAATCGGAATTGATCAAAAATAATGAAAGAGAACCGAACAGAAATATAAGCGACCAAAAAAGAAAAAAAAAACAATTGCGACAAAAAAGCGATCGACACATGAAGGAAATTGATTGGTTAACCATTGAGTGCGGTTGATTTGACACAATATTTCGCATCAATCACATGTGAACAATCTTCGGGTTGCAGCGGTGAATCGGGCTGAGCAATCATCAAATCACCACAGTTTATTGTATCAGCCGATGAGCATTGATAGCATTTTATCGAAATGGCTACAGAATCAGAAAGAGTTATATGGTTCAAATTTGAGGTTAGTTATTGTTAAAATGTTAATTGGTTAGCTGTAAAAAAATTGTTTATGATACAAATTATGATTTCTCAATCTGTTTTCCCCTCTTAATTTTTAATTTTTTAGCAAAATTTTGTAAATTTATGTGGTTAGTTAAATCATTTCCATCACAGTTAGATCCATAAAATGAGCCACCGACCGAAGAAAGCAATGAAAGTTTGATAGGTGAAAGTGACCAGTATATGAGAAATGTTTGCAACATAGAGATGAAGTAGATTCATTATGCCCAGTTAGATGAAGTAATAAAGCCTAGATTCCAAAATATTCCCAGGCTTTCAAGAAGATCGAATCGATCAAACGATTCGGTTCAGTGGGCATTTACCTTCAAAGCGACCGATATGCTTTACGCAATATTTGGCGCCGTACACATTTGAGCAATCTTGTGGCACAATGTCGGGTGTATCGTAGCGTTCAAACCATTCGCCACACTGGAACGGCGATGTCGAATCGGTGGCATTGCAAACATAACAACTAATCGAAGTTGCTGCATTGGTTATGAATTCAAATTTGCAACACAAATGGAAAACAAAGCCCAAGAAGAAAATAAAATAAACAAAAAAATTTAAACAAAATTATAAATTTACTGGGATCAATCCAATTAGCAGCGGCAACACTCATTTGAATTTAACTCTTTTTCGGTGCTATCACTTAGCTGAAACTGAAAATTTAAGTTAATTACTGGAAATGTGAAACAAAAACCTACCAATTTTTATGAAGCTGCAGAATAAAACGGCGCTAACTATCGTGTAATTTCTCATGTTGGACGGATTTCTTCGGGAATTATTTTGTCGTTTGAATGGGCGTGTTAACCTCGTCACCAGCTATAATGTCACTTAAAATTCACCAAATTCTTGATCGATGCAAACAAAATCGCTTTACCAATTTTTTTCGTATTCACAAAAATATCCGGCCACAATTGCCTTCCAAATGACTAAGAAATCGAATAAAAAAAATTTAAATAATGATTAGCGATAGTTTCGATTTGACAAGAAACTCACAAGCTTACATATTTAAATTGAATGTGTGTACGAGTATAGTTCCATTGAACACAGGTGCGTTATTGTTATGATTCAACCAACGATCTCACTTTCATTGTATTTCAATGCGTGTATATGTTAACACATATTCAAGTGCCATGGAAACCTCCATACACACATATACACACACACACCCTTCCGATTGCCATTTAATTGTCACGCACACTCATCCAATCCAATTGTCAATCGAGTTTAATTATGGCTAGACGCAACGACTCGTTAGTAATGTTGCTGGTTCGTCGTTGGTTTCTTTATAATGAAAGTCTTGATTTTTCGGATTTTAGATACTCTGTAAAATGGTTTTTTTCCGTTTTCTGCCTTGATCTTCTCTTTGCAATTATTCAATTGACATCTTCAATTTGTAAAGCCGTTAAATTTCCAAATGATTCATGCGATATTTTTATATGCAAATTGACATTTGATTTTTATTACAAACATGCATGAAATTGTCATTCATTTCATATAAACCTAAACCAACAAACATTCAAACGTATTCATCGAAGCAATTTTGTTTATTATTTTTTGAATGGCAAACGAACGTGAAGTTGTGCGCTTTACTAACCATCAAGTATATTGTTTATACACATAGCGGCAAAAGAGAGTTCGAACAATGTTATTGTTTTGACAGTTGTTCATAGACTAGAAGCTGTCGGGTTTGAATTTGAGAATTTAAAAAAAATGTTCGATGGTTACGTGTTTGTGGATCAACTCCCAACTGATAATTCGGATGTGAGTTTTGTGATAATTTGAAATTGAGACGAAATAACAAATAATCGAAAATATTTTGTCTCTTTGGTTTCAGGAGCCCGCTGTGCATATTTACACTCGTCCATTTGATCTGACTTCTGTGAAGCCTCGAGATTCACTCAGCATTTACACGACTGCTTTTCTTAAATCGATTATGATCTGTGATGACGATTCCAATGTATACTCCCAATACCTAACCGCATTCAATATCCACGAATGAAAATTGAAATTGAATCAAAGTAAAAACTGTCCAATATTATTTTAGGTACGAGAAAGCATAAAGATAATCAGCGATTGTGGATTGCATTACAGCATTGAGCTACCAAACAAAGAGACCGTCATCATCAAAGCATTTTCATATGGAAGCAAAACACTGAACATTGTCATTTTGTTTGAATGTAATATGCGACTTCATTTTCAATACTAAATTAACATACGATTTCCTTATTTTGCTTACTTAGTTGGCTACTTTGGTTTTCCGTCAATTAGATTGCGATCGATACACATTGTATGCTGGACAATTCAGTGGCAACAGTGAAATTTTGAACCACATGTTCTTGCGAAAGTTAATGGCACAGAAACAAATTGATGATCTGTATATTGATGTAACGTCAGCCGATGTTCGCGACATCAATTTGCGGAGGAAAGCTGTCGGTGAGATTGAGTCAATAGTTAGGTGAGTTCTTGACTGACCAATGAAAAATCTTGATGAGAAGTGAATGAATTTCGATGGCAATATATCTTTGAAGGTGTGGAAGTAATAGAAAACAGCCTCTTAGTATTAATAAGATATTTTTATGATCCTTAATTTAAATATTCATCTTGTCAAAACAATAATTTCCATCATATCTCAAAATGTTGATTTTTAATCTTTAAAAAATGCTTGAATATTTTAGATCAACGAACGATTACTCATTTCATATGTTGATTGATGATTTCGGCTATGAAGATCTACTATTCGATTTGACGCAGAAAGGTATAAGAGTGTGTCTCGATTTGAACCGTTCTCAAATATTTCAAAGGCAACAAATTTTACATTATTTCACCACAAATCCCGAAGAAGCCGATATAATCATCACAAATGAACAAGCGGACAATATTCAAAAGTACTTAAATTTTTTAAACTATTTTTGGTTCTTTTATAACTTTTTTTTCATTTTCTTTAATATTAAATTAATAATTTATTTCAATTCGAATTGATTGAAACAATTGTTCATTAATTGACAATGTAATTTCTAGGTTATATGAAGGTTCGAAAATCATAAGTATAAAATTGACAACAGATCCATACGCTACATCTTCAGATGGTCTTCGAATTGTAAAATACACCAAATATCCAACGATTCAAGATATCCAGTACATCGTTCATCTGACCGCACCATTGCACGTTTACACAATCGGTGAACCAATTTCGCTTCCGTTCAATTTAAATCACTTATGTCGGTATGACGAAACCTAAGATAAGGAGAATCAATGTAGTGGTCACGGATGATATGACTCATTATTGCCGTAAAAATTAATAATCGTTTGATTTTTGTTTGTGCCGAAAACAGCCTATGACTGATTAATAAAATAAAATTGTATTTCCTAAAACAGAAATGTGGGCCTGAGAGTGAAAGTGATCAACAAAAAGTTGAGCGTAAAAGTGACCTAACTACATACAAAACACATGCTACCGTCACGCTGTTTTGTATGGAGTTAGGTCACTTTTACGCTCAACTTTTTGTTGGTCACTTTCACTCTCAGGCCCTCAAATATAAAGTTAGAATTAGATCAAATCAAATTTTTTCCAATGTTAATCTGTTGTAAATTATCGCACATAAATAGATTGAACCATGGCAATGGTGCAGTTTGGACCAACAATAACGGAAGAAACACTTTTGACAATTTGTGTGATCAGAAAATATATTGCGACCTTTGATGTGTTTTCCTTCTCTTTTTTTGTGATACTGGGAAGTTGTGAATGAAGTTCATATCAATTGAATGTCTTTCATTGCACACAATAAACACAGTCTTTAATAGAAGCATCAACCGACTATTTATTTATTTTGCATTTCAACTTCAAACGGAAGCATCCAAATACAGTTTTGTAAGGTAAACCAATCAAATGTGCAATGATGACAATAGCGCTTGGTTTCATTTTCGCTGAAAAAGAATAAAACGAATTCGTTGTAGTTTTTTTTTGTCGAGAAAAAGTTTGCTAAATCAAATTTTAGATATTTTATAACTGAAATAATCTTGATGAGTTTTTTAAGCCTCAATAAAGGAAAAAATCCAATCGGTTGCTCTTTTCGACAATATACAATCCAGTTTAAAAACGTTCAGCGCAAGCATAAAACAAATTATTTGATCAAATAATCTTATGGTGAATTCGCGGTAAAAAAAAGAACCAACTAACGCTATCAGCGCGTAACATACCGTTCAATTTTGAATGGGCTTCGTTACGAACCACTTAAACGATTGTTATTCCGGCTGAGCACACAACTTTATCAAACTGCCATTCAGAACTGTTGGAACCGAATAAAGCCAAAAATAATTCCAAACATTAGTCAGCTATATACAGAAGCATTTGCTGAAAAGAGTTTCAGTTGTAAATTGGTCGTAATTGTAGCAACATTGAAAAAAATAAAGTTCTTGAAATGTGGCTAGAATTCAGTTTGATCGAATCCAAAGCCGAATCCAAAAACTAAAAGTGATTTAAATGCACTTTAATTTTTTTTCGTCGGATTCTGATTATTTCCACTTAATACGTGTTTCCTTCAGTCCAGTAAATAGCAATTTATGTGTATATTCGAGGCAACTTTCGTGTGTGATCAGCCCATTTTTTCCCCCATTTATATTTGCAGCAATTTTTAAATAAAATATCCATTTAGATTAGTTAAGAACATAAAAAAGTGTTCACAAAAGTCGATTATGTATTACGTAAATTGCTTGAAAATGGTTTTGTGTGTGCTGCTACTGTTGTTTTGCTATGTGCAATGCCATCCCGGCGCAACCGATTGCGATAGACGGCTTGCAGATTGTCGATCGGGTAGGCCATTCAAAATTTGAGCTGTTTCATTGTGATTAAGTTTTCTTTTGTTGTTTGAACGATCAATGACATTGGCTTAAATAATTCCATATAGAAATTGAGCACTCCATGCATCCAAATATACCGATGAGACAAAAACGAGGCAAAATCCATACAGCAGATGTGCACGACGATTACTATGACGAGACGAGTTCATTGTATTGGGAAAGTTGGGCACAGTACACAGTGCACAATCACTTAAGAAAAGCACGAGAGCACAATACGAATAAGGCCAAGAATGTTATATTCTTTTTGGGTGACGGAATGTCAATAGCGACGCTAGCGGCTGCACGAACGTATTTGGGTCAAAGACAAGGAAAAACAGGTGAAGAGACTCGCTTATCATTTGAAGAATTTCCATACGTTGGCTTATCAAAGGTAAATTTGTAAGTTACCGTACGACGACAGCATTTTTAATTAATCCTTCTCGGCTGTGCTTCCCCGCAGACTTACTGTATTGATAAACAGGTGCCTGATTCGGCGTGCACAGCAACTGCGTAAGTAAACACTTCACGTGCGGGAAAGTGAAACACAACACACCCAGATTGATCCATTTTACAAAATGTAAATTGACAGATACCTGTGCGGAGTTAAAGGTAATTTCCAAACAATTGGGTGCAACGGTCGAGTAGAATTGAACGATTGCAAGGCTGCCAATACTACGGTAAATCAAGTACAGTCGTTGATGGCATTGGCACAACGAGCTGGCAAAGCAACCGGATTTGTGACAACAACCACAGTTACTCATGCCAGTCCAGCTGGTAACTATGCACACACTTCAAATCGGGGATTTGAATGCGACAGTGATGTTACTTACGAAGGACTGGATCCAAATGAATGCCAAGACATTGCAAGTCAATTGGTAAAGATAAACACAAAACAATGACATAACCGTTAACACATTCAAAGCCAAATACTCATTGTTCATTCGATAGGTATACAATAAACCGGGCGATAAAATTAAAGTAGTTTTCGGTGGTGGACGTGCGAAATTTCTGCCGAAAACAACAACCGATTTCGATGGATATGAAGGTGAGCGTGCAGATGGAAAGGATCTGATTGAAGAGTGGAAAAAAGGCAAACCGAATGCAAAAGTCCTTTACGATAAACGTGATTTCGACAGTTTGGATATCGAAAATACCGACTTTGCTCTCGGGCTGTTTGCTCCTAGTCATTTGGACTTCAATTTAGATGCCGATCGTACAAAACAACCGAGTTTGCTGGAAATGACGGAAGCGGCCATTGAAATATTACAGAAGGATGAAAATGGATTCTTTCTTTTTGTTGAAGGTAGAGAGAAATTTGCAGAAAATCATAACTTAAAAAAATAAATTAAATAATTGGGGAAATCTCTTCAATTCTCAATTTTAATTTAAAAAAAAAAATAATTCTCAAGGTGGACGTATCGATCATGGTCATCACAACGCACAAGTCATCAAGGCATTAGATGAAACGGTGGAATTTTCGAATGCCATCAAACGAGCCGTTGAAATGACCGATCACGATAATACGCTGATTGTTGTGACCTCTGACCATGCACACACCATGACAATAGCAGGCTATCCGGATCGCGGAAATCCAATTACTGGATTAAATTCTATGTTAAGCGACGTCGGTAAATAACAGATTCATACTGGATGCAAATATGCATTCGTTTCTTCTTTTTTTTTTCAAAAAACAACTTCATAGCTTGCCTTCTGTTCTTTTTTTATGGGTAAGAATTTTGAGAATTGAAACCATTTTTTTTTTCAAATTGAAAATTTTGCAGACAATTTACCTTCTCTAACGCTATCATATGCCAACGGGCCTGGTTTTGGAATATATCAAACGCAGAATGGCGTGCGGAATATAACTGAAATTAAAATTGGTAAATTTTTTTTTAGCCAAAAGTCTCGCCTCGCTTATCCAAAGTTGAATGTTCATCTGTCTATTAAATGAAAATTTTTATTCGAAATTGTTGGTAAAAAAATTTTTGTGTGAAAACCTCATTCCAAGCATCTAGAAGTCAAATAGCACGCATAACAAACAAAATAGTTAGTTGAATGTAAAAATGTGGTCAAACACTCGTGACTGACAGACACAGATGAACATTCAATTTTTTTTTATATAAATTCCCTATTAATTATATAACTTTAATTCACTTTGCTAGATAAAAATACTATTTATCCGGGTTCGTATCCGACTCTTAGAGAAACACATGGCGGTGACGATGTGGGTGTTTTTGCTTTGGGTATGACGAATTATTAATTGAAAATCACCAAATTGATCTGAGCACAAATTTTGATTTAAGATGAACAAAAATTTGTGTTCATTTTCAGGATGTTTTTCGCACCTATTCAGCGGAGTGTACGAGCAAAACACTATTCCACATTTAATCAGCTATGCAGCGTGCTATGGTGATGGGATTACAGTATGCGTCCCGGAGTGACAGAGAAGCAAACCGCTTCAAGCGATGAATTAGAGTTTTTTTTTTGCTAAACTTAATAAGAACTTAGTTTTGATTATTTTGCTATAATTTTCAGTTAATCGCGACTTATGCTAACTTGCTATATTTACTTTGGCTTTTATTCTTTTCATTCTGTCTTTTACCATTCATTAAACCTACGTAGTATTAAGAACAAAAATAAAGTTAGTTGTTTGCCAATAAAAACTGGTAACATTTTTCTTATATTTTATTTTCTTCCTTGTTCTGTTCTCTCTTTGTTCTATTAATTGATTGCATTCATCGTAGTAAGTGGGAATTTTTTTCATTTTAAATCAATTATTTAATGATGTATTTACATCATAGATAAGGTTACACAAAAAATTTTTCTTCTTGTTTTTTTTTTCATTTTCTCCTCCTCCTTAACACGTGGCCGCTTAAAATGATGATAGCAATTTTTTTTCAATTCATAGGTATCTTGTTATGCATGTTATTTCAGATGGTAATGAAAATTTTCTACAACACAAGAAGCTTCATGTTAACAAAAAAAAAAATGTCACACTGCAACTAGAAAAAGGCACAAACAAATCTAACGGCTCTTCATTTCATCATGTAGTGCTTAAATTTAACGTTTCCATCATGCACGGTGAATCAAAATTACAAGGATCTGATTTGCAGCATATAGTCTACGACTACCGTCCATGTATTTGCGAATCTTGAACATATACTGTGTATACACAGCGTGAACGCACATACATTCACGTGCGGTCACTGTCAATGTGAAACTTCAGTGACAGTTGCTACCAAGCGCTAATCGTATTGTATGTGTATCTCTTTCCTTTGTAAACAGCACTGCTATGTAGTGATTCACAATTCATCCAAACAGCATTCTACTCTGACTCTATCTCAGAAACTCAATGCAACTGGTGCATGAAATTTCAGTTGTCAATTGCATTCTGCACAAAGTTTATCGTTGCCGTCAGCAGAACAAATACTTTTCATTTCCAAATTCATTCATTATTTAAATCAATTGATAATGCCAATCGGTAAGTTGACATTTCGAAAGAGAGAAAAATTAGAAATAAACTTTGACAAAAAAATTAAACGCAGTTGAGAAGTTATAAAGAAAACTTGAAAGTTGAAATTATTTCCATTAAGACACATAAAGTTTTCTGGCTAGAGAAGAATAAATTGCTGGCTAGAATTGCCATGTTCAATACCGTCTTAGTACATATTCGGTTTTTTATTTTACGATATTCCAGGTGGATCACTAAGATGGGTGCCAGCATCAAATGGACAGGTTCCTCATGGAAGTGTTGAAGGCGGTAGAGATCTTGAAGGTAACGTCTGAGAGACTATTTTGACACATATGAAAAAAATGCCAAAAAACCAAAGAAACCGGTTTTATTTGAAAATTTCTTGTTCGTGTATTTTCATCCCATTGTAGGTGAACCCTTATTTGTGGGTCGTGCTCGTCATGAAGGTGATTTGATTCCGGGAAAATTGGTTCCGTCTCACAAAGTGACTTATGTGGCTTACGGAGGTTTAGAACATCCGCACAGAAATTATGAAGTTTTAGTTGGTTGTCGTCCACGCTGGGTTCAAGTTACGGGAAATCGAATTCCACCAAATGCCATTCAAGGTAAACAATAACAAAATCCCAACAGCCAAGAAAAATTGATTAAAGTTTTAATTGTGTAGGTGGAAAAACGTCTGGCGGCGAACCATTGTTCATTGGTCGTGTGCATCACAAAGGAACTCTTACAATTGGGAAAATTCATCCGAGCCATGACGTCTGTTATATTCCATACGGTGGACAAGAACTTCCTTTTCGAACCTATGAAGCTCTGTTGAACGATGAACCTGCTCCGAATCAATCTTCAGGATTAGAAAGATTAGAAAGATTGGAAAGAAGAGCAACAACATCAATATCGCAACAACCACCACCAACGCGATCAGCACCAACAGCAGCGCCGGTGTCGACATCAGCTGCTCCAACACCGGTGGCATCGGCACCTGTGGCATCAGCACCTACCGCTCCAACAGGAACGGTGCCATTGTGCGCTATTTGCCAAGAGGATCTGCTCTCTAGATCACCAAGGACACTGCCTTGTAATCACGCTCTCTGTTCTCCATGCATCTATCAGTTGATCGAATTTGGGCAATCATGCCCAGTATGCCGCCAAGGTATACCATCAATTGAAGCTTGCAAACCAATTTTCTTTCCATAAACCTGTTTGAATTTAAAAAAAAGTTAGGAAATAATGCTCTCTACGCAGATTGTTTCAGACCACAAAGATATTTCTATGTTGCCATGATATAATATTTGTTAAGTTTATTTGAGGCTGTGAGAATGAAAATGGCAATACAGGAATAAACATTCGAAGCGCATCAAGAAAAAAAAAATCGCAAAAGTGAATCATGAGTTCTGAATACGCAAAAGTGAAACATGAACCTCCTATGCCTGCTCCAAAAAAAAAGTTGCCCCTCATCCAAAAGGCCCGGGCAGTTTCGAAAAATATACCTCAAAAAAATAGGTTTTGTCTAAAAAAAATCACATGGGTACCATATAAAAACCCATGGCAAGCCCCATATGAAAATTTTCATGACAGCGATTTCGGAAGCCAATTCATATCGCAACATTTCGACCTAAATCATTTTTCCAGCCAATTCTCGGCAAAAACTGATGATGAGGTTTTGTTTGGCTCGTCAATATGTACAACTTTTACCAAGACATCAGCCCTTGAAAAGGCATTCTGGGCCAGTTACAGTGTAAAATGACGAAAAAAATGGCAATTGTTCGGCATTTTTTGCATTTTTTGCTCTACTGGTCACCCAGGTGGTAAACTTTTGTTCAATTTTGGACTTGTGTCGTGTAACCAGGACCTGTACAAAACATTTTTTACTTGTACGATTGCGATTTGGAATCCGAACAAAAATTTATATTTTCATAGTAAAATCCATGAAAAACGTATATTTTGTTCGGGAGGTACCTCAAAAAGTCAATTTTGAGAGTTTTTGTCTGGGTAGACTCCACATATTTTTGAGAAAAAATAACATTGCACCAAGACACCATCCCTGAAAAGCCTATACTTAAGGATTTTTTGGTCAAAAGTCGATTTTTTGGGAGTTGAAATCGAATATGAGGCCAGAAACATGTGAAAACATCACTCGATTTGGTCATGTAAGTACCCAAAATGTTCGTAAAGAACCATACTAGATGTTCAATGGCAGAAAGGGTAGAAATCTTTTGCTTTTACCTGTCAAACCGAAGCTCATGTTTGTGATTTGCTCATTTTGGCCTGAAATCAATCGGCACTAAATTCCATCCAAATTGCAATCTAAGAAGTGCCAAATTGTTCATACGGCTGCTGGCTACATGACACGAGTCGAAAACTGAACAAAAGTTTACCACCTGGGGGACCAGTAGAGCAAAAAATGCCGAAAAATTGCCATTTTCCGGTCATTTTACACTGTAACTGGCCCAGAATGCCTTTTCAAGGGCTGATGTCTTGGTAAAAGTTGTACATATTGACGAGCCAAACAAAACCTCATGAAAATTTTCATATGGGGCTTGCCATGGGTACCCATATGATTTTTTTAGACAAAACCTATTTTTTGAGGTATATTTTTCGAAACTGCCCGGGCCTTTTGGATGAGGGGCAACTTTTTTTTTTTGGAGCGGGCTACTGCCCATGTAAATTCATGTTTCACTTTTGCATATTCAGAACTCATGATTCATTTTTGCGAATTTTTTTTCTTGATGCGTTTCAGAATGTTCATTCCTGTATTGTCATTTTCATTCTCACAGTCTCATTTGAATAAAGGATTCCTTCAATTAAATATAAAATAAAAAGTTCCCAAAGAAATCGGCCAAATGTTAACATCAATGAATTGGAATGAGTCAGACGAATATAAAATATGTACATATGAATGCGTGATCGTATTCATGATTTCTTGTGAATTAGTTTTCTGAGAATCAATTTATTCAATTCTTTCCCATGAGTATACGAATACTGATTATTTCGCTGAAACTAAGATTTGGTTTAATCACTGGCTGTGATTCGCAACAAAAGTGATAACACGATTCGTCACAATGTCATGAGTTATATGCCCCAATGCGAAATAAATTAGATTATATGAAGACAAAAAGAAACATTGCTCATTAATTCTGAATGAAATAAATGCCATGTCTCAATCCGATAGATGTGTCAATTTACTAACCTTTCAAATGAACCGTTGCGACAAACAAATTTCCTCAGAATATTTTAATTTTAAAGTGCAACATAAAATTGTTTTCATGTGGAGTTGTTGTTGTAAACTCTATGAAAAAATTTCATGTTGAACTTTAAAATTAAAATATTCTGGGGAATTTTTTTTGTCGCAATGGTTCAAATGCCAGTCTTCCGTTTAATCTCCAAAAATTCAGCACGAAAAGAAAAAATAACAACAAATTTATGATAAAATGTTTCTTATAATTTATTTCCTTGTTCTGTTCTCTTTTTGTTCTATTAATTGATTGCATTCATCGTAGTAAATGTCAATAGTTTTTCCATTTTAAATCATAAATTACGTTATGGATAAGGATCTACACGATTTTTTTTCCTTCTCTCTCTTATTATTTTTTTTAAATCTTCTTCTTTTCCTTAACACGTAGCCGTTCATAATAAATGTTAGTAAGATAATAATACAATAATAATAGCAATAAATTTAAAATATAGTAAATCTTAGTTTCAGTGTCCATCCACAAAAAAAGTTGTATACGTATGCTGTATGTAGTTTCTTCAATTGGAATCGCTGACTCGAACGAAAACAAAGCAAAACCAAATGAAATAAAGAATCCAAAATGAAAATAATAATAATAATATAATAAATGTTTTGATTGTGTTCAAAGTAGCGTATTCATCGTTCAGGAGAAACGGAAAATAAATGGGTTGCTAGGAAGGGAAATGCTAATGTAGACATTTCCGAATACTTTTCGAATAAATTCAATAGAAAAATCACAAGAAATATGAAATCGGTGCATTTGATGGAAAACTAATGTTACAGAACATCAATTGAACGGTAATTCGGTTTTTTTTGTTTCTTCTACATTGTTTTGTATGTATGTGTGTTTTTTTCTGATTATTTTTTTTCTTCGTTATTCACACAAATAGGAGAACAATTAAAAATCGACGATAAAAAAAACACAATGTCAATGCATATTTCACATGAAGTAAATAGCAAATGTATTACTCGCGTTTAGTTAGAATCTGCCATCAATGTTGGACAATTTGTTTTCATTTTAAAAACTTTTCTTTCTTTTTTTTTTACTTTAAATGGTATTAAGGCAATGTCTATATAAATAATATTCGTGTAGAAATACATGTTTATGTATGTTTTTTTCTTCTGTTATTTCTTTCACTTCTCGGTTTGTTTTTTGTAATTTTTTTTTGTTTAATTTTTTTTTTCCATTGTAAAAAAGATGTAAATATCTAATTCAATTTTTCATTAATTTTTTTTTTTTGCTTGATTTGTTTTTATTTATTACGACGGTCGGTTTTCTCATTTTGCACGATGAAAAACGGAAAAATTCAACACTCGTTTATTTTAGGTGCATAAAATTGATTTTGTATATTGAGCTTCTGCTAATGCGGTGTAACTATTACTCGGTTCAAGTTGGAAAAATCTCGACCACCAATCGTCTATATTTTGTTTTGTTTTTTTAATTGAAGAAAAGTAATTGCAAAAAACGAGTCTATGAAATATGCTGAAAATGCTGAATAAATCCCATGTTACCACTATGAAAAGCTGGTACGTTTATGCTAAGTATCAATTTGTATAGTTGGTTGTTTGTTTTTTTTTACTTGTTTGTTTCGTTCGGAATAGCCATTTATAAATACGACAAATGAAGTGTTGATATTGAAAAAAAAAACAATCGGATTTTTTTTATTGCCTGATTTGCTTGCTAAATGATCTCATGCATTTCTATAATTTCTGTTACGATATAAATTTCAAATTCTTTTTTTTTTTTTCTCATTTCTTCTTTTTGTTAAATATATATACATTAGGCAGACGTTCCCTCTCCGCATGCATTCTCATCATAGGTTTTCATTTATTGTATGTCCCTCTAATTGGTTTACTGCACAATTTGTAAATTGATTTTAATTTTAACATTCTGGCAACAATTTAATATAAAATAACAACGATGCACACAAATTCGATCGACGATTTATTTTCTTTTGTCTCTATTTTTGTTTGTTATATAGTTTGTTTATGTCTGTTTACGATAAGAATGGATTGGATGCGGCCATTTCTGGATTGAGCCAGGACGCTGCAGCATTATTGTTGTTGTTGTTGTTGTTGGTGTTACCGGTCGTATTGTTTCGGTTATTATTGGTTATATTATTCTGAAAAAAAGTGAAGAAAAAAAAACAAACATCATTTCAGAGCTAAGTCACAAATGATTGGCGGTATTTTATTGGGCTGCAGTGTGAAGTGATTTTTTTTTTGTTCAAAAGTCATGTTTACACATCAAATTGCATCCACTATTTAAGTAAAAAAAAATAATCAGACTGAATTAATTTTCGGATAAAAATGAAGATCGATTTTATAGCTTGTGAACATTGGTTTAAATTGTCAATTTCAATATGCGGTGCTTTTTAGTTTTTTGAAAATTTGTCAATACAAAGCCAAAAAAAAAAAAAATATTCATGAATTTCTTTATTCCCCCAAAATCATTCTTCACTTTATTCCGAAAAAATTATTTCAGTTTGAAAAAAATGGGTAAAAACTATAAAAAAAAAACTAATTAAAGTGTTAATTGAATTAACTGAATTCCAAACGGAAGATAAATCAGAAAACATAAATGTGAGAGTGAAAAAAATCCAAGCGATAACAAAACGAAACCGAAGCGAACGTTTTTGTATCAACGATTCATGTGAAACGGAATGGATAACAAGAGTGCATAAAATGGAACAATGCAAAAGGATAATGGGCAAATAAAGAAGATAATTGCAAAATTTGTATAGATGATTGGATCGGGTGACAAAAATAATGAAAGAAAATGGTGACAAAAATGGACAAATGGGCTTCAACAATACCTAACAAAGATAATGAAGTGTTTTAAGTTCACTTTATTTGTGTGTTTATGTGTATCGATTTGCAAGAGTTACCAATGGCATTGTTTTGTCTATTTAAGCGTCCAAGCTTCCCTGTTATGCTGTTTTAATACGAAAAATACAAAGTGGACATGTTTTGATTAGGTTCGATTGATTTGCTTCACGGCGATGGTTTTTTTTTTATTTATCAAATTGAAGCTAATCAATACGTAATGAAACGATTTGATTTGAAACATTTCAATCAATTCGTTTTTTTCGTCTTCGTGGATGAGACTATATTTTATGTACATTTCGAGGCTATTTCGAATCCATGAAATATTGAGCAAATCGCACAAAATGTGACCATATTGTAGAGATTCATTTTCGACTATGTAATTCAGGCGGGGGAAAATGATGGCAGATTGAGAAGAGCGAAACGTTTGGTGGCCAAAGATGAAATCATATTCAAATGAGTTTGCAACAAATACACAGAGTGCACACATTGTTCGCTGTTAATTTTAATTGGCATCAAATGAAATTGACAACGAAAAATTGTGTTGAGTGACAAAAAAAAAATAAATATATACACAGTGAACATGTTGCTTGATGGTACACATTATAGCCACTAAATGTTTTCTACAATTCAATATTTCTGTCTACTTTTACTTCTGAAAATGGTGTTGTTGGATACGAGTTGAGCGAGAGAGCATATACATATCGATCGACATTGGAATTCGATGAAAAACGCATATGTTTTGTGAATGTCAATGAAATCAACCATGAATGATGCTAAAAAATTTGCGACAAGTGTTGTATGTGGCTTTGGCATTAGTCTGAAATTGGCTGCTGTTGTTGTTGTTGTTTTTGTCGTGTGGACAGTGTGTTATTGTACTCACGCGTTCATTGTCAACGCATTTTTGGGAGATTTGATTGAAGTCATGGTATTCGTCATCGTAATAGAGCTTGTAATTGTTATTGTAAGTTGGATTAGTGGTAATGTGTATATCTTCGATGGCTTGAACAACGTGCTTCGTATCAAATACATCGTCGTAGTTTGCGTTCGCATCGTATTGATCATCATGTGTTGTATTATGCCCATCAACATTTGTGGCGTACTGTGGCATACATAAGACAATATAATCATAATTCAATTATACTCATTAAAAGAAGAAAATCACCTAAATAGATATTAGACATGGTACTTGTATGAGCTTTTTTAAACGGATTTTTTTTTCTCGTCTAGGTGAAATAACAACAATTAGAGAAACGATTTTATGTACATAAATAGTTATGGCGCTGCTTTTTTTTTCGTATGTGTGTGTTTGGATTTAGGCCGCTCACAAATTAGTTGTTAGTTAATAAGCTTAGGCAGCAGAAACGTATATATATGTTTAAATTCGTATGATCCATATTAATCCATGTATTGCACAATGGCTGGTGTAATTGATTGCCTTACCTGACTGCTATTGTTCACTGGTGCCCATGGATCTTGGCTTAAGATAACTGGAAATGGGCTTTGCTTTAGCTGATTGATGGACGGAACCTGCAGGTATTACATGTAATATCCAGAACAAGAAATGAAAAACAAAAACAAATTCCCAATTTTAACAAAACCAGTTCTCAATATGTGGTGATGTTTATCATCGAAAACTTACCGGTTGCATTTGCTGTTGGAACAGATTTGTTTTTGGTGGTTGGTTCAAATCACCGAATGGATTGTAGGCCGCTTGTCCAGGATTCGTTGGATTTGTTGTTTTGATTAATTGATCCAAATTTACCAGAGCCGAATTTTCACCCAAGAATGACTGCGGTGTTTTTCTCGTTGAATTATTTTTTGCGGCTAATGGATCCATCTCATCGAGCAAAGCTATTGATTTATATCCGAAAGAGGAGCCGATTTTATTTTTGCGATAAAATGAAATTATGCATGCAGAGCGAAAATGCTTTGCTTCAAAATGAATGACTTACCATTGCTAGTGTTGTTGTTATTGTTGTTGTTAGGATTTTGAGTTTTTGCTCTGTTGGATATCACATCAAATTCGTCATAGTCTGAGTTGGGCGATGTTTGCGCACCGATTGGCGATGGTCGAGACTGTACACAGAGAGCAAAAGAGAAAATTATTGGCTTATTTCAATTGCATTTCAAAAATGAGCTCGAAAAATACAAGGAATACATACGCCTATGTTAGATGGTGCCCAAGGGTCAACGACAGCCGATTTGGATGGTTGCCATGCATCCGCATTTGTTTCTGGGGCTTTGGTCAACCATGGATCGGGCTGTTCGGGCTTATGTTGTTTCGACAACCATGGATCGCTCAATGGCGGTGCATTCGATGCTACATTGCCGTTACCGTTGCCATTGGCAGCGGCAGCAGCAGCATTCAGTCGATGATCGAGTTGCAACCAATCTTCAGTGGACGATCCAGATGCAACCGATGGTGAATGATTGCGAGCAACCCAGTTCTCGACATTACTAGCACCGGCTAGCGATGGAATCGGTGGTTGCCTTGAAATTGCTCCAGTATTTGTATTCCAAGGATCTGTTGCTGGCGATGCACGACCCCACGGATCCGATGCCTGTAAAACAGAATGACAATTCTCAAAAATGTGTGATACAAAATGAGATTTCGTTTAGCCAATTGAATGGTTGCATACTGGTTTTTGATCTGAGATTGGCATTCCCCATGGATCGCTCGCCTGCGATGGACCTGAAATCGATGCAGCACCCAATGAAATATCCAACAAATCCATCAAATGGCTTGCATGTGCCTGCTTCTGTTGAGGCGTTGGATCAATACCTTGTTTTCTATAGACACAAGAAAGAAAAAAATCAGTTCCATTAATTTGCATGAACAAAAGCGCAAAAATAAACGAAATACATTTTATTTTGTTAGTCAAAACTCACTTAAAATCTTGTTCGCTTTGACTCAAAGCAAGTTGCAATCGAACGTCATCGCTGCGTCTCTTGGCCTCCTCTTGTTCGGCTTCTTCTCGACTCATTGCCATCGCCAATTGCAATTGTAGCTCCTCCTCGCCCACTGTCTGAGGACGTACATATTCCAATTCGGATGCAGATCGTGATGCTTCACTTTCGGCGCGCCAAGATGGGCTATCCCGATGGCTTAGCGTTGGACCATCAATGGAACCATCACTGCCAAAACCGCTGGCATGTTGAGCGAAACGCTCTTTTGCCTTCAACGCTTTGGTTCGTTCGTTTTTCAAGCGTTCATCATCTTTTAGCAACGACACCAATGTTTTGGCCTTTTCACGTACATGCAAACCTTGATCTTTTCCCTCTTCAAAATACTGAAACTCTTTCAATGTTTGTATTGCGTAAATGTTTTCTTTGCATTGTTGAGCAACTTTTTCGGTGCCAGTCTTGATCAAATACTCGAGTAAGATGAGTGCTTTGTAAACGTGACGCCAATTCTTGCCGTGGTCATTCAATCGTTTCCAAATCATTTGCATTATTTCGGAAAATGCGACCACATTGTAGGTGAGGTCGGCTATTTCAGCCATTATCGTTGCTGATGGACCCCATGGATCATTCGATGTTGCTTCACGTACTTTGACCTGAATGACGATGACCAGCGATGAAAGAAGAAGAAACAAAAAATTAACATCACGATTCAATGACAAATAATTCAATATCACTCAAAATGTGCCTACGATAATTACCTGAGGATCCGAGTAATTGTGCGCTAAGTTTTTGATATTTCTTCGAATCCCTGCCACGTTAACTTGCATGTCGTCTTTTTGCCGTCTCACTGGAAAATAATCGAAAAAAGCGGATTTTTGTTAGTTCTCGGCGATATTATTTTTCTTTCTCATTTATTGATACGATTAATTTTATGCAAACTATTTGATTGATTGCAATTTCATTGGATGAATGTGAAAATGAACATTGTTTTGTGTCTTCTTCAAGTTAATATCATTGAATGTGAGAAGCTTTTGAAATGTATGTTTGCAGAGAGCGGAGAAGAAGAAGAAAATACAAAACAAAACAAAAAGTATGGTATCTAGATGGAATTTTGCTTTTCATTTCGTTGCTCGATCGAAAACGTGAAACTATTCAATGGTGAATTCGTTGCCGTACGGCCGAAAAAAAACAACAACCAACACCAACAGTGGCGCTGCTGTTTATATTTCGTTCGTGTCGTTCAAGTTTTTCGCGAGTACATATTATGTATATGTATATTGATAGCACTCAATCTATTGTTGTTAACGGGCTAAAACTAGACAGACAGTCCGTGACTGAGTTATACTATCAACTCAAAGAAATTACGATGTGATGCGTGAAATTCAATTTAAATACTTTCAAGTACATATAGATAACGAGATAAAAGTGAGCGCGGCACACATACATTTACGGTGCACTCTCAATTATGAAAGCAAAGAAAACAAAAATTCGTTGCTTGAATTTTCGTCGAAAATGCAAAGCTTACTGCTGAGAAAATTAGATATGTTTATGATTTCCCCTCCCATTTGCCAAATTGCTATGAACAGAATTGTTTTTTTTTCGTTCGTCGGCTGTGTGCAGTAATAACAGCATTTTTTTTTTCGGCGGAGGTTTTTCCATTTCCAATGGAACCAGATGCCATTCCAATTTCTAGATGCTTCTATTTATAAAACTGTCTTTATCATTTCATTTGATATCGAACTCGGTCGGCATTTAATATCACACTATGTATGTGAGCGAGTGAGTGTGAGCCGCGTTCCAAAAATATTACGACAATGACCAAATACAACGCATACAAACACACATAACTGTGCGCATTCAATCAGCCAGCATCATATGATCGTTCATGATTCATGATTACAATTCAAGTCTACACTCGGTGTATCATACCGAATTTACTTTTTATTTATTCGTTGAAAAAACACCGTCTAATAAAAACACTTCACACACATACACACGAAACCAAACAAAACAGCAACAGTAGCAACAAAATAAAAAGTTTCTAATTAAAAACTCGAGCAAAATAAAAACAAAAAATCAAAAATCAAAACGAAAACGAACAAAATTCTCAAAATTTATTCGAGAACATCAACACGGTTGATACGGAATGTGTTGCACTCCTGAAAAATGAATTGATGCTCGAAACCAACACTGAACACTGCTTCAGTACTGACTTTTGAAATATCGTCAAGAGAAATGTTTTGATGTAAATATCGTGTTTGGTGTTTTCGAACGAAAGAGAGAAACAACGAACAAAAAAAAATGGTTCACGTTGTGTGTTCGTTGTGTGTGTACGAAGTCTTAGGATACTGTGAGCACAAAACTGTTGTGCATTGTTTACTCTATCGCGAGCGCACCCAGAGCGATAGTAAATAATTTAATTTATTTTGTATGCTCTCGCTCTCTCTCTCTCGTCCCGAAACAACCAAATACGCAAAAGACACTGTGTATATGCATGAGTTTTCGTCGATTTCGTTGTCTTTGACTCGTTCCTCCTATTTTTTTGGGCATTCCGTATGCATCATATGTTGAATGGTTTGCGACTATGAGTTAGGTACTCATATACACTCGTTCAGCTCAGAGAGAAAGAGAGTATTCTCCGTGTTCATTTTTTTCTTTCATTTCTTCCGTTCAGTATTTTTTTCTTCAATATTCGTTCATTATTTCTCTTCTTTTCTGGTGTGCCATTTAGTAGATAGATATCTCACACACTCACTCACAAATGCTTCGTTAGTGGAGTTCTTTTGGTTTCCGTGTATTTACTACTTTGGTATTCATAACAAATAATTCGAATTGAAAGATATGTAGCGGAAGCCGTAGAATTTCTATATCCAGTCATTTACAGGCGAACGGCCCTGAAAATTTCCAACCACTTCAGTGCATTTGTTTCCTTAACATTTCTTTGTTTGTGCTTTGTGTTTTGCTATTTTTTTTCTCCTCTCTTCTCTTATTTTGTTGTTGTTGTTGTTGTGCTGTCTCCATTCGGATACTGTCGATCGAACTTGATTTATTTTTTACACACCTGCTTTTGCCAACTTCGACACCGACTAATCGTACCAATGCTCTTCGATAATGATGACTCAAGGAGAAAAAGAGTGAGAGATTTGGTGCGCCGCGGTTAATTCAATGTGAAAATGCAAGAGGATTTAACGAAAACAAGCGGCTAGACCATTATGAACTATACGTAACACATGGATAGTGTGGCGTTGCACGTGCCTTCACCATACGTTATCGTAATTATTGTTGAAAAAATAAATGTCAACAGGAGCCAAATCAAAAAAGTACGACAGAAAAAAAACACGGTTCACACTCTTAATCACTTATGCTCACGCCGACCATGGTATCTCTCACTCTGGCTCGGTTGATTACAGAACATAATGAAGATTTGTTGGAAAACTATGATAGAAAAAAAATTACAAAAATGAAATGTAAAACGAAAACATGGAAGAAGAGCGAGAGACAGACTTTTTTTCGTCAATTTTTTTTTAAATTCTCTTTTCTCCGTTTTTGCGAGAGAATTGAGAGGGACAGAGATGAGCAAAAATCAATAAGGTGTAATAGACGTTACCGCAAACCGTTGCATTTTAAACGATTATTGTAATTATGTCTGTATTTCAATTGAAATACTATCACATGAAAATCGTTTCTCAGAACAAATTCGTTGTACATATATGCAGGTTGTTCTTTTGCTACCTTCTCGTCGAATATATTAACATGCTTTAAGTCTGACTATAGAGGCCCGAGACATGAATAATTTGACGCAATGCGCGTACAGAACAACTTCATTCCACAATAGAATGCCGACATATTATACGATGATATTTTTGTTTTGTTCTGTTTAGTTCGTGTTTTTGAATGTGTTTTCATTTGTGTGTGAGAGGGAGAGAGAAAGAGAGAATGAAGAGTGGTTGCTGCCATCGTTCGAAATTCATTTACCGATGATACATTGAGTGTCCATAATGCAACGTAACGTCATTGGCCGCGTCATTCAAAATATAAATAAAGAGCTCGACTTTCTAAGTCTGCTTTCGTTTGGAATTAAGTCGACCTACCGCTTTTTGTGTGGTATGTGCATATACTTCTGTCTCAACAGACGACTCAATGAAATGCCCCGACACAACGGTACACACAACGAGCTCACAAACCGGCTGCACCGGGCTTTAGTCCGATGTTTTCTTTTCTCTGTTTGTTTTAACAATCGGTTTTCCTATGCAGAATTGTCGCATTTCCTCCCAATTCTCTCTCTCTTTTTTTTTTCTTTTGTAAGAATCTCTGCACCGATTCAATATGATACAGTATCATTAGTTGCCATTTTTATCGCTCATTACCAATGGAATAAAACCAGCTGAGTGACCTCTATTTTGCCAAAAACTTATTTTTTCCCCATCGATTGTGTCGACTCGTTACGTCTATCGAACACAAAGTAAATAGACACATTTTTCGAGACACTTTTAGTATAGCCATCCAGATGGATAGATTCACACAAACACGTTCAATGTGTATTCAGTTGCGAGCAATGAATCCGTTTAGATTTTGTTTGTTTATGACGCAAGTAAATAAGAGTCTAATTTAATTATCAATGTCAATTATCATATATACAATGAACCGTTCATATAAACACACACGTTCGCTTTGCTTGTTTGCTTGCCTGTTAAGTTTAAGGCTAGCCGTTTGTATATTTTCGAGGAAAACACATTTTTACCAGCCAGTCACACAATTTCAATAAAACCGAATAGAACGAACGAACCAACAAACGAGCCAAGCAACGTCATCATTCTTTGTCGCTTTGCTTTTTTTCTGTTGTCGAATGGGTTTTTTACTCTTTGAATTGTGTGTGAGTGTGTGCTTTCCATTTTTCCCTATATCGAGTTTTCTCTCGGTCTCTCTCTCTCTCTCTCTCTCGCTCACTCTTTGTCGCTCGCGATGGGAAAATCCGCATTCGGTTCTCAAGTGAAATCAATTAAATACCACACACTTCTTCTTTTTAAAACAAAGAGCGATAAACTCGGGACTGTGACGCTCTTCGTCACAACAAACAACACAAAAGAATTTATCTTTTCTTCTTCTTTATAGCTGCTTGCTATGACAGCCGCATTATCGTTTTACTTTATGGAAAATGTCTTGCGAAAATATTTGCGTTTTGAATGAATTTTCTTTTTCCTTTTATTGTCGTTACAAATGGAAATGGTCGACAAATGGAATTGAAATGAGTTTGAATCATTAGTCATATTTTTCTTCTTGTCATTCTTCTACGGCGATCAATCTGACAATGATCAACAATTGATTTTTGTGGAAATTGATACCGATGATTCAAACTTTGCACCTTCAATCATGTGCTGGAAATATTTCCAAATTTGAAATGCGATATGATCCATTAGATATGATTGCTAGATATGGGTCAGTTCAAAGCAAGAAAAATCGTTTGTCTAACAAAATTTTGATGAATTTCAACTAAGAATGTCATACAATTGAATTTGTCGTCACAGCGCAAAATTCTCTGAATATTTGACTAGAATCAACGCAACTGAATCAAAATCGCACGCGCACACACAAGTCAGAATTGAATAAGAGTTTCAGCCATGTGCTGTCCATTGCAAATAAGCAAATTAGACGGAATTTACAATCTTGTTCAAATAAGCAACAACAACGAAGTGCCTCATTAAATATGCACGTGATATATGTTGCAGACTAATGTGAACATTTCGGAAGCACATAAACTGATATCGAATTAAGATTCATCAATTATTCACGGCGTCCAAGTGATTATAACGAAATGTGAGGAAATTGTTGTTGATTCACGAACAGGGTTCATTCATCAGTGAAAAACAAAGTTGTCGTCTGATTGTATACGTTTTGAGGAAAGACCGAAACGTATAAAATCGTACACATCATGTCACGATAATAATAAAATTGACTAAGTCATGGTTTAGTGACAAATATTAGTCAATCTCTCTCTCTCTCTCTCTCTCTCTCTCTCTCTCTCTCTCTCTCTCTCGGTAGCAAATATTATCGAAAGCAGAAAAAATAGCATTCGGAATTATTGTTGCGGTTTTATTTTGTTTCGCTTTCAGTTTCTGTTGATTCTTTCGTATTGTTGTGAAACCTTATCACGGTAATATGTGTTATTTGTATCTTTATCGTCTTAAATAAATTCAAGTACATGATACACTTGTTCGCTGCGGCCAATGTGCTAATCCAATTCAATTGCGCTTGATCACTGCCTCAAAAAATTGTAGCGCGCATTTTTTTTCCGTTTGTTTGAATTGTCTGTTTCGAATGGTTAAAAGAAATGAGTAAGCCTATGATCGTAGTTGGTATGTGTATGAGTGTGTGCAGACGAGCAAAATTCGAACGTAGAAAAATCGGTGCGAAAATGAACGTGCATGTCTAGCAATGGGTAAAAAATAGGCATGTGATTTTAAGAGATATCCGGTGTATACATATAATTTTATCGATTTCTGTACTGAACATGAACTTTTGCTCTTTTTTTTCAAAAAAAAAATGTACCTTTTCGAATGATTTTAAAAGTGAATTTGCTCCCCTTCTATGCGAATTGAACTGAATGCATTCTGACTGCATGAAGAAAAAGAAACGAAAATTGTGTGTGAATGAATGAATGTATGCAAAATTTGCAACTGATGTTTATGATAGCAAAATCAGACAAAAGCTTTCATCTATTTATGATTATTTTGTTTGTTTTTTTTGTATTGATTTACGCAGAACAACTTTCCGTATCGTTTGGATCTTTTGTTTTGTGTATCATTTTTATTTTGTCATTGCGAAATTTCAATCAACACATACACACACATAATTTGTTGTCACAGTACAATAAATCATAATCAATACAAGAAGTTACTTTGAATTATAGCATTATCAAAATGATTAAATCAAATGCAATGAAGAAAAAAACGAAAAAAAAACGTCCACTTACCAATTTGTTTTTTCAAAAATCAAAAATGAAAAGTCAGATGAAGTTAAATGAATATACCAAAAATAAACGTTCTTGGAATTTATAGCTCAAACGAACGAGAAAACAATACGATTCTGTCTCAACCAATTTTCGAGTAATTAGAAAGAGTGAGTGAAATAAAAAATTGGGGGTTCGATATCCAGTCGTTGTTGTGTAAATGCGTTTCACGTTATAAAACAAAAAAAAATATGCTTCGAATTATTCTCTCTGCTCGAATTGTTGACCGCTTTTATCGATTCGATCCAAATCAAAAAAAAAGTCGCTACAATAGTAATATCCTAGTTGAAATCCAAATAACTGTACTTGTTTTGATTGTATTCGGTGTGGTATTTTTTTCTGTTTCTTTCGTTCTCTATTCGGTTCTTGAGCCGCTTGTGTTACTTTTTTTTCGGTTTGTTTCCTTTACTTTCTTGTTTCTTTTTTTTATGTTTCTTCAATGTACGTGTCCTAATTATTGATTTGTTTTGATTTTTTTTTCTCTATTTTACACAATTCACACACTTTCAAGAATATATATGCCGTAGAACTTCTTCTTCAGCTCGACCAAAGTAATTAATATTTCTCTTGTTGTTGTCCTTTTCTTCTTGCTGTTATTTCTCTTTTTTTCTTTCATTCAGACTGTGATTTGAATTCTTGTATAATATCACCGCAATTTATGGAATTTCTGCGAGCAACAACCGTCACATACACACGCACACACTTTATAGATAACAATTTTATATGTATATATATGAAAATAAATAAACGATAGCAGGTAGGTCAATATTTATGTATACGAGATGACGGCTGCCACAACCGATTCTAAAGGGGGGAAAAGAACACAATGAAAAAAAAAAGAAAAGTATACGATAAAAATCATATATACAAAAATTAAAAAGAGAAGATAACTCGATTAAAGTTAGTTTTTTTTTTTTCACGGAAATCAAATCAAAACGGTTACGTGTGTGTATATGTGTAATACAGCACTTTTTTTCTCGTCTTATTATTACAAAGCCAATCCGGGACACATACAAACAACAACAGAAAAGAAAAAAATAACAAATGGAATATGGTTGGTCTTGAAAATTCGGTTGTAGTTGAATTTCGAAAGCGATTGATCTGATTTATTTACAAAATGACGACGACACGTCAAGCGCAAAATACGCAACACACACTTTCCAAAGAAAACATCTATATATATATATAAAAAGCAATACGAAAATGGTTTGGACAAAAGCGAACACAAGAGAGAAAAAAGAAAACAACAAACCAGACACAACAAAGCACATATCGTCACTGACTTTTCTCTATTCTAAAATGTTACGAGACTTTTTCTTTCTTGCTTCCATTAACAAACAATTTTTTTTCTTTTTGAGTTTTCCTCCAACTTGGCAAAGCAATGTTACAAGCAACTCTAATCAAATATGGGATATGATCTTAAATTAAATTATCATTGCAACACAACAGTCGACGTAGTATTTAAACACAGAAATATACAGAAATATCAAGTGTAAATTACTTTTTTTCTTCTTCCTTCGATAGACCTTCTTGTGATGTGTGTATTTGTTTTTAATTTCCCAATTCTCTCTCACTTTCCAGCCAATCTTGCACTTTATTCGTTTCTTGTTTCGCTCCTCGCGACACAAATTCAACTAGTTTTTTTCAATTATTGTTGCTTCAAAAACACTTTTCACCATACGATTATTGAATTGGTTTCTGTGAAGTTTTCGTATTATTAAAAAAAAAACGAAGAAATGACAGTCAGTATCTTTTGTAATATGAAATTACAATGTATATATGGCGAATGGAATAGAGTAATGACATCAAGAAAATGAAATTCAACCATAATGGCAGATGACTAATCGGCGCTGCATTCGCTTTTTCAGCTTTGTTTGACAGCGAGAAGCGCCAAGCGTACATTTTTTAAAACAACACAATGTCGTTTGCAAAACGCGCTCAAAATCAATTCATTTTAATTTTGTTTCTGTTCAGACGCAACCCGTTCGAAAATGTCTACGGTTTTTAAATTGGAATGAAATTAAAAAAAAAAAAATTTGTTGCCAAGACGTGTGGATATTTTAATTACTTATTTTCTGACATTTCGGCTTTTTAAATAGAAGAAAATGACGTTTCACAGGAATATTCCAGTAGACTACAATGTTTTTTATTTCTCGTTTCATTTCATTTATTTTGCTAAATGAAAAAATGATTTAATTTATTCTTCATTCCCCAACTTTTTTCTAAATTGTCCATAAATACATGCAAACAATTTGGACTCAGCATTTCCGACGAGGAAATCATTAGTCAAGCCGATCGATGTTAAATAAAAACATATGCTTATTTAAGCAGTTTTTTTTTCTTCTTCGCTGTATGTGTATGTGCGGTGCTAATGTGTGAAGAAGAGAAAAAAATTCTTTAGAAACGAAGACACAGTAAAATAACAACACAAGCCAACCACACATGCTTCAATGAATATGTGTTTTACAACTGTTGTTTATCTGAAAAGGATGCTTGGGCCGATTTTATCGTCTCATTTCCATCTTCAGTATATTTTATTCATTCAGAATTTCAAATTGCGATAAAATTATTCTTGACCGATAAACTGAGTTAGTTACTACATTCGGTCCGACTAACAAAAACCGAAATAATCATTTGCAAGTCATTTGAAGCGTACTATTTGCTGCATATTGTGATCAGCCACGAAAGATTGAAGATCGAATTTTGTGACGCGCTTGAAGAAAGAAAATCAGTAAAAACATGCAGACAAGACGCTGGAATAAACGCCATCTAAGCATATTAGGCATTGGCTTATTAGTTGTTTACTTCATTTTTTCGGCTAGCCGTAATACATACGAATCGGATGTCATCATCCGAAATACAAAACCCGAATTGGTTTGGGAATATGTGGCTGATTTTCACAAGATGCACCTACTTAATCCAACCATGTGAGTAGAACAGTTTGATAATTATCATTAATAATTGTTATGGATGGTTGATACCATTTTTGTGTGTGTCGAAATTGTTGAAATTGATGTTTTATAATTTAAAGATTAGAAACAAAAGAAAATGAGAATTTCCATAATTATTGGTTATTCCTTAATAATTGAGGGATTCAAAAAAGACTTTTAAAAATTAAACTTATCCAACGTTCGATCATTTTCCACTCTTCAGATTGGGTTTCAAGATCACAAAAGATGAAGGCAACTTCAACCACTGGAAGTATTCCGTGGAATACACGGAAAAACTTTCACATTGGCCATACTGGATAAATGTGGCTGAGGCAGAGTTTGAAGTGAAAAAATTGCATCAAGACGAACGTGGACAATATTCGGTTTCATCTGATCATCGAACATGCTTCTTTGGTGGTTTATACTGCTGTAAGTGTGCGAATCAGTTGAATTTTAATCAAATATAGAATAGTTACCATATCTGTGCCTTGCAGTGTATTCAACGGGTGAATTCCTCTTCGCGGGCATGGGTGCCGATACTTACGTCATTGAAATGGTTAGCTATCAGTGTCCACCATTATTCGGTCCAGTTTGCCGGCGTGAAGTGGAGTTTCAGCGCAAAGCAATCATGCGAAATTTATCGGCTCATTTCAACAAGAATTAACAACAACAAAACACAGAGAAAAAACCATGTACTTCAATATAAAAAAAAGTCATAAATATATTTCCATTTACAAAAATACTTGGTTTTAAATTATTGGTTTGCATTACAATGGGAAAGGAAATTAACGAAACAGTCAAGTCTATAGGTTGCGGAAGGATGCTGAAGGTAATTTCAATGCAAACAAATACACATTTTTTTCATTCCTGATCCGAAAAGATGATCGGGCTCTGAGCGGTGCTAGTCGATGGTATGTCATGTCGTGATTTTTGGCTTGGTTTTGATTTTGATTTAAATTCTTTGAACAAATTTCGTGGTTTTGAAACTTTTGCAATATCATCCGCTTTCAAATTGCTTTCGTCAGTTAGTTGGCGCCATTTGTCCAGTCGCCGGCGTGACTGTGGTGTCGTATCACCGCTTCGTGGTGAGGTTCGCGACGATGTGAGCCAACCAAGCCGTGAATATGGGGATTTTTTGCGTCGCTCGTCAGTAGTAGCTCTACCATCTGCATGCCGTTTTAAGCACGAACGTGTCGATGGTGTCAGTTCTTGTTTGCATTCGGGCGTTTTCTCACGATTTCTCACACTATCGTCCGAATTGATTTCAATAATTTTCTGTGTTTCGTGTGCTGTTAAATCGATAACATCATCCGAAGTCGAAAGGATTTGTGGCGACGATTGTGATTGTTGCGATGGCTGTGTCTGTGACATCAGTCCATTTTGAATTTGTTCCACTTGATGATTGTTTAGGCGAGGCAAAACGACCCGTAATCCACTCAAACAATTCATACTTGGACTTGATTTTTTCTGTGTCGATCGAAGACTTTGACACCGTTTCAACGGTGTTATTTTATCATCCGCACTACAGAGAACGTTATCGAACACGCTATTTTTTGTAATTTCAAAAATATCCACATTGGTATTTGACAAGAGATCAATGTCATCGCATTCGTCAGGCTCACCAAAAACCTCACGAAATGTATCGTTCTGTTCTTCATTTCTCTGCTCAACTTGATTCTCCTGACTATTCAGCACTTGTTGACTCAGAGCATCCGATCTGGCGCTAGTAAAACTACTGAATAGATCCGGTGATGGACAACTGGTATCTGTGTTTAATTCAATGTTTTGTCCATCCACAGGCGCTTTCGAACGATCATCTTCTGACGTCGATATAACAATTGGCGATAGTGTTTTCTGTGTGATAATTTGCACATCAGATGTGCTGGATGTGCTGCGAGTATTACGTCTCGGCATGAACTGAGACACACTTTCAGTGTCAGTCAGCACCGTTGAATTAGCTTGAGGTTGTTTTTTTGAGCGGAATAAATACGTTTTGGCTCTAGGGTTTGTTGAATTGATTTTGATTGGAAGCTGTTTATAGTTGAGTCGCTTGCTGCCCGGTGATATTCGTTCGAAATTTATTCGAAAATTTCGTTCGGTAGGCGTTGTATGGGATCTGCTACTATTTTGAGTAGATGCTCTGGTTAATGCGCGTGTTTTGGCCGCATGCTCCTGATTGCAGGCAATATCTGGAGTCATTGTACGCTGGCTAGCATGTTGCAAATCCTGATCATCGTCACCATGTTCTGAGTCGGAGTATATGAGCGGCGACATTTGAGTATCAAAATCACTAAATTCAGTGAGAGCAGTGTTCAGCAACGATACATCTGCCACAGTAGAAACCGTTTGATTATTTGGATTGGTAAATACTTCAACGGGCGATGAATCGTTCTCTATCGCATTTGAATTCAATGGTGCAGTGTCACCCGAAGCATCCTTCCATGCATCAAAGTCGATTTGAAAATCCTCCGGCTTAATTGGGGGAAATTGTGAGCCAAACTGGTTGCAAAGTCGCCTCATATAGAAATCGCTGTGAAATTAGTACGGAAATGTTAGAAATAGGTCCAGTTTACAAACCCAATAAGTTCAACAAAACAACAAAATTCAACTCACTTGCATGCAAATAACAGATTCTTTTGTTTAAATATTATATTCCGTTTTGGAACACTCTTATCACTGCATCCAAACTTCTGTTTGAATTCGTCGAGAGTCAACGTTTGACTTGAGCCATTTTTCTGTGTCAATGGCCCTGTTTGATCACAGAACTTCAGTACTTCGTAGAAGTACGTTAGATTTTCCTGAAAGAAAAGTGCCAGCATTAGCTTTAGACGTATCATCATTAAACAAGCTTCGAAGAATCTCCCGGTTCCGTGGAGTCTTACCATTAAATCATTACTGCAAAGCATAATTTTGCATGTAGCTTTGATTTGTTTCAGCCGTTCAAACACATCCACCGATATCTGTGTGTGTTGATCTTGCAAAATAACACAGTCGTACTCCAACGTTGCAAATGCTGCAAAGTGTGTCAACACATAATCCAGTGAGGCAATTTTAATAGTATCCTCATCGGCATGATCTTGTTGTGTATCACGTTTATTATCGGCTATTGTGGCGCTAAGATTTCTCAAAAAACACTCTATATGATACTGCCAATGTTCCAAATTCTGTTTACGTTGACAAATAACTAAAACTCGACTGGACGTCGACGCCCTGAAAATTGCATCGAAGAAAGCAACACATTGAAAACATTTCCCCGAACCGCCTTCATCGTTTAAAATACTTGATTTGTGCTGAAACAAAAAAAACCCCGCATAAACGCTTAGTCAATACCATTTTCGTAATAACATTCACAAATTGTTTATCAATTACTCACCTTTTTGTAATTGCGATACAAAAAACGAACACCATTTATTTGATGCGTCAACAAATACTGAACGATTTCATCACTCACATAATTATCGGTGTCTTTGTTCAAAATTAATTTTTCCTTTGGTCGAGTTGTGGTTAACGTTGATCGAAACATTGTTATGAAATTCGCGGTAAAAAGGTCGCACTAATTAGTCGATGCTTTCACGGAAATGGTTTGGCCAATATTCATGTGTAGACCTTAGACGAAATTTTATCGAATTTCGATTTTATTTTTCAGCCGAGAACCATTTTTCAGTGTCGACTGTACAAGAGCCACAAATTTATGAAACGTTTATTTTGCTATGTCAACTAAAAAATAAATAAATAAATATTCCTCAAAGCCATTAACGCTGTCAAAGCGAATATTGTGAGTGGCAAAAACCAACTTCATGCCAAAAATGATGATATATCCATACATTGTTTACTGTTTGTCGATCGGCGCTGCCTGTTCCATGTATACATTCACTCACTTTTGACATTACGACGTTCAAAGCAATTTTGAAGCAGTTTATTCGATGTGCATGGAACCTTTTTTTTTTAGAATTGATAGTTTTTTTTACTGAGAATTCGAAATGGATAGCACCAATCAAGTTATTTATGATTTTTCAAATTTAACGGCAAATGAAGTCGAAATTGAAACCACTGATGATACAGACAAATCAACGGAAAATAAAGTCAAGCCAAAGGTTGAAACACCATTTTTTGAACTATCCGACTATTTGAATGGAGCACTTCATGAGGAATCCCATTACAGCTGGAGTCAAACATTCACAGAAATCGGTAGACAATCTAAGCGAATTTATTTGATTCTCGTTAAGAAGATTTATCAAATGACATTGTCTTTTTTTTTTTCAGAGATTCACATTCGACTGTCGAAAAATGTTACATCAAAAAATCTCAAAGTAAATATCACATATACCTCGATCGACATACATGCAATTGTAGACGGAGAGCGGACTAAAGTCCTTGGCGGCCAATTGTACGACAAATGTAAGGCACCAGATGCCATGTGGACAATAACCGGTGGCAATAAACTCAATATTAGCGTCGGTAAATACAATTATTTCAATGGTTTAAATTGTTCATTGATGATTTTTGAAATACGTTCAGTGCAACGCAGACTCAATTTTGCTTCACATGCTTAAATTTCCTTATGTTGATTCAATTGTTCCAGATAAAACAAAGGAAATTTGGTGGAAGAAGCTCTTCCAACACGAATCGGAGATTGATACCAAAAAAATCGACTGTTCCCGACAAATGAACGAACTTTCCGACGAGACTCAGGCCCAAATAAATCAAATTCAATTCGATGAACAACAAAAACTAAAAGGTACGATTCAGTCGAAATAGAGCATTACTTTCGATTATTTTTGACTTTCTTTCGATATTTTTCAATCCATCGAATTCCTTTTTTTTCAAACAGGTCAACCGACATCGGATCAGATTAAACAACAGGAACTACTAAGAAAGGCTTGGGATGCTGAAGGCTCACCATTTAAAGGACAACCATTCGATCCGAATATCGTTCAATTTCAAAATTAGCTTTCTTTTAAACAGAAAGAATAAATAAAACTGCATTTGTTTTTGTATCAAATTAAGTGTAACAGATCAACTGTTTATTGATTCATTGACTATTTATGAATAACGACAAAACATTAAAATAAAATGTCTCAACTTATATGAGTGGGTGTTAATGGTTCAACTACATTGACTAAAAAACGAAGGTGAGATGGTGCACAAAAATTTGATGAGAACTTCTCTAACACTTATTAGTGTGGTCAGTTTATGTGTGTTTGATTAAGTATATGAGGTAGTTGTTCTGTGAAGCTACTTGAGAAGCTTGTTTTTCTTGCGTTCAAGCTGTTGACGCTGATAGGCGACGTCACGAGCATCGGTTCTCCATGCGATGAACATGTATGTTGTCCAGAGGATAGCCAGCAAAAGACGATCAAGGCTGCGAATGAACAAAACGAGAAATGAAAAATTCAATGAAAATTCTTCTTTGAATCAATCTTGATTATTTCTACCTCATGATGTTTGGGAACCACAATATGATTGAAAAACCAATGAACGATGGATGACGAACGTGTTCATAGAGCACATTGAGCTCATACGATTTGTAGTTCAGAGGTGGTAATAAGTTATTCCAGTCGTAATAAACCTGTTGAATTCAAAATATTTAAAGTGGATTTCTTCTCAACTCTGAGCATTATAAAAGATACATACTTGTTTAACGCCAGTCAATTCCGGCAGATCCATAACAATGCTACCACCATAAATGATGAGCCATGCGAGGAAATGAACCGTGAAGTACACCCAGTAGAAAACTTGACTCGATTCAACATCGATGTTCCATAACGTGGCTGATGGAACGCGTTCCCATTTTTGGGTCAGAAGCTAAAACAGATTCAGTTGGTTGGAATGAATCAAGTTTCATTCATAAAAATTCATTCAACCGCTTACCAAAAGAGTAGCTGAGGTCACCAAGTTGTAAAAACTGCGGGAGGCAGACGTAAGTCCAATTTGATCCCAGATATACTTGAAGAAACTACTTTTCAAGAAACTGTGCGGCAAAATGAAGAGCACAATCAAAATTGCGTCGGTAGTCAGCGGTAGTAGGGCAGTTTCAAGCTTAGTCCAATCGTCCAACAAATTCACGATCCAAACTTGGTGGATAGGGATTTTGACGGGCAACGACAAGAAAACCATCAATTTTGCGATCGCATAGAAAACACCAACAAATGATGCAATTGATAGCGGCACAGTAATCAAATGACGAAATGCAGCCATTTTTAGAGAATTTTGCTCCAAAAATTCTAATGCTTTGTCAAAATTTTAAAAATACAAATTTCAGTTGGCCGTCGTATTCAAAATTCAATAAGAACGAAATAAACAAAAAACTAATAAATGACAACAGAAATCAAACAAACGCCGCTCGGGTGGTACTGAATGATGGCGTTGTTTATTTTCGGAATGAACATTCCAATGGACGATGTAGACACGTCTTAAGTTTGACATTTCAATGAGTCACTCGAGTACATTTTGTTAATGTATACCGTTTGATTTGTACTTTTCATATGGACTTTATTTTCGAAATTCTCTTCAAAATTTGGAAGAGATTTGAAAACGCTGATTAAAATAATGATTTTTTGGGAGCAACACAAGTCATTAGGCAAATATTTTTCAAAAAAATCTTTCTCTCAATTTCAATAAAAATTGAGGAAAAACTCAAGAATCGTTCTACACAAGAAAAGAGAGAAACATTTCGTGAATAACAAATTTATTTTATTCATATTTTGTTATTGGAACATAACATTCCCATAAACAGCCATCATTTCATGATTTGACTCGCCTAGTTAAGTGATTGAGAATATCGTACGATTTTTTTACAGCTTATAGCTTGAAGACGGCCGTTTCGGATGTGATCGCATTGTAGATGAATGTATTGTTGATCGGTATGTACTGTTTTGTGATCAGTTTGATGATTTCTTGGGCCACGCACCCGCCTATGATTCAAAACAAAAACCATCATTAGATTTTAATTAAATTCAATGCAATGCATGAACACTTACCCATGAAAGCTGAAACGGTGTGAATTTCGGCGCCGCCATATCGACAGAGTTCATGTGCCCATTCATCACTGAACGGTGCCGTAATGCCCCATTCACTGAGATATTTGTATGCGATCGACTTGATGCGTGCCGTGTCCGATTCAACGTAAATGTCACCAGGCGATGTGCCGTGCTCCGATTCGAATTTGTCCAGTGACCGAAGTGCGATATAAATCATCATCAATGAATTTGGTGCGCCTTCTATTTCGCCGGCAATAACATTAACCGATGGCTTCTCGTATTCATCAGCGATGCAAGATCCTTTCAATGACACAATTGAGCTGAACTCACGACAAAACAGTTTGACTTCTTTGTCAGTGATTAGGTCGCTGGACAAGTTCAATTCACGCAAATGTTGCTGGGCACGTTTGTACACCAAGTCAGCATCGTGCAACGACTTTTGACGGTACACATTCTGAAGATTAATGTAATTTTCCGTGTTGGCAGTCATGTCGGGAATGGTTCCAGCCAACGGGTACCAACCATTATTATCTTGCTCGATGAAATCTTTCACCGAACGCACCAAAATCCAGAAAACATTGGACTAAAAGTTGGATTCGAAAATGTTCGTTTTACAAAATGGGAACAAGAAACAGATGACTCCATACTATGGGGTCCATAGAAGAACTGACAAACAAAAGCGTTACCTCTTTAGTTAGCTGATTACATGATGGATCATTCAAAATCTCTTGCAGCCGCGACGTTGGTTTACCACCACCAAAACAAGAGTTGATCGCTTTCACAGCCTCTTCGTAGTTTTCTTCTTCTTTTGTAATCGCTGAAAATGTTGAGAACAAAATAAGTGCATGAGCTCACGAGTTTGCACTTTTTTCTCAAAATGATTACCGCAACTTACCATCTTGAATGAGTTTCTTCAATTCGCACTTTTCCTTGTAGTTATTTGGTACCTTCTTGCCTGAATTGGCTTGCCATTGCTTTAGGAATTTATAAACAACTACAATCCACGGCACTTTGTGTGTGAGCTCGACACTCTAAAAATACATAATACAAATGATGATGAATCGCATAGAAAATGGGTCAATATGTTTATGACGAGAAAGGTTCGTACATCGAGATACTTTTCAAATGATTCAAACGGTTGTTCTAAACGTAAATCGCTTTGTTTGTTATCCGGGTGCGTTTCAACGACAAAGTGCTCTTTGTACTGAAGTCGAGCTGATGCGATAAAACCAACCGACCGGCAATACACAAACGGTATATTTTGTGTCCATAGCATTCGTGACAGCGTAAGCAATGTTTTTTCCTTGAGCGACGATGCAATCACAACTTTGAATGAATTGAAAAATTCCGGATTGTTACTTAAAATGGTTTCAACACTTTCGTCCAAGTAATCGCTGCTAACATCTGGATTCATTTCTTGTAGCAATTGCATACTGCATTTTGCTTTCGGCTGACCAATCGAGTTTGAATCAAAGAAAAAGCTAAAATACGTGCAAAATGGTTTAGAGATGGTTTCAATGGCTTATCGTGACAATTGACTCACTTGCAACCGATATCTTCTTCGGTGACAATGCCGCTGTCAACGATCGTGAATCCACCGATGCCGGGCAATACGATGTTCTTGAGAATTTCCGTACCCAATGCCGTTACATTGATCAAACACAATTGAGCCGCTTCCAAAAGTGCTTGTCCATGTTCACCCCACAATCTGTTAACATGACAAAAAGCAATAAAAAAATAGGTTGAAAAGAATGATGTTTTTTTCTCGCGGAAAACATGCAATGATATTCATGATTACTCACCGCAATTGACGATCGTATTTCTTATTTTTCTCGGATAATTCCGGCGACAATGCTGGTGACGACATTTTTCAGCACAATTTTATCGTTTTCTATCAATTTGTAGATCTGGTGCCGTTGATCCTAAAATAAAATGTGTGCAAATTTGCTTCGTTTCTCTGCCGAAGATTATTTATTTGCTGTGTGAATACCGACGATTAGATGCAAAAGGTTAAGTATTTTGAAGCAAACAAGCAACTTTTGTTGTTTATTCCAGTGTTGCCATTCAAATGTTCAAAGTGTCAATGGTGCACTTGAATTGATTCGCCACGATGACGAGAGATGGCAGCATTAGTCTATTAGAAAATTGACCTGAAAATGAAATGCATTTTAGAACAGAAAAACTGATAAAGAAAATAAGATTTTATTGGAGCAAGTGCATTTTAAGTGAAACTTCAATCCTTTTAATATTTTTCAACGTGCAGCCATCCTTTTTCATTCAATTTCACCGTTTAACCGATTTCTTACCGTTCTGCGCAAAGCTCTTCGCTGTGTCGTTCTTTGTGTGCTTTGCTACATGTCAAAAATCTGGTCAAAGTGCTTGCTTACTTCGTTGTACTGTCATTAACAGAGCGATGCAAGGGAAAAAAAACACAATCAAACAATAGAAAATAAATTGTATTGCGATATTTTGGATATTATTTCATTGCGTTTCGAAATTGTTTTTTTTTCGTGTCGTTTTGCAATTGTTGTCGAACTTATTTTGGTGTACAATTGGTTTCATCCCATTTGCAGTAAAATAGACGAAAGAATTTGGAATTGGATTGGGCGAGGGAAGATTTAGTTTAAGAAAAAAAAACACGTAAAACAAAACTAGTGCAGAATAAAAAGTGAGTAAAAACACCATTTACCCATATGAATCATTGTGTATGTGTAAATCTGTGCGAGTTTTTTTTTCTTTTTCGGACCATTCGCTTTTTTTAATGCGTTTCATAGTGATTTGATATGGGGTTTTTGTACCATACTTTGGGTGTTTTTTTTTTCATTGAGTTTGATTTTAATTGAACATTATCTTTGTGTACGAAGAAATCTGTCTGCGACCTATTTCCCTTAGCTGTCCATTTCGTAGGCGATTCACGAGAATTTAATTAGTGATTTTAATGTGATTTAAAATTGTATCCACCCTCTTCGAGTGTATGATGTTTGTATCAATTTGATTGTAGGGCCACAATGGATTGAATTTCCTAAGATTCGATTCGATTGCACCGTGATAAAAGATAGATATCTCATAAACAATCGCTCTACTGTCAAATGCTGACGTGATAAAGACGATGAATCATCTGGAAAATAATCCAAGCCAATTAGCGCTTTCTTTGTATTATTTTTTTTGTTAATTGCGACGGAATTTTTATCATGTGCTACAACGAAATTAATTAAATGCTCGTTACTTTTGTTTCGCTCGTAAATTTATTCGTATGTTAATTAGGATTGATTGTTGATTTCTGATTTTAAGATGAGTTCATCGTCGTATTCGACAAGCAGTAAGTCGTCACGCAGTGAGGCTGAATTCCAGAAATTATCACAGACCATCGCCACCAGTATACAGAAAATACTCCAAAATGGTGAGTGAGAAGCACGCAATTTTTCTTTCTCTCCCGTATGAAAATAACAATATTTCCTTCCTTTGTTTCAGTATCGACTATGCAACGTATGGTTAATCAGATTGGGACCGCGCAAGATTCACCAGATCACAAGCAACAGTTGTAAGTTGAAACAACAATTTCTTTGTTATAATTTATATCTAAAGTCAATGGGCTACACACGAACCACGGTAGCACTACTATAGTACAATCTACTCTAGGTATTACTCCGTGCCTCTTGGAGCCACCTGATTCACTCCAATGTGCACATATTATTCGAAAAACTGTCAAATCAAAGTTTACATTCAAAAGATATGAATGTTATCATCCTCAACTAATATGAATGCGCTTTGTTATTTTTCAGGCATCAATTGCGTACGTACACGCAAAAACTTCTCAAGGACACAGAAGGCATGCTGAATGATTTGGTAAATTCGAACGATGACCGTCATTTGAAAATTCAAAAAGATCGTTTGCTTGATGAATTCGCTGCGGCAGTGTCTGCCTTTCAAAATGTCCAGAAGAAAACGGTTGACATTGCAAAGAGCCAGTATCGACAGGCCCGATCAAACAATGTGGCAATTCCAAAACCGCCTAACTCACAGGGCAACAATAGCAATAAGGGTTCGTTTTTCATGGACACATTTTCATCACCACAACAAGGCGGCCAACTGCAGAACCAATTACAAGAAGACATTGACTTACAAGCACTTGAAGAACAAGAGCGAACCATTCGTGAATTAGAAGTGAGTTGTGTTTTCTCTCTCTCTCTCTGTCAAATTCGTTTTGCTTTCACACAATTTTCTTCATTTACTGATTAAATTTGAAACTTTTTGGTCGCAGGAAAGCATCGTCGGTGTTAATGAGATTTATAAGAATTTGGGTGCGTTAGTATTCGAACAAGGAAATGTGATCGACTCGATTGAACAGTCCGTGGAACAAACCAGTGTATTTGTGTCGGAAGGTACCGAGCAGCTGCGAAAAGCTAGTCACTATCGCAATCAAATCCGAAAGAAGAAATTCTTCATCGCTATGATTTTAATGGCTATTATACTTGTGATTGCCTTTGTATGTTGGATTTCAAAATGAACCACTATCTATTTATATCCTATGTAATCGTCCACGTTTATTTTTCTAATCAATTATTCAAGCAAAAAAAATGGAACCAAGAAAAAAACGATTAAAAGAAAATGAAATGTTACAACTGATACAAGTGTTATATTGGATTATTGCATTGAATGATTTCTAGAAAGGCAATAAGAATGAAATGATAAAAAAAACGGAAGAAATATTACTTATATTTTCTTTGAAGATTGCGATGTGCATCAATGGAAAAATAAATTATAGATTAAATTTTTTCGGAAGCAAATTTATTATTTTATTTAATGCCAATAAATATATTTATCATTCCATTAATATTATGAATTAGCGCGAATAAATTCAATTTTGATCATGTAATCGGAGAATGCTGCGTTTCCCTGTTCAAAGCATATTGTAATAATACGGTCGCTTGGATTTTCCAATGTTCCAAAAAGGAAGTAGTCGGTAGCATTGTAAATTTGGTGTCCGTTGCCACTAAGGACTTCTGGGGCTACCTCGACTAGTTGGTTTACGGGCTCTATATTGTTCCGACGATTCATCTGCGTACTTCCGATGAACATTTTCGGCAACGCATTGCGTTCGGCATGGATATAAATGTCGAAATTATCTCTCCTTAATGTAAAACCACCATTGCCGAGGTACGCTCTCAACATTTCGTTGTGGTCCTCTTGTGCTCCTTCCAAATTGGCCGTTGGAATGTGTAAAACATGATCCTGATCAATGTTCCACGATACGGACGATATTGCGGTGGTTAAACCTCTCTTATGCCAAGCGAATACTGCAGTCATTGCACCAATTCTTTTGAAAAGAAGACAAAGAAAATCAATATTTTCGTCGTTGTCAATACAATTCAATTGATTAATCAAAATAGAAATCACTTTCACACGAATAACTAATTAACTTTAGCGTACTGGATAGACTTATGGTACGATTTCAATATTATTTAAGTGATAAACTTACAAGACAATAAGATGTTCGCGGGTAGAATCGAGGGGCAAACCACTCAAAAGTAATACTGTGTATTAGTATTACTTTAAGTAATACTAATGTAAATATTACCTTGTATTACTTTAGTATTACTTTTTTCAAACAATAGTATTATTTTTAAAAGGAGTATTACTTTATCAAAAGTAATACCACTTTTACCTAGTATTACTTCGTATTACTTCGCAGGTATTATGTATTACTTTTGAGTGGATTGCCCCTTGGGTAGAATGATGTTGCTATACTGATTAAAATATACTCTAGTTGTGCACGCACGACAGTGACAAAAAAATGCAATAACAACAGGTGCAATTACACCACGCGGTCATCGTATCATTTTACCGTTGTAGTACACCTCACTTACAGACTGGCACGTGCGTTAAAAGAGATGAGAGGCGAATGCGTGTGAAAAAGTGGCATATTCTTGAATGAAATGAAGAAAACGTTTTTTTTTGACTATTTGACGAATTTTTTTTATTATCCAGAAGACTGTGTTTGGTGACATTTTTGTCACTTTCATTATAAAAAGGGGAAAAAAATAACTTTCCATGAAATTTTTTATCTGAAACTTTAGGAATGCTCTTCCGACCATTAAATCTATAATATAAAACAAAAAATTTCTTCAAAATTAAATTCCGCACCTTTATACTCCTTTCACTATGTTTGGTGACTAAAATGTCACATGTGTTTTCTTATCAATATAATTATTATTGCATATGATTTTTTTCTGTATTTTACACTTGTACATTAACTTTGGAGTCTTCTCAACTCGAAAAGCAAAAAGTTGAAAGAGATATCATATATTTTCGGATTTTTTCTGACACATGCAAATACATCCCGATGACGAGTAGAAAAATCATCAAATCAGAATTCAGTTGACTGTCAAACGCAGCCACTACACATCGAACTTTCGGATGATTATTTGGCATAATTTCAGCAAATATTATTTTATTCATTTATTTTTTATTTTTTTTAACACCGCCAAGATCTGGCTGAAAATAAGAGAGGTATGGATTAGGGTTTGGCCGGAAAAGAGTGCAAGACGGTTACATCAATTCAAAATAATGAACAATGATTAGCAATAACTATCAGTTCTCGTTAAAAGGCTGGCTCTTTTCGTAAATATTTCAGTATTCACACAAATAGGACATGAGAACAAAAATATAAATTCTTCAAATAATTTCGCTAACGGATTTCGAGGTTTTTCTATATAGAATGTTTGAAAAAAAATTTAAACTGTGTGCTGGATCCAACAGATTTTTCGTATCTCCTATCAAATCTCTACTTGTTCCCAAGCATTTTAGAGGGCATTCATTTTGGGTAACTGACAATTAATGGTTTAGAAAACTGAACTTTGTCATATCTACTGCCGGGTCCAAATTCAAGAACCTTAGCTTTCCAGCCCAAGTTCGATTCTAAATGCACCATTTCATGTTGATCTAAATTCATAATTGTTATTGATTCTAATGTTTTGATTTGCTCTACGTAGTAAAACACCGTTTCTTGTATCACCCAACTTGATATTTCAAGATCTACTAACATTGGTAGTGTTTCTGCCAATTCAGATAGGTTTATCTTATCAAGGTCTTTTTTTGTTAGACTTAGTTTCTCAATTGACCGATTTCGTCTGAGAAATTTATGGATAGCGTCGGTGGATTCAAAAGTAGCATAACAAGCTGAAAAGTGTTTGAGCTGATCGAATGTAAATGGAAAATCAAAATTTGATGAAAAATTGTATGACTCCAATCGATGGTTAACAGCATTACAATACAGACTATTACGTAAATCAAATGTTTTAACATTTTTAAAATGGATCCGTTTATCATGTAAAATATGGGCGAATTTAATATCAATCATAACTTCAAGTTCTTCTAGCTCTGGAAGATTATCTCTGACAAGTTGTAGGATGTTTAAATCTGTGAAGAATCTTAAGCTCAAGGCACGAAGCTGTGGATTCAAATGGATAGCACGACAAAGCGGGCCGTAAAGTGACCCATCACATTCAAATTTATCTCGGTTTTCACAAACCTTTAGACTTTTCAAATAAGGAAAATTATTATCGATACCAAAGGGAGGAAAATATTTTGTGATTGAATGCCGTTTGAAATTGGTAATATCTAAAAATATAATGTTCTCCCCAAAGCAACGAAGCAATTGCAAGCATGTTTTCAATGTGTCTAGCTCTTCCTTTTCACCCAGATTTTCCACAGTTTTTGAGTTCGTTGGACTTTTACAGTTCCGATAATACCTCGTTCTCCAATAAGATGAAAAATCATTTCCTCTATCTGTGTAATCTGTGATGTATATCTTCGGCTGATATGTAGTTGCAAAAATAAAGGAAAAGACTTTTCTCAATCGTATGCAAGTGTCTGCGATATTTAGCAATTCTTTTAACCCGAGGTACTTGAAAATTTCTTCAAGACAATCAATATTAACATCGGTCAACTTTGTCTGCATTCTTGGCTTTTCATCAATAGCTTTTTCATCGGCGTTGGTTGGTGTGAACTCCATTTTTACGTGAAAAATCTGTAAATTCAGTTTCACAAATGAAAAAAACTTAAGGAATGAATATTTGAAATTGCCAATAGGTTAATAAATGGTTTACTCACAGTTACAGTTCCACTCGATTAAGTGTTCTACTTTTAGCGATTTTCCAAAGATTTTTTTAAGTGAACAGAAAAAAACGAATTGAATATGATCGCCAACGTTTGCTTCTCTAAATTTGTGCGATAATTTTGAATGGTGTTTTGTGTTGAATTCAGCTTTCAGTCTACGGACCACGATGATAACACTTCAACGATGGAACAACAACTAGTTTAAAAATACTGAAAACGATCTCGATATTGTGTCCTTTCGATTAACGTTGAGACTGTGACAAACGAGTGAGACTGAATGTTTCTGCAAAATGCTAACTTCGTTGGTTTGAAAACCGTTTTACCTTTAAATTTCAACATTATAATTAGGAGGTTCGGCCGAAAATGATGGACTTAAACAGTCGTAGATGAATAAATTAGTCTAGACGAAAGTTAATGGGTCCATGTGTTAGTCACTCATTTGAACTGCACACAAATATATATCCACAAGAGAGTCTTGTATTCATCGTAGATGGCGGTAAAATCTGGGAATGTAAAAATGTTTGTGAAATCCACACTTCCTATTAAGCTGATTGCAAATTTCTTACTTTGATTCAGTTTCAATAAGAGTTTTTCATTTCAAAGTAATAATCGAAGCAGTTGGATCTTTTCATAAATTTCCATAGAAACGACTCGAAAATGTGCGAATTGAATCAGAATTGTGTACAGCGTTGAATGGAATTCATTGTTTTTACTCCAACCGCGAATTGACAATAAATGCCATTGGCATAAATAAGCTGAAAATTTCGCATTTAAATCCTACAATACTTTTCCATAAGTTTGTGCAGGAAATGAGGTAAAATGTTTTTCAGCCATCGATTTTCCGTTCAACCAAGTTGAATTCGTTGATTATGAAGTCATAACATTTTACTTAGCCACTACATTGTTCGTGTTTTCCCACAGGTTTTGTCGTTTTTGTTGTTCTTGGCGTACAGCAAGGTGAAGGCATAAAATCATCGCTATGTGCTAAGACCAAAAATATTTATGGCATTTCGATGTGATGCTTAAGAAAATATGAGCGCTGCCTAAACAATGAATGACTCGCAACAAAATAGGCTTATTTTATGGTTTATTTTGTTCCTTTGCATAAATTTTAATGGTATTAGTCCGATGGCTGAAAATCAGAAAGAGAATCCTTTGCTCTTGAGCAAACAACGGCAGAAAATTTTAAGTAGTAAAAAAAATAAAATGATTATGAAGTGAAAACACGAACTTTCCCAGTGATTCTCTGTTCCTTTTCTACAGTCAGCCGCCCACAATGTGTCGGTTGCCGTGTGCTCTCCCTCTCTCTCTCTTTTAAAGTCTGTGCACTGGAAATGGTGAGAAAAAACACAATTAAAATGTTAACCCTTTATCACATTTCGGTTCCTAAAGTAACCAGATACGCCAGACGCTATAGCTATGAAACCACTGAATATTTTTACATTCTTGTTTGGAAACAAATGTAGGGAAATGAACTAGCTTTCATTTGATACTTTACAGGCTACAATCGGCTGGCTGAATGGAAAGTTTTTTCTGTTCATGTACTGCTGTAAAAAAAATGCGAAATTATAGCAGAATTCCACATTTTTCCTCCTCTTATCTTGTGGGTTTGTTCATTCTTTTCAATTGTCAAATTAGGACTCGTAGGACCAAAACACATCAATTTAACTTTCTGCATCATTAGTTTTATAAAATTTAATTTTTTCAAGCTTTTATAGTGATTTGACACTTTTGACTCTTTTCCGATTTTCTCGACAAATACGCAATTTTTCAAAAATCTAAGTATGAGGTCTTTCTTTATTTATCGTGGCACAAAACATATATCAAAATGATTCAAAAACAAAAAATTGTGCATCAAAGGGTTAATCATAGAGTTTTATTGGATTTCAATTCAAATCCGCAAATGGGACGCATTTTGCAATGCAATTACTATTGTTGCAGGCGGCTCAATCGTCCGTTCCAAGGCTTCTTGCCTTCTTCATACATACTCACTGCATATACGGTTGGTAGTGATTCGACAAATCGGATCTTTTTGACAAGTTCAAGTGTGTCCATTAAATGCACAACGAAATCCCAGCACGTCTCTTTTGAATTCAGGTGAGTAAACACCAGTAAAATGAAATAAAAACATTGACTTGGCAGATTATTTAGTATTTTGTTATTATTCCTTTTTCCCGTACATTCGTTCGTACATTGCCTCGTTTCCATGTTGGTCTCAACAGAAAGAGAAAGAGAGAGAAAAGCACATTTGAGAAATGAATGGCCAGCCCAATAGGTGAAAGGCATTTTAAACAAGATTTTCATACATCTTACTGTATTCATCGAACAAATTGTTCAATGCGCTGACATCGAAAGGCAAGTGCTTGAGATTCTCATCATAATCGATCGTTATCAAGAGTATGTGTCGGTTATATTGATACGTACAAATGCGATATTCGAAAACAATTGCTCTAAATTACTGTCAAAGAAGGTACTACTCAATTAAGAGTGATATATTCAATTGTTTGAAAGATGATGACGAAAAAAATATGCCCAACTTCTTCAGACGGTGGCTGCCTATGCCTCATTTTTTGCGTGTAGTTAAGAAAATATACGCAGGACAAGGAAACACACTGTTTTGTTATTTCAACGCAGAAATTTCCAATGAATATCAACACCGAAATAATAATCATAATAATCGAAATGTGGCATAATGAATAGAAGGAGGCTCCTGTTCAGCACACACACACATACACGCATGAAACCATTACACATATTGAAGTGTCTGCACAGCCATTGATAATCCAGTGGAGCTTAAATGAAAAGAAAACACTATTCCAGCAATGAAATAGACAATAAAATCATTGCTTCGAAATGAAATTATCGGTATGAATGTGTCGGCAGGGCTACACATATTAGAAATGTGTTCGGCCCATGACTATTTAGCTTTCACACATCTTTTTTTTCATTGGCTTTTTTGTCTTCGTCAGAATTGGTGAAGCGTAGTGGAAAAACTAACAAAATATGCGCTAAATCCCGGGTGTCTTTGGATGATTAAAAGTGGCTGGACACGACAAAAGAATCAATAATTTATTGTTGATTTTGGCCAGTCATTCATTTTCGTCTTACCTTTCGGTTGATGTTGACATTTTTCTTCCGTTGAAATGCTATGTTGTGCGTTAGAATTTCGTCTCACCGCACACTCACACACAATTATTGGCTATGTCATCGGTTGGTTTGTTCACTCAGCAGATGAAAAACGTGGTTATTACTGTCCAAAATAAATCGTGTTACTTTTGCTGCAATGTTTTTTTTATCGCTTACGCTATGTTGTTTTGATAGGCAAAGGTTTCCTCTCATTTTCTCTCTCTCTCTCTCTCTCTCTCTCTCTCTCTCTCTCTCTCTCTCTCTCTCTCTCTCTCTCTCTCTCTCTCTCTCTCT
>NW_022601467.1:15025474-15044453 GCF_009176505.1 Sitodiplosis mosellana | reverse complement strand
TCTCTCTCTCTCTCTCTCTCTCTCTCTCTCTCTCTCTCTCTCTCTCTGTCAATCGCTAGCCTCCTTTTTCCCCGTTCACTTTCCATCCATTCCAGGAGGCCTGGTTAATGCGGTGTTTTTTCTCTGCCATTCCTTCTATTCCACTTTTCTCGCTCTCTGTGCTGCTTGTGTCAGGACGATGTTATTTTTGAAGCTGAAACAAAAATACATATTCCAACGATCAATACAATTGGTACATTATAATGCAAAGCCAATTCAAACAATTTGGCCGGTACACGAACCACACATACCAAAATGATATTCAACTGCATTTTTACTGACCAGATGTAGCAGTGGAAGCACATCACACTCACATTCTCTTTCTCTCTCTACCTCTTTCTACCGCTTTTGCCATTCAACATAGACATACACTACCACCGGCCAAATCCATTCACCATATTCTCATCGATGCACATTCATTTATCTATCAAGTGTTATTTTTTTAACCGCGCGTTTACTGCCGATCATTTACCCACCATTGGTTTGAATACAATTTAGTGTGATCGAGACACGCAAAGTTCATCATTCCGTGTGGCATCTTCCCACTTCGTTAGAACACGATCTCTCGATGATTCATTTGATTGTTTCTTTGATAAATAAATACTACAATGTGAGCGAAGCGAAGGAGCTCTGAACTGGTATGTGTGTGTTCCACACCGTTTCGTCGATGTAGACTCAACGTCGTCGTCGTCGTCTCTTGATATCGTCACGAAATAATTTATTCCGTCTATAGTTTTTCATTCAGTCAGTAATTGTTGTTTTTGTTTTTGCTGGAAAATTATTGCAAACGATATTTAGATGGGTGCGAATTAAATTTTAGGTTTGCATTGAAAATCTCAATTGTTTTTTTCTTTGTTCGGCGAGACCGCATTGCATTTGAAGCATTTTGCTTTTGCAGTTTTTTTAGAATGAACCGTTTGGTTCAATTACCATTTACAATTAGGTAAATTTGGATGTAATAAAATAATTTTGCTCGAATACACAGTTCATTATCCACAGACAATGGCACTTGTCTCCCCATTTTATTGCAAATTTCCGGCTGCGTTTGTGTCTTGTCCAACTTTCTTCGGCCATAAAAAATATCGATTTGCCAACCACTTCCATAGTCTTTACATAGAAAGTGCGTGTGTGGGAAATTCCCATATTTCCGGAATAATAATTAGGATGCTGTTTCCAAAATATTGAATCGACATATATCTTTACTGCGGATTCGTACGCTCCCATTTTTCATTCATACACTGATCGTCGCACTGAACGTGCTGTAGGTAAACGGCTTCAACCTCATAAGACAATTACGGCCATTCTTCCATTAAATTGGGTCCATAAACTCAAGACGGTCATAAAACAATACCCAAATAAAATGATAACTTTTTTTTTGCATGCGCTTAAATCAGGTAGAGATAAAAAAGGTCCTATACAAGAAAATACACTTGAGGAAATAGCGGATTACTTTCAGAACAATATGTACAGTAGATAGGCAAGCGGTTGACTTCTGATCATTTGAAGTTTCTTTTTCTTGAATGAACCCCGAACCATTGAATGAAACATTGAACTAAAATAAATCGGATTATCGGCAGTCTACTGTACGCTAATGCACATCCAACGAGATGAAATTTGAACAGTTTATTTTTTTTCATTGAAAATTTCCGCAATGCAGTTAGCCTTTTATCGAGATACTTTTAAGTGTAAACAATTGGTACATTTTATTATGTCTGATGCTCTCCGAAATGTTTATTGCTTTTGGCGCCAGATGCATTTTTACGCATACTTTTCACACTCATTCATGAGTTTGACGATGGCATAGAAATGTAATTAGAACCGAAATATGGAACGAAAAGCAATCGAAGCAACCTTTCATTCAGTTCCATATTTTTTCATGATTTTTGCCAATATCAAATGATGACTTTATTCATCTCAAAGTGCAAACAGATTTCGTTTCGACAACGAAATTTCAACTAAAATGTACATGATTTAATGTGTGCATTGAAAAAACAAACAAGCTATATGTTTTGGTAGATCGGGATGAAAACTATGAACTTTTTTATACCGTAATCTTTTTTAAGTTTCTGTGAAAAGTTTATGTTTTTGCTTTTGCTTTAAATTAAAGCACGAAGATACTTTTAATTTGAAAAAAATGATGAATGCTTAAATTCCAAGAAAGAAAACTTCTTTCTACAAAAATCCACGGTTTCGGAATTTGCCTGAAAGACTGAAGAAATTCGTAATTTCTAACGAACGCAAAGAAAAAAACATGAGTTAAATGGAAAAAGGTTCGTATTTGACCTCAAATTACCATAGCTTCTCTCAATTCGTTGCTCATGATAAATGGACTGACATTCAATTTTCGCATTTTTCGTCATCATGTACAAAACCGCATCTTTTTTTTTCGGATAAAATATATGCATGAACTAAGAGAAAAAAAATTGAAAAGGAAAGTTTAAGACATCAGACAAATTGAAATTTGTTTGTCGTAGCAATGACTTCGTTTCGCTTCACGGCATTCATTCTATCAATTCATGTATAAAAGTTCTGTGTGTACACTGTACATATATAATAATTATGGTTTAGGATTTTATGTACAAGGGATTTGGACTGCCGCACACTCGATTTGATATAATAAAATTGAAATGACGTCCATTTAATTTGTTGTGTGTTTTATTTCATATCTCACATGGGTGAAATTGAATGGGTGCGATGGTGCTCCGTGTGTATGTGTGTATTGTTAGTGCATGAATTGCGGCTGAGCGATGTGAACGAGCGATGGGCGGTGCCGTCGTATTGGTACATGCGCGAACAACCAATCACCGTTCTCGAAACGATTCTCCATCTAGTTATGGTGTGCGATGAACAATGCGAAAGGCGTGTATTTTGGTCTGTTTGATGTTTGTTGATCATGTTCTCTTGATGCATGCATTTGATAAGATGACACACTCTACTCGCTCTCGATGCGCGCCACCGATTTGATTACGTGCCATTCGATCGATTTCCGCGTTTGCTGCATTTCTGTTGGGTCCATAAATATTTTGCCGCTTTGTTCCATACGCATATTTATATTTTTGTGTTAGAAATGTGAAACGGCTATATGGCTTAAAACACCTTTATATTTGCATTTGTAAATTGTTTTCTCTGAAAACTAGTTCCCCCCCCCCCCCCAAAACCAGCCTGCCATTCACACGCTATGCTACATTTTGGAGAAAAAAAAGCCTTGTTCTTTTTGTTCACATACTCTCTGCTCCACATTCGAATGGCGCGTATATTTATCGAGTGGCAATGACGACAGAAGGATTATGAACAAAAATTTCAAGAAATTCAAGCAAACATCGGAAAATTTCCCTATTTAAATGAATGTTCGATGAACAATTAGCCACTTTATTCTTTCCGGATTATGAGCCATCAATGAGACTGTTTAAGCCTCTTTAGCACAGACATGCATATTATAAAAGATTTTATTTTCCCATTTTACATGAGCGAATATGGCCATAAAAGCAGCGACCTAATTGTCACCGGGGAATTTTTCACTTCCGGACTATGGCTCAAAGTCATAAAATTAGGTGCATATGAAATTCGAGTGGAAAAATAGTAGAAAAATACCACATGCCATTCATGAAATTGTGAATGCAAAAATGGCTGAAATATTCGGACTGAAATTAAGACGCCACTTTTAATCAAGTCGGTTTTTTTTTCTGGTCCATATTTGAAAAAAGAAATCAAACTGTAAACATTCATGAGAGCAAACACTGTTCCGCACACAATTTACAGAATCAATTCTAATGAGTATATAAAATTCTCCCGAAATGATCATTCGTTTGAGCGGAATGGATTCTCATACGTATATATGCTTGAGACCCCATTTATTTTATTGAATGAAAATAAACAAATGTCCAGCGAGTGTTTGGTCTCCATTTTAATTGTTTCTATAAATAGATGTTTAGTCTTTTTTTGGCTTGGCTTCGATGGGAATGCAGCATTATAAAACTTTCCAAATTATTTATGCTGCAAATCATATAAATGGATAACTGGCAAAAAGAAAAACATCAAATATGTAACAGGCATTCTGTCCTCGAGCATTAGCTCGGGTTAAGACATTAAAATCAATATATAGATGTATATATTTTTTAAACAATAAAATGCGAATTTCAGTAAACAAACAATTCTCGCAGTCGGATAGAGCCAGAGTAAGAGACGAGGAGGGAAAAAAACGGAGATGCGAACACGTGAACCGAGCACGCTATAGGAATAGCGACAACACATCAAATGTAAATAAATAGTCAACGATGTTTAGTTTGAAAATATTTATATTTGATGAAGCGTTTAACACAGCAAACGTAGCTCACACTCTCGCATGTGCTCCGGCTAATCGAAATGGGTATGCATTGTTTAACCACTTTAAAACCAGATACACAATTAAAAAATCAATCACAGTGACACATGTTGCCAATTTCATTTACTGAAAAGTTAATTCGGCTAATTTTTCTGAATGCGAATGCAAACCGTTTTTTCGACGGTTTTCTCTCTCTCTCTCTCCCTCTCTCTCTCTCTCTCTCTCTCTCTCTCTCTCTCTCTCTCTCTCTCGTCTGATATTTGTTTTTCAGCGGAGAAAGCCAACAAAACGATTTATTATGCGTTTAATGTTCAAATTGTGCCAACTATTAAATTGACGTTGTCGTCAATTAGTCCGCGCCATAGTTATTCAATTGAAACTTTACATATTACATAGAATGTTAGCGAGAAGCGCTAGAGAGAAAGAACGCGTCAAGTTGGATGCGCGTATTTTCGCTTGTTTTCATACAAAATATAATAATTATTAATAACACTTTGAGCTGAAAGTCCCACCTCTCTTCGTCAAAATTTATCCATTGTGTCAATAGCATTGGCATACGCACGGAAAGCCCAGGTCCACAAATATTGCTGTCTTGTTTCGATGTACAGCAGATGAGAGAGAGAGAGAGAAAGCGCGTGGCTGTGTGTGCCATCCATTTGGTCGTTCGAGTTGGTTTATTCTAGCGATGATAAAATTATCGTTTCCCATAGGGAGTTACAATTTCAACATTGAATATGTATACAAAATGGTAATACCAAATAGTCGAGTGCTGGCCGTTTCCTATGCTCTAAAATAACAAAATTATACATCCCACAATCGCTCAATCACACCGAATACATTCATTCGTTCGTTCGTTCGTTCCTCCGTTCATTCATTCATCTCGTACAGTTTTACGCAAGCCACACTACATATTGTTGGTCTAGTATGCGTGTGGAAAATTGTATACACAAAATATATGGGCCCACACACACAATTATACATGCATCCGGCATCCCCGTCACTAGACTTAGAAAGTAACAAAACAACACCGAAAATTTTCTCATTTTCCCTGTCCCCCTCTTTCAGTTCGCCTTTCTCTTTCTATCTATCTATATCCCATACGTGTACGAACGAATGTTCGATGCCAATAGCTCTGGCTGACTGAGTGCATGGATCCTCGCTCACCAATACACACACACACACACACACACACTGAGAGACAGAGAGATATATTCGGTCGCACGACCGCACACACACCCAGCCCCGATTGCATGTGTTAATTTGTTGTGGCAGTATTTCTATGATCAGCTTACAGTGCTTACGGAGCAGAGCGCTTACAGGCAAAGCACAGGCTATTTCAATGTGCACACGTACGCTGCAGAGAATATATTCTTTTCGTCACACAGCTGAAGCAGAAGGCGAACTTTTCTCTGTTATTTCAGTCGTAGAAACAGTTATCGTCTGACAACGCTCACGAGATGTGTTGTTTTTTGTGTCGCGTGAAAAAATATTGTTTTTAATTATAATATTCAAAGTTAAATAAGCAAAAGTTGTTTTTCAAACATACATATACACCAGAAGCTATTCGCAATATATTTTTGTGGAAATAAAAACTATATCACCTTACCGTTTTCGATGCATTTTTTTCTCTCAACACAATTGATTGAAAAATTCGACAACTCTCAAACAGATTTAAAGCGACGATATTGACGATATTTTTGGACAATTTTTTTTCTTCTCTTCTTCGACGGAATGAAAATTCATTGATAAACATATGTGTGATTTTCTAACTTGGTAACAAACCGAAGTAGATATAAACACTTGGCGAAAAGAGATAAAATACATCAATTGACTGTTGAAAGTGTATTGAGTTTTGCAAAAAAAAAGAAAAGAAAATTTGTGTGAATCAAGAGTGAAACAAAGGAATGGCCATGTTATTCACCGATCAAAATTCGTTTCGACACTATCAAACGTCGCAAGGAGGATATGGTGGTGGCGGTCCAGCCATGCCACCATACAGCATGCACGATCAATATGCAAGATATGCATACCCAGGTACGGCCTATGCAATCGGTGGACCACATCAAAATAACCGCGAAATGGTCAAACCACCGTACTCCTACATCGCTCTGATTGCGATGGCCATCGAACATTCAGCCGATCGTAAAATCACACTCAACGGCATCTATCAATATATTATGGATAAATTTCCGTACTATCGCGATAATAAGCAAGGCTGGCAAAATTCCATCCGACACAATCTTAGTTTGAACGAATGTTTTGTGAAAGTGCCTCGCGACGATAAGAAACCGGGCAAAGGCAGCTACTGGACATTAGATCCAGACTCCAACGGTATGTTTGATAATGGCTCGTTTTTGCGACGTCGTCGCCGTTTCAAGAAGAAGGATGCGGTCAGAGAAAAGGAAGAAACGATCAAACGACAAGTGATGATGGAAGAAAAACTGGTCGATATTAAACCAATCAAATTGATGTCATCGAATGCAGTTGTCGATGCAAAGCAACACCATCACTATCATCATTTGAAACGAGAGCCAGGATTGGATTTATCATCGCATTTGATGTCAAAAGACATGTTCACCACCAATTCAATTTTAAATCCATACGCAAGTGAATCGATTACTAGTCAGTTGGCCAATGCTACTGAGCATGGATTCTCCGTTGATTCCCTGATGAATGCTGGATATTCATCGCGAATTCATCATGCTTCGTATCATCATGCATCGTACCACATCAACGACGAGAATTTACAATTACAAGCCAGGTAAATATCATTGAAATGCAACTCTTTTTTTTTCGATCAAAAACGCCATAGAAATTGATCGACACATTTTTCGACTGTGAAGAAAAAAAGTATTTGTCATTAGATCATTTCATTCGGTCAATTCGTGGTATATTTTTTTCTTTGATCAGTGAAATTTTACTCTGAAAATCTTAATGCTTGAGTGAATTGATAAATTACCAAAATTATTTACCTAAATTCCATTCACAAAATACAAAATTCAAGCAAAATGTTTAAGAGAAAAAAAATCGAATTACATTTTTTCCAAATCAAAAACGACGGAAAAAAACATGTTTATTAATTTCAACCATTTTTTCTTTCGTTCTATTCAATAGATTTCATTCAAACTATCACCACCATGGCGGTTGGAATCCACCAGATACGCCACCCGAATCGGTGACAAACATCCCAACCTCATTGAATAACAACAATAACCATTCAAACGGCGGCAGTTCTCACGTATCCATAGGTGCAACAAATATCTCGAATTCATTGCTGGCCGCCACCACAAATACAGCAATCACGTATCGTGATGGTCAATTTTTCGATCAAAATTGTCACCTGGACACGGCTGGCAGTCCAAATGGTAGTCTAGCATCGGCAAGCCCACCGTCGGTAATTGGAGCTCACTCCGTCAATCATGTAAGCAACTATAGACAACATATGGCTTATTATCAAGTTTAAAGTTCATTTCGTCGGGCCGTAGAGTAGGCTTTGTCATAACTCAAAATTGGGTGTCTAATATTTGGCCAGATGTCGTTAATTAGGTCATATATTAAACGTATCAATTGAAAATAAATTGCAAAAAAAAAAAAATGATATTCCTCCCTGTCCACGGAGGACCTTTACTGATTAGTAGAAAAAGTCGATCGCAAACATATACATACAACAAAAAACCGATGAAATCATCAAATCAATTTATAAAATAAACAAACAATAGTATGTCGATGAAACTGTAGAATAAACAACAAAAGGAGAATAATAGGAAAGAAGTGTGATGAAAACATGTGCGCCACGCGGCCACGCGATCGTTTGAATATTTCATTGAGACTCGGGCTAAACATTTTCCCGCAAACGGATAGAACACACAAATCAAGATTATTCCGAACGATTTTTGGCGGCACTTTTTACAAGCATTAAATGGTATCGAACGAAAGTTGAGAAGAAAAGATATTAATAGTTTACCTTATGCAATAAATTGATCACCTTTAAAATAAGTCATGATAAATACAATGTAAATAAATCCACGTATTCGCATTCCTCATACAAATGTAAGTAGAATTGATAAGCTATAAATTATTGCTATTACACACACACACACAAAATCACCGCATATTATTCAAGTTGACCCATCAAGCATTATCTCATAAATTTAGCATAAAAAATGGCGTTTGACTAATGTGACACAAACCCCACTAAGAAGAAGAAGTAGAAAAACCCCAAAATTTCAAACTCTGAAGATTTTAGTCACGACAAAAAATTATTCATAAAAATGTGTAATTGTATTGGTAGACGAAACCCTATCTCAAAACAAACAAACAAACTTGAAAGTACTGATCAAAGTATTCAGCATTGAATCGAATATTATTATAATCTTAATTTAACATGATATTGTCGCCCCGTTTAGACCTAAGAAAATTAGTAATTGTACAATTGTCATAGATCAAAAATTCAGAATAATAAAAAAATATACATAAAAAATTAAATGCAACTTATGTCATTCTTTAGATGTGCTTCCAAATTTTTACAGGAATTTCATTGAATTCTACAAATTTGATCGATTTCTCCAGTTTGTTTATCTCTTTTTTAAACGAACGAACTTCTATGGAAACTCAACCAAATGAAAATTCAGCACTCATTCAATTCGTAAGTAAAAAAAAGACTATGCAAATTAAAACATCTTATAAAATCGGCTGTTTGTTATTTTAACCAATGAAAAATAATAAATATCATATGTATGAAAATTGGTATCGAATTGCGGTTCTCAAAAGGTAAAGCCGTTAGCTTTGTAGCAAATCGTTTGATCTTCGTGCATGTGTTTGTGTGCTAAATTTGTGCATTCACCACATCGATTATTTACATGTTACAGATCTAAGCGTCGAATCTCGTTCGATTCTCAACGATTTCTTAATCGGGCAAGTGCATAAACGATTGAAAATTCATAAAATCAAAGATAGTTGAACCTTTGAAATCGACGTAGTAAATCATATAAGTATGAAGATGTTATTCATTCTTTGGTTACTCTTTATTTTTATTCTATTTGACTCTCCCATCCTCATGAATGCAGTGTGTTTGAAATCGGGATTCATTCAAGATTTTGAATATATTCATCGGCTGTGATTTTCGATCCAGCACTGATTGAGTGATGAATCTGTTTCTGGCGGCAGTTGTACAGTGTGCTGGATGTGATGTTTTCATTATTTTTAGCATCTAACAAGGTCCCGATTTTAGATTTGTCGACGTCACTTGATTCCGATCGCATTTTATCGACTTCTTTTTCTTCCTCTAATTTCCTTCCACTTTCTTCTTCTTAAATGAACAAAAAACGCAAACAAACGCTTTGTAAACAACATCGGGAACATTGTTTACATGCATTCGCCATGAACTGATACGCAATATATATTGAAAGCGAAACGATAAATTATTTTTTTGGGCGCCAATGAAGAAAGAAAAAAACAATGTGATGCAACCATAATCCAAATGGGGAAACAAAACCGCATTGATTGATCGGAAAGGAAGTACGCTTTCAATGGCCATATAATGCCTAATTATTTATTTTTGTGGTTCGCACCACATGAGATTTTGGCTTCACTATCTACGTTACAGTGATTTATACATCGATAGTTACTAATGCATATTTAAACGGTGGTCTGAACCAGTTGCGACAATTTTATAATCTTCAATTTTAAGGCGTTCAACGGCAATATCTCAAACGGGTTAAACATCTAGTAGAATCCTTTGCAATTCGGAATTTTTCGTAAAAATCCGTTGATCGTTTTTAATTTACAAATGGACATGGCAAATTCGACAAAAATGATTTTTCTTCTCTGAATGCTTCATTGGATAGCTATCAAAATAGATCATCGGCAAACATAAATTCATTTCAGAAGGTCATTCGTTCGGTCAAAAAAGTTTGCACGACAAATTTAGTTCATCAATTTTCTTTGATTCTTTAGTTTGAAAATTCGACCTCTTTCTTCTGTTCAAAACTGTGAATTGCTGGAATTGCAATAGACAGTTTCCAAAACCCATAGCCCGATGCTTGAAACTTGTATTGAATGTCAATATCTTTAAAACTTGCTGCCTTTTTTCCTTGAATATTCATCATCTTTCTATTTCAATTTTCCAATCATCGTTGTCTTATTTCCATTTCTGTTTCGTTCATTTATTTGCTTAGCTGAAAGTACTTTCGAAAATATCATTTCCATTTCCAATCGTTGTGCAGGTCTTGTCATGTGTGTGTATGTTTTTTTTTTGCTGCCCAAAATGGTAAAATCATTGGCATCGGCCGTAAATCGATGCCAGAAGACATAGACACGAATTTCACTTTATTCTGATAAAAACTCTCATGCTTACAACCCATTTCCGATCCATTTCACCAGATCCGAAAATTAGTTACTTTCGATAATTGAATTCAGTTGCCTTGAAGGATGATACAGGCTTACACGCAGCCATCCATACTCGAAATATCATCTCAGTTGCCAAAAATTAATGGGAAACGGTTGCAGCCATGTTAAAATGAAAGGAAGGAGTGAGACATATATGAATGAGAGAAGAAAAAAAAAACAGAGTGAACCACATATGGGAGTGCAATCCGAGAGACAGAAGCAGAGAAAAAGAATGGAAGGAGAAAAAGAGAGAGAGAGAAAATTGAACGAGAACCGATCGAAACTAGGTACCCATCGAATATCAGTCATCTGAATAGAGCGCGTACAATGTGTATATTTTACGCACTCGATGTGTAGAAAAAACACTAAAGTGTCAGTCAAAATACACGACATTGTTTATTTACCCGGCAGTGAAATTTAATAAAAATGTTGAATACATTATATCGCATATGTATTCCTTTTGACTTCGTCATGCGCGTATACCATACATGCATAGAACGGCAGAGCAAGAGTGAGTGCGAGAGAAGGAGAGCAACTGAGCATTGCCCACAATAGCAGCAGCAATATATACGAATATAGGCAAAGGTTTTTATTATGCTTTCAGATGTGCACATCAATTTTAGAAGTTATCGACAATGTGCTTAATTTAAATGCAATTATATTTTTACGTACACAATTGAAATGGTGAGAACAAGAGAGGAAAAAAGGAGAGAGGAAGACGGAGAAAAAGTGAAAACCACACAAAAATCCATGCATGCACGTACTCCAAACTAAAGTTTCAGCATTGAATCGGAGCAAACAATACAAAAATGGCTAACCGAATATGCGATTCAAGTTGACACGACTTTTTGCCAAGGTAAACACACAAAGTGGCCATTTTTTTATTGAGAAGAGCAGCCGAAATATTGGGAAAAGTTTATATATGTATAAATTTATAAAAACAATGGGAAAATCAATCAATATCTACAGAAAATTGATTCACAAATAAATGGAATAAACAAATAACAAGGTTTTTACCTTTTTCAACAAGGCCAAATGGTGACATCAAATGATATTTGTTCAGATCAGAAGTATTGATGCAACAAACAGCCCTTATTTCAATTTCACCATTCAAAACTTGTTATCTCTCAACAAAAAATCCTGTCCAAATCCCAAAAAAGTCCGAATAAGTCGAATGTAAGCTCTTTCGTGACATATTTCCCAGAATAGAATGTCTAATAATCATTGGTAACACCATAAAAGAAAATGCTAATCCAGTTTTCGATGACTCTAATTGAGTAACAATATTGGTTCGACAAATATTTATTGTTTTCTATCTCGCACGTTTGACTGCAATTTTCAAAATCATCAAAGAATGCAAATGGTAACATACTCTTGAGATTAGATGCGGCAAATATTTATGCGATGAGAGCAGGAGACATAAAGAGAGAGAAAAGGAGAGAGAGAGAGATCGAGCATCAAAAGCGTGGCAAATAGATAAGACCCATTTCCACATCCCATTTGAAACGATTCCAAAGCCCGTCGAAAAATGGTTAGCTATTTTAAACCGCTGAAATAACAATTCAATCTAATAATACATAGAGCAAACCGAGTGAGGAACGAGAAATTGAATGAACAACGAACGAAAAAAAAATCGAATATACATATAAAATAGAACCAAGCACATAGACAGTTCGAACATTTCATCCATTTGCACAGAGCAATACACGCGCGTGCAATTTGTTTGGGGAGAGAAAATTTCACGATCCATTTGCAACGAGCACACACCGCGCGACATTTTGTGGTGGTAAAGTAAATGTAACTATAAAATTCGTTGTAAATATCGAAGTGGTGTTCACCCTAGATCGAAATAATATAAATTATGTACGATGTTGCGGATGTTGAGCAGAGAATTAGCTAGGCTCAGCTTACAAAATACCGACTTTTTCCCTCTCTTTCTCTCCCTCACTCTATTTCTATGTCCGTCCACGGTGCACAAACGATGAGAGACGCCGAGGCAACAACGCACGACCAGATAGAGATGTTTTGGTCGTGGTATTTATTTTCCACCCTAATCAAATTGAACGTGCCAGCGAATGAACGAATGAGAAACACCGCACCCCTGGAACAAATGAATTGCGGTTGAACTGTCTTATTTGTGCATTACAAAATTATATTTGTTCGTAGTCACTATAAAACCACGCCTTTGTCTTTGTGCCGCTACCAATTTACCATGGCTTACCATCTTCGGCGGAGCCGTCAAATATATGGGAAAAAACACACTCGCATACCATTTTGGTGCTCTGTAAATTCTCTTGCTGCAAGAGATTCTTCATAATAACAACAAAACCAACTTAGACTGTGGAACACTCATCTCAAGGATTTTATCGATTTTTCAGTGGAGATACTTCAAAATGGAATTTAATGGAGATGTTATTTAGTTGCTAAAATCATCTTACATTCGTTTTGACTTTGCCACAAACTTTCCTCTTCTCTCTCGTTTTCGTCAAAGCTGTTCGGAGTAGTTCTGCTTCTTACAAAAAAAAAGAAATCGTTTTTATTGGTGAATTTACTGGCATTCCAAACCATTTAATAAACAGTGAAGCTCCATTCTAATTTTCAACCAAGTCATAGTTGGTATGAATGAGTGACTCAGTAATAATATATGCCATAGTTAAAATGATTTGTGGAGTGAAGGAAAAATAGCATTGAAAACTACTAACCACAGTTTAGAATTAACGAGAAGGTTTTCGACCCAATTACTCTCTTTCTTTGAGAAAATCACTTAAATTCAACATATTTCCAGGGCAAAGCAAAGAAGGCACTTTTGAGGTAGTTTTCTATGATTTGATGAGATTTTTCTATAGAAAAATTGCTATAGCAACTCTCTACGCCTACGAGAGCCTCCAAGGAAGCTCGAATAGGTCAATGCGAATTTTATTTATTCATCTCCTTTGTTTTTAAAACCCACTCGTCAAACATGCAACAGTGTATTTGCGAATATCTAATGCAGAATGAGTGGATAAGTACAGTATGCACATCCATTTGGCGATGGAACATGGCGAAAATAATATAAATGTCGAAGAGTGAGCGAAAAGGAGAGATGGTTTGAGGCGAAAAATCACTGTATGTTTACAAATAAATATCAAATGTTTAAATAAACCATATTGCTGCAGTGCATGTGATATGTGTGACCACCCACTGTGTGGTAGTACTGACACACGGAAGCAGTCTCAACTCTTTTATGGTCATCTCTTGCCATCGCAACGAAAAATTGAAGGAAATTCTAGTCTGTCTGACGAACAGCATGCCAAATGCGTCCGTTATCTCTCTGTTTGTTTATGGACTTTTTGTGTTTGTTCATAATTCGGAGAGTCAAACTTGGTTTGTTTTCGTCTTTGACTTAAAGCGAGCAGTCAACACAAGGATTGAATTGATTTTCGGTTACGTTGTTTTGAAGTATTCTAATACGATACACGAAAGCCGCGTTGGCAAATGAAAAATGTTGTCATATTTTTTAAATATTACCATGGTCTTACCGTTGACATTACACACATTCTGTCCAATTTATTTGAAATATTCAAACGGGTTACATAGAATATGCTCGTTACAGGCAGCTTGTCAATTGGGAAATTTATGAGAGCAAACGGTGCTTTTGACACAACACGATTCGGAGCGTGCTGGCATGTGAAATTCCAATCAGAGAGAAATCAAATGTACATGAAATCAATGACACCTCTTGTCACAAAGAGCGCAATGGGACTTAAAACCAGTCGCACACTTATTTTTTGACCGCAAAACCATTTGGACAAACATTTCAAAAAGTCGATGATTTTCCATAGAAAATATTGCCACTAGAAAAAGAAATCGATTTCAGAGAAGCAAAAGAGAATGTAAAAAGTCGGTTGGAAAATCATTTTCATTGAAATAATTTGTTGATATTCCACTGTGCACAATTCAATTGACACATTTCGTTGCTAAGTGTGTTATTTCCGCGCGATAAAAACGCGTGAATTAATTTTCCGCCGTCAAAATGAAGCTGTTCATTTTTGGATTTCCATTGAGAACAAAGTGGCCCAGTTTCAAGTACTGATGAAAAAGCGCTTTGATATTCTTTATTTTCGAAAATATCTACAAGGAATTTATGCGATGCATTCGAGACCATTAACCAATTTGATGCTCATAAAATTGATTTATTTGGTGGCGAAGAAAGCGAAGAAGGAAAGCAACATGCTAGCTAACGCGCGCGCACACGACTTGAAAACCGAAAACGTTAAACGAACGCAAAGCGTTGACAGGCCAAATGTAAGTGTGTTCAACTGTGAAAAATGTTTATTTGTTTTTGAGGTGGAATGACTTAATCTATAGCTGTATAATCTAGATATGTGTAAAGTTAAGTGTTGCCTTGTCGGTGTGTCCTCGGTAAATGGCCATTTTTTCAATTCATTACTTTCTGTGATATACTTGCCGATTGCAGTGAAACTATTTTGCGATTTTTACCAAATATTCACTAAATACAATTTTCATACTTGAAACTATGCCTATGACACAACAAACAAAATGTTGGAAATTTCTAAATTAGTTTATTCAAATAGTTTTCAATTGCGCGATATTATGGAGGCGATAAACTTTAAACATTATTAAAAATTTAGTCAGCTACCTATGCTCGTGGTTTGTATTTCTAGCCATTGTAGTTGGGTTTGTGATTTCACTTTTTTAAACAGCAACAATCATACTAAGAATCACTAGGAGAATCGTGACATTTAAGAGTGTTGAATTCTTTGAATAATGTGAACTCTGTGAATTGTTGGAGTTTTGAGTGCTCGAATCGACGTCTCCATCATCCATATTGCTATCAATTACCTGATTGGTATTCAAACGGATGGATTTGTTAAACTGTTCTATTTTGACACCTCTAATAGTATCAGTCCTTTCAGAATTCCTGAAGAGATTTAACGTCGGTAAGCTCATGACATTGTATCGTTTAGATAAGTGTGGGAGTTTGTCATCATCAACCTAAACAAAAGAAAACTTCTTCAATTCAACATTTGTATTGGCATTTTGTGAAATATTTCATCTTCTAGAATTCTAGTCGTTTTATTTGTATCGATGTATATGATTGAATGTAATGTTGAATGTCGAACCAGGTTGACCATGCATTGCGCACTGCACGAGTGCAACGAATATTTTTTTTCATTCGAGTTGTGTTATTTTCAACGACAATTTAAATTTAGAATTGATGAAATAAATGAATGGAATTAAAGTGGTTACCTTAAGCACGACAAGCTCTGTTTTTTTGTATAATTTAGCCGTTTGTTCTAAAACTGGGAACATCTTTCTGCTATGGGGACATCAAGTGGCAAGAAAGTTTCTAAGGACGAAAAAAAAACATAAATCATTGAAAAAACGTATTCCAATATATAAGTGACAATGTTTTATGACCAAAAAAGTGAGCACGTTTCAATCACTTTTCATTCGAGAAATAAGAAGTAAGTATTCCTGCTTTTGACATTTCACACAACCGAAACTACAATTTTCACACAATTACGAAGAGTGTGAAAAACTATCAGTTGATTAGCATTTTCTAACAAAATATATCATAATTGCACCGACCACTGGTTCTATTCACACTAGTGAAAGCAAAAAGCTGCTGAAACATTTAGCTGATTCAGTTAATGAACAACGACATTTATTTGATTGAGAAAATAATGATTTTTTCTAGACAATTTATGGAGAGGCATTAATGAATAAATAATTAAATTATCATTACACAACGACCAATTTTTCACCAGCTTCCCGTTGTTGTTCATCGAATTCAGCCTTCTCTGTAATTTCCAATATATCAACAGCATTTGTAAAACTAATGCACAAACAAAGCCAAATCACTGCAAACTTCATTTTGGAACATGTATAGCTCTTGTTGAGTTCAAGGCAGAATTTCGATTGATGACAGATTTACTCATTAAAATGTATGAAATTGAATCGTACTGTGAATCAATAATTTAGTGATGATTATCCGTGTAGAAAATATTTGACTAACTGACTGTAACGGACCCCAACCAATAAGCGTCTTTAGTTAACTGAACAGATGATTTGTATAAAAAACAGTCGACTACGATTAAATTTTAGCTAATCGCTTAATTTGGGACCTATTTGACTGCAGTCAACTTTTGATCGCAGTTAACTGTGATCATTGTTTTTGTGCTGAATAATCACTTGTAACCAGTCGACTATGTCCCAAAATGATCGATTGGTTGCCCAGTCGAAATATTTTCACACGGGTATAATCATCACATCAATGCATTTTATTGAGCAAAAGTGACACAACTCAGCATTGAGCGGAAAAGATGTTTTTGCATTTTTCTCCCAATTTGGAACGAGATGGCGACAAGATGATTTCAGCATATTTGTAGTTCTTGTGATGTTCTAAAGTAATGCATTCCTTCTCCGCTCAATGCTCAGTTATATCACTTTTGCTCGCAACTTCATTTGTTTCTCTTTTGCTTAAAGTTTTTTCCGTATCAGTTATAGAAAAAGAACTCATAAGCTGCTCTCTTGCTTTGTACGTGTCGTGTATGTAAAATTAAGTATTGGCTTGTCGGTGTCTCCTTAAATGGTGTCTCCTCCCTTTTACTCTTTTTTTTAATATAAAACAATTCAGCGATTTCTACAAAATATTCATAAAATGCAATTTTCATACTAAAATTAGTTTATTCCACTAGATTTTATTTGATCTTTTGAAGGCGATAATTTTCAAACATTAGAAAATTTTTTAATCAGCTACTTATGCCCGTCGATTGTATTCCCAGACATTGTAGATAATTTTGTGATTTCGATTGTTTAATCAGCAACAATCATACTAAGAATCACTAGGAAAATCGTGACATTTAAGAGTGTTGAGTTCTTTGAATAATGTGAACTCTGTGAATTGTTGGAGTTTTGATTGCTCGAATCGACGTCTCCATCATCCATATCGCTATGGATCGTGCTCGATTCCAAGCGTACGCCATCCACCTTGCTATCATCTTCCGATGAGTTCTGTGAATCGTTGGAATTTTCAGTGTTCGAATCGACGTCTTCATCATCATCATCCACCTCGCTGTCATCAACATGATTAATATTCCAACGAATGGATTCGTTAAGCTCTTCTGTTTTAGCCCCAACAATAGTGTCAATCGTTTCAGTTTTCCTGAAGAGAATAAATGTCGGCACGGATGGGACATCGTAACGTTTACTTAATTTTCGGAATTTGTCAACATCAACCTAAACAAAAGAAAAGTTTTTCAATTCATCTTTTGCCATTTTGTGGAGGGAAAGTAAAATTTTATGGAATATTTCATCTTCTAGAATTCTAGTCGACTTATTCATTCTCTGCGTCGACGTATATTGATAATGTTGAATATCGAACAAGGTTGACTAAGGTTGACTATGATTGACTATATATGTACAATTACATACAATGCGAGTGCAACCAAGATTGTCTTCCATCCGAGTTGTGTTCTTTTCAGCAACATAATAGCATTTGTAATAATTGAAAGTATATGGATCACTCCAAACTGATGACAGCCCAGAGGTTTCACAGATCAGATCTTTTATGCACGAAAAATGTATGTACAAGTTTGTACGTACATAGTTCTGCTGGTGTGTCTGTACTGCACAGTCAACATTGTTTTACGCCGAATATGGTTACTAACTATGGATTGAAATTTCGAAATGATGAAATAAATGAATGAAATTCAAATGATTACCTTAAGCACGACTAGCTCTGATGCATTATATAATTGAGCTGTTTGTTCTAAAACTGGAAACATCTTTCTGCTAAAATGACACCAAGTGGCATAGAAGTTTCTAAGGACGAAAAAAACATGAGTCATTTAAAAAATGTGTTCTATTACATGAGTGACAATGTTTTCATGTTGAAAAATGATTTCAGACTGAACCAAATGGATTAAAACTTGAAACCAACGAGCGAATATTTGTCGGCGGATTGGTTGCTAATAGAAGTGTGTACGTAGTACATTTCAATTACTTTCCGTTCGAAAAATGAGAAGCGAAAAGTTGCTAAAAAGTCAGTTAATTTAGTCAAACGAACAATGATATTTATTTGATTGGAAGAATTATCATATTCCCGGGATAATTTATGGAGAAGGGTATCTCGAATAAACAACTAAATTAACATTACACAACGACCAATTTGTCACCGGCATCCCGTAGTTGTTCATCGAATTCAGCCTCCTCTGTAATTTCGAATAT
>NW_022601467.1:14873082-15025464 GCF_009176505.1 Sitodiplosis mosellana | reverse complement strand
CAACATAACTGAACAAAATACATTGAATACAACAAAATTGTGTCAAACAAGACAATTCCATTTGAAAAGTTGAAAAACGTTAAATTAATAATGAAAAGAGTAAGCAATTTATCAAATGATCACGGTGATGACAGGAAATGAAATAGATTCGATTTCGATGTTACAAAGTCTATATGCCTGTTCATTGAGATGATTTTTGTTCGATATATGAAGAAGATCTTAACGAACAATTTACGTCCATTACGAACATGTTTCAGCAGACGAAAACCAGCAAAAACCAGCAAAAGAGTGATTCAAATGGATCATGTGGTCGAGTGGTATTGATAAATGTCTTCTTTATGGATGGCAAAGAGGAAGAGTTATCAATTTGGTCGTGAGTGGAACTTTTTCGGATTTTATAAATTGTTTGTCAGTTATGTCTCTCTCAAAACAATCTATACGATTAAAGAAAATATTGCGGCTCGCGATTAAATGTGTTTACGGCAAAGATCTCTTATGTGTTATATTACCTTGTGGCGGAAAAGAAAAGCATTTTTTCATTGTACAAATTCGTGTAGAAGATAACTGCTAATTCTGTGAACTAAATTTCTGCTTATAGCTATAAAAATATTTGTATTTGTCATATTTTCCCTTCAATTTCATTATTTGTAAAATTTGTTCCAAATTTGTGGTGTGAGGACCTCCATCGATCGCAAAATGTGAAAAGGTAATCTAGATTTGGCTGCGAATTGTGCATTTTACCCAGAGTGATGCACTTTTCAAAATTCCAATGACATCAATTGTTATAGGTGTCACATGGATTGTCTGTGCACTGATGTAGATCGCTTAATAATTTGTGCTGATTTTCTGCTCTAAAGCATCTTCATCCCATTCAAACATGTTCACCCCGAAATATTGATGTGAAAAGAAGCAGCAAAAAAAATTTTGTCAGACACTTCTTTTCACAATCGATTTAATGCAACCCAAATGGTTGTATTCGTGCCAAATTATGACTTAATAATACCTTTGCTAGTTTTTTACGTCAAAATTCCAGGTAAATTACTCCTACACCCGTTTTTCGACGATTTTCTGTGCAAAAAAAGACGAGGAGAATATTTATGAATTTCAGCTGAACAAAGTGACGATGGGAGATATTCTCGATGAAAATTCCTATGGATTAAAATTCTTGGACGAAAAATGTCTCAATATTTCGATTATTTTTTTTTTCTTCTCTCGTTTTCTTTCCAAATGCATCATCTTCATTCGTATGCAAGTTTGATTCTATTCAATTCCTTACATTTCAAGCGTGTGATGAATTCATCAACTGATTAGTTGATGACACTTGTTTTGAGCACTTAACAATAACCAATATTTATCCGTTGTTCTGTTTTCAACTGATTCTTCGGTTGTTTGGGATCACTCAAATGTGATTAGGCGCATCTTGCCCCGTAGAACCGTTCTGATTGATTTCTCTATTCACAATTTGAATGGTCGATTTTCAATCGTTTACCACTTATTTCGCTGTCTAACGATGATGCAACAACTAGATAATAATTCATTAGTCGAAAGTACACACTTCAGAATGAGGATCAATCCAGCTGACTGTGTAAATGTTGTTATGTGACAATCATGATGTTGATATATTCTTGGAAATGAATGTGCTCGTCGCACATAAAAGTGCATTGAGATGCTCGTGCATCGTTTTCCACTTTGTAATTGATATGGATGTTGATTCCTTGTCCATGATGACAAGATGACGATGACGATGACGATGATGCTGGTGATGATGATGACGCAAAATGTAATAGGCTGCCTTTGGATTGCCTACAGCTATTTTCTTCTCATTTTTATTTCTCCTATCATCTTAAATCGATACAATTTGGAACGCGCGCGCGCTCCCGTCGAAGTATTTTTGTTTTGGCTACGCATGAAAAAAAAAACTTGCAGTCTGTCGAGACCGAGAATAAAATTGATACAAAATTGCATCATCAAAATCCGCAATTCGACATACGTCTAGAAATTAAATCGTTCAGGTATGAAATTGAATTGATTCGAGGGCATCTTTATTTTTGATGATCACGATCGATTCGAATTGAATGCTGCGCACAATAAATGCAATTCGTTCGATATGTACACCCGAGCCACAGAAAAGAAAAACTAAAAGAACATTTCATATTAATTGGCATGAAATGCGAATTTTATACTGTGTTTCCAATTGGTCTCTCCATCTCTTCTTATTTTGCCTTTTTTCCGCTTAGAGCCACAAAAAAGTGTATCGTTTTTAAGAAGAAGCATAACAAACAGTTCGTAAAGATTGAGGGCATAAAAGCAGCAACACAGAACAAAAAAAAATACTGTAGCAAAAAAAAAAAACTAGACAAAAACAAAATAAATGCACAATTGAACCTAGAGCCAAATAAGTACAAAAAAGAGCATTTAAATTGCGTTATCTCTACACTGCCACACACAAACAGTGTGCTAATTCTCATTGTATTCGATATATACCCACATGACAAGCACACAATTGAATTGAAAGCAGCTTCACATTCAATAGGATTTAGATCGGGCCGTATACCACAAGTGAGAGAGGGCATGCAATGCGCTGAAACATAGATAAACGAATAGAGAGAGAGAGAGAGAGAGAGAGAGAGAAAGCAAGAAAAAAGGCGGAAAATTGTTTTTCGGGGGGTTTATTACCCCGGCACCGATGTTTATAGTAAAATAATCGTAATAACAATAAAAGTAATACGGTTAGCGATGAAAGGTCTGTGAATCGAAAAATGACGCACGCAAAAGTGGAGAATTTTGAGGAACGCACATAGCCACACACCGAAAAAAAATTAAAACGCACACACACGGTGACGGTGTGACAGAGTGAGAACGAAACGTTTTTAGCTCAAAATCTAAAAGTGCGGTTAAAAAATAACAACACTGGATTATCAAATTGGAGCTGCAGTTTTTTCCGTCTATCTTTTTCTCTCGCTCTCTGCGCTTCTCGAACGTTTGTTATTTTTTCACCATTTGCCCGGGCAAACAAAAGAAGATATTGAGCAATCACTTCGCACAAGTTTCGATGTTTTCGTTAGATTCTCTCTAGGCAAATGCACGGCTCGAATGTTCATCTTTCGATTGAAAGTTCATTTAATTTCGACAACTGCATTGGATAAACAAGATCAACACAATGACGGGGTGCTGCGATTTGCGAACAATAAATCCGACTCACCACCAAAGCTGTTTTGTAATTTTGTGGCAATTTTTTCTCCTTCGTTCGTTCGTTCATTTGTTGGTTGTTATTTTAGTGCATTAATTAATTTGTTGTGTTTTCAGTGACAATGTGGAGAAGGATTTTAATGATATCTTCATCTTGAATGAACAAATTGCAAAAATCCAGACGATTGTTTAGTTTTTCCATCGTGATGGCATCTTTTTTTAAATTCAAGTCCTGTGTGTTTGGTTTGAGATTTCCATTCAGTTTGTGAATCGATTTTGAGATGTGACACACACATACACGTATACAATTATACTGTTATTCTCTTTGATGAGGCCAGATAACGCGTCGGAAAAAAGTAAATGTCGAATAAATCGTACATTTTCACACCTAATCATTCAATTATTCGGTCGGCATATGGTGAAAACGGTTAGTGTCTCGGTGTATGCAAAATAGCATGGTACATTGCATAAATGTTGTGGACGTGCGCGCGTGCGACGCTTCATAAATGCGGTCTTTATGCCCGCCGAGATATCAAAGCAGAAGCGTGCACGCCACGATCAATCGAAAATGAAACCAAAGTTGGTTCGTTTCTATAACCCAGTAGTAAGTGTTATTTACATCGTTGCATATTTTTTGTTTCATATTCGCATGCGCGCGAGCGTGCAAATTCACATTCAACGAATGGAAGAAATATCAAATGGAAATTATCTTTTTCAAGCGATATATAATGGCGCTAAGTTTTGGCTCAATCATTTCTATGTGGTTGGGTGTTTACAAACCGTTCTTTTGTGCGACGGCACATCATCAAAAGAAATGTACGAAGCGTCGGTTTACTGATGCGCCTTTCTTTTCATCCATCCATTCCTTTTTCTGGTTCCATTTGCAAAATTGAATCAGAAAGAAGAAAAAACAAACGAACGAATGGTTTTTTTTTCCTTTCGGATCGTTGGTTTTTTGCGCTCGTTCTTTTTTTTGCTCTTGCCATCGGCAACAGTCAACTGGTACACATTTTATTTCCTGTGCGGCAATTAACACTTTGAAAGGGCGATTTTCATTTTGGACAATTCAAAAAAAAACGAATCTTTTTTTCTGCTTTAATTCCATTGAAAATAATTTCGGTGGAAAATTGATGCATAAAATATTTTCCACTCAAATCATGTCTAATACAATTTCAATCGCATAATCAACAGCCGACTCAATAGAAGTCAGTTTCAATGCAAACAAAACCGCAATGCTTCGATTTCGTCTATTGTTCATGGAATTTCGACAAATGTGTGTCTGTGTGGGATTGCTTATCAGTTTTATGTCGATTTCGAAGCCATATGGTTTGTGTGTGTGAAGGCGTAAATCCGTGTGTTTATTGTGTTTGCACCAGAAATTTCATTACAATAATGCTATTATCACGGAGTTTAAATTGAATATGGTTTTTGGAAAATTAAGTTGTGACAAAACCCGAAATAAAGAAAGTAATCTGCAAACGATACAACGGCAGATTGCATCCAAAATATGAAATATGTTTCTGATGCATAAGCACATAACTTTCTCTCTCTCTCTCTCTCCTAGTCATTTGCACCCTCTCTCGGTGGATTGCCTCCGTTGCCACTACCAGCAAATCAATTGTATGCGCAACACACGCACACATAAAACTCGAAGCCTGACTGTTGGGCTGTTATCGCACTTGAGCTGCATATTGCATCATTTGCATTTCAATTGAAATCGAATAATTGAGTGAGTGGATTTCTAACAAGACCGCCGGTTAATCCTTTAAGAATATATTAAAAGTGACAAATTTTTTTTTCTTTTTGGGAAACATTTCATTTATCAAAGAGTTTGCTGCTACAGTCATTTGTGATGGGATGATTTGGCGCTTCGGTTTAACACAATTCCATTCCATATTGAATTCATCAACACATCGCCTTGAAATGCGTTCACTCGCTCACTGGATTCATCGGTAATATATTTTCTCGAGTCAAATAAATAGTTTGTGCCGTAACGAAAACTACAGATGAAATGTTTACTGGCGCGCCAGTTAAACAACGGGGGTGCAATAGATGATTTCTCGTGGCCCATGTCAAATGATTAGTGTTTGCCACTTGGAAAGGATTTTCTGTTGTTGTTAGGTTTTCTCCATTAATTTTCAACTCGTCAATTTAGTGTGTGAGTTGCTCATGGATGCCAGTTTGTTTTCGTTCACCTTTCGATTGTTGACTCGATGAAATATTTAAGAGAGTTTAAACGATGAAGTGTCGGTTGCCATTATATGAAACACATGTTTTTTTTTCGAATGGAATGAAATGTGTGTACATTATTTTGATAATTTCATTAAAATTGATGGCTCTAATCAAGAATTTAATTAGCGATTTGCTTACGAAAACTAATCAATGAATTCATCACGGGAAAAAAAATGAATGAGTGGAAAAATGGATGCATTATTATTTATCACAATGCCATAATATTCGGAGTTTACACGGTTTCTGCCTATGTGAGTGAACTTTTCACACAAAATCGTACTGTTTTCATTTCATGTGCAATATCATTGTTGTTTTGGTGACGTTGTTGATTGAGTTTTTTTCCCTTTATGTCTCTTTAAATCGCTTTGCCAAGCAAATGCCAAATATGAGAAAAAGAAACACACAAAAACGCAATGTAAATATTTGACACAGCCTGTGTGTATTAGTTTATTTATCAAAAGGAACGAAACAGAACTTGGCAAGTGTATTCCATTGGCTTGACATGATTTTTCTCACAACAATTAAAGACAAACACAAATATTTTGTTGTTAAATATTGTCAAGTTTTTTCACTAAACAAACGACACAGTGGGCATAAACATTGAGCCTCATTTAACAGCAACATTTTAAGCGTAAATGTTGTCGTCTCGTTTATTTGACCAACCTTCCGCATGTCCGTTTCAAGCTGAATCAAAATAATTGACAACTTATTATTTCAAGCGTTTCCCAACGAACATTGTCCGAACAGTATTCAATCAATTACAATTTTGTTACAAATTATTGTTCCCCCATTCCTTGCGTCGAGTAAAATGAATTTGTTTCATTAATTTGAATTTTATTGCTGTTGACTTTTCTTCAACTATCCAGTAAGTGTGAACATTTTCCTAAATAACAACCTTTGATTTGATGTATTTTTCATTTGTTTGAATGTTGCTTTGGAAATAGAAGAGAAAATATAGTTTACGGTCCGTTGGACCTAGAGTATTTGATGGCTATCATATTACATTTCCTTTTGAACGGCATCCCAGATCGAATTATGACACTTTTTTGTCCATAGCGAGTCCACACGTGTTCCGTTTTTAGGATTTTGGTTTGTTCGCTTCGGCCATCTACCACTCATCGATGGCACGGAGCTTGTGCAATTCGGCATAATGTCAGCATTTATGACTTTGTCTTTGTCTTTTCTTTTGCTTTGCTTCGCTTTGCATTGCGTTGCTTGCATGAAAAAGACACGACACGCTCCTTTCGACTCGGAATCCGAGTTGTTTGACCAGAGCCTAACCATAAATAATCAATTTTAATGACACATCATCCTCCAGTTGGTTAACACTGTGGTGTCAAATGTGAAATATTCACAACGGAAATCCAGTTTGCTGGTGTATGTGCTCACATCACATGTTTTGCACTCACTCTGAATGTGCGCATTGTGTGTAAACACGCACACAAGAGACAATATAAACAAATACTCGGACTTTCAATTTTATCCTGCACGGATTCAAAAATATGAAACACAAAGAAAAACATTCAAACCACAAACAATACAAACGGTGTTAATTGTTCGTAATAAATTTTCCATTTCTTCTTATTTTCCAGAGAGATTCGGCCAATTAATTGCTCTACTTTATATGGTGACAACAGATCGCAATTGATATATGTGCTCAACTAGAGTTTCTTAAATTTTATCAAGCTATTTTCAGTTGTTTGCCTCAAGAAAATGGTTTTATTTGAAGATTTGTGATATTTTATTCGTAAATTCTAAGAATTTTAGAAGATTAAAGGCAAGCCATTCTAAATAGTTGAAGAAGTTAGGGATAAATTTTATAGCGAGGAACATAAATTGACTGTAAAAGTCTAAAATCTCGTCGATATGAATTAATTGTACACTATAGACAAAGACTGATTGCGTGTTTACTTGAAAAACTGCCTCGAATACCAAGAACTAAACACGAAAACTCAAGACGGTGCCAAATTGTCTACGACCATGAATGAATTCTTCTATTTGGTTTTTTTTTCTGTCCAAACTCGCTTTTTTGCCGAATAACGATCATATTACAAATTCCAAATGTTTGAGTAAAAAAATATGTTTTTCAACATTTCAATTTATTTGATTTAGGACATGGGCTTTCTTTTCCTTTCTTTTCGGATCGATATTCTTTACCAACGGTCACATATACAAACTATTAGACAGTTCGGGAAAAAGACTGTTTTTTTCTTCTTCTCAAGAATGAATGAAGTGTTTTTGTCGATTTTGGGTTGTGTAGGCCACTTGAAAAATGCTTGCTACCTCAAGATATGCTGGTGATTTTTCACATTTTCCGTCGCTGATAAGTGTCAATCACAAGCGCATTTGCAACTCATCCAGCATCCACTCTCGATTCACTTTCAGCCTTTGGGAACATATTTCATCGATTGAACATTTGTTGGTAGTGATATGACAAATTTCTCTCTCTCTCTCTGTCTCTTTCTCTACAAATACAATTTAATTATCCTCGAACTCTTGTTTATTCTTGTGCTGAAGAGTGGGTCATTGCTGATTTGCCGTCCGTCATAGGTACGTCAAACAATAATATTTATTCGAAAAACATTCACTATGACCAATGCACTTTTTTTTCGTGAAAATTTATATGAATCGATTTTGTTCTGGCTTTGTATTACGAATTTAATGAATGGTGGCCCAGAACACCAGCGTTTCGGTAGAAAAAAAAAGCCATTTCCCTTTTATTGAATTTACTCAACTCATTCAGTGATTTTCTGGAATCGTAGTAATGTATGGCTCGTATTGAATGAATTAATTTCAGTAAATACAAGCATTAGCTTGCTTACACATTCGATTGATTATTCATCGCAGTGAGCATATGCTTATGAATTACGTCAGAAAACAACAAGAATTTGGAATTGAAACAACCGCATTTGATACCGAGCGCAGACGGATGTCATTTCATTTGTTTGCTCCTGTTTCCATCTCTGTCTATCGACCATGCTGCCATTTCCATTGTATTCACACTAGGTGCTAGTGGTATCGAAAGTGTGCTAAGGCGTCAGATTGTCTAGAAAAATGGTGTAGTTGCGTGAATGGAATTCGATTTTTCGTTGGTGGCATTTCCATCCGGCTGTAAACCATATGCGATCATTTCGAGAAACTTTTTTTTATTGACTCGTTGTTGCTGTTTTCTTTTTTATTATTGGTCTTAATGTGAGATTATTTTCCCGAATAAAACTCACGCAAATCATTTTCTAAGTAAATGTGCACACATTTTAGCTGTAATTTTCAATCCCTGGTTTAATCGCTCATTTCAAAAGAATGTTCATTTGAACGATATCGCGATGTGTCGAGAATATTTTGTACGAAATCCGAAACGAGAGCGAGAAAAAACCATCGGAGAAGTGAAAAAACATTGAAAATAAACAGGCCAAGTAAAAACCAAACCAAATGAAATCAATCATAAATCAAGCATTGGATGGATGCATGTTGACACGAATTTTCATTTTCACTTTGCATCATCAACGACCATAAAACATGAGCTACTTCTTAAATGCGTGTATTACAATTTTTTTTCTGTTCACTCATTCTCTCCCTCTCTTGTCGGTCGTATTTGTCTAAGCAAAATGAAAAAAAAAAACAAAATGGATAACGACAGAACCAACGGCAAACACGGAGCTGATGCAAGAAATGCATGGACCAATTCGATGTGTGCCTTGTTTGATTCATCCCGAAGATGTCATTAAAATGATAAAAATATTTTTAGCATCCGCAAGTCATTAACCATCAATCGCTTTAACGTGTCGGTTATTCCGTTTTTGCCGCACTTTTCATTCATCGAATGATCATGGTGCGTGTGCTTGTGCTTGTGAATATCAAAACGGCGATCACATATCGCCTTTTTTGTTATTTTTTATGAACCGTGCCTAGAAACGGTAATGTTTTGGTTTCGCGGGGAAAATCTATTTAACAAATATGAAAACATTGTGCTACCGTCGGCGTTCGTTTGATATCGAACATATTTTCACAGACACAGCGTCGCCCAACGCTACATCGCTTTCCGTAAGGATATGCATTTAGTGTTTGTAGGATGTCAGACGTATAAAAAATAGTCGTTGCCAAGTAGAGTGTTTTGTGTGACCTTTTGCTGTGCAAGGATGTTTTGATTGTAGCAGTTCCGATTGGTTTTAGTTGATTTCATTTAGCGGCAATTAGACGAAAAGGAGACAAACTTCAGTCGGAAAAGAAACAGATCAACCGGAGTGAAAAAAAATGTACGTACGTGTGACTGGGATCGAGTAAGTTCAACAGTTTTGAAAAAACCAGATAATAAATATTCAAACAAATTTGGTGTTGAGCTCTCATCAAAGACCAATCTGCCGTCGGTGGATTATCATGGATTAAATTGTTTCGGAAACTTAGGCAGCGTTGTTTTACAAAAAATCGGTGATTTAGTGTCACTGTGTGTACCCAACAGAAAAAAATTAAAGTATCGATGTTATATTTACATCACGCAAATATTTACACACATTTCTCGTCTACCGCAACCACCGCCGTTAATCTATCACAAATGCTTAGATCGTTTTAATGGATTGAAAAAATGGTATCGATAGGAATTTGTGGCTTGGCATGGAATTTTGATGATTTGGGCCAAGTAATAGAAAATATGCGATTTATAAATTACAAAATATACGTTTAACGAGTGTGAGAGAGGGGCTATTCCATTGTCATGGTGAATTAGAATTTTTCGGCTATTCACCTGTCCATCAAAATTGGTTGTTTTGTTTCCATCCGTTCAACTCAAAGCATAGAAGATCAATCGAAAATGTGCGTGCTCAATGGCATAAAATATTTCTTACACTTGAAAATCGGGCGTTGGGAATCGGTGATGAGGTAGGCTTCATTACATTAAATTCGAATCGTTTATGACAGCATATCAGTGAAACACAACAAATAGACATTTAGTACGTGTACACAACAAGTGAGAAATGGCGATAAATGAATTTCCTTTGCCACAAATGAAATGATTAAATAAAATGAACGATAATTTTAAATAAACATTTTTTTCTCTTCATTCTCACGAACATTTTTTCCGCTTTGCCTAAATTCCAACGAGTTAAATATGTTTAATGTTGAAACTTGCAAATTTGGTCACATGCTGTCGGCCAGAGGAAATTAAATAATTCCGGTATTTTCCCATCTCGAAGATTAACCATAATGATGAGTCAAAAAAAAAGTCTTGCTAGTTCCAGTATTTACGACTTTTCTTTTAAGGAAACATTCGGAACTTCTTGTCTGGTTCTCTTTTTACTGTCGTCACTTCGACAAAATTATTTGCATTAAAATTTTCCCACTGACATTTCGTTCAAGTTAGGCGATTTAGAAAAGATTAGGTTGGCTAAACACTGGATTACCGTTAATACACATACCATGATCGCCATGGGAAATTTCTTCGTGTGCCTTTGTCTTTGATGTAACTTCCACATTCATTCTCTTTTCATTCGTTTCTTGCCTTTTGTTCACTGCGTCAAGCATTTTCGACTTTCGTTTGTTCTGAAGGCTTCATCACTCATTAGAGTCACTATCAAAGTTTTTTAAAAAAAAATTTTCAAGTCAATTGTCATTAGCTGAAATTGAATTGAGTGTGCAGTTATAATTTTCTGATTCGGAAAGGATCGCGAGATAGATTCAATGTTGAAGATCTTATTAAAATGTCGAGACAAAGATGCATCCGTTTGGCGCCTTGAAATAAAAAATGACTTTATTGTTGTGAAATGATTAACAACAACAATAAAAACGAGCATTTTCAGTATTAATAGATACTTGAGGCTATTTCTGACCATTGCTATTCAATTCACATTTCAACCACTGCATTTTCGTAGTCAAAGCATTTTTTTGTAGCAACATTTTTCAATTTCTTGACGAAAAAAATCCATTTTTTGCCCAAATTGATCATTTCAATTCAAGAAATAGGATAAATTTTCTTTGGATGAAGGCAATAAATCAATATGACTGCACGTTCTATTTAAAATCGGTTGGATGATCGTGAAAAATGACATTTAATTACCCATCTTCGGTTCAATTCCGAGCATTTTTCACTAATTTTCAGAAATAGTTTGGAAATAACAACCAGCCGTCATTTACAACGGCCACTCAGTTTGGAACAAATTGAATTCCCATGTGCATGCACAGTGCACACACTTCTATTTTAAATTTGGCTTTACGCGGCTCACGCTCAAATTCTCTGGTTCACTTGTATTTTTCCAATCTATTTTTTTTTTCGTTTTATCTCGATCCAGGGAGACAAATTGTGAAAGTTTGGAATTTAAATGCATGTCGGCCCGTTATAATGTCAACATCACACACGTAATTCAGTTTGATGATTTTTCGGTTATCGTTATGACACCCTTATGAGTACTTTTCGATGACATTTTTCTATGTTATTCGAAGTTTTTAAATTCTTTATCAAAAATCAAATCCTATTTTTGGTTATTCAGAAAATGATGAAAGTGAGTTGAGCCTTCGCGAAGCTGCTACGGTCTTTATTTCAACAAATTAATAGCTAGCGCAGGACAAATTGCAATTTTCACACAACGAACGATCGGCTCATAAACTCAATGAAATGAATTTTCATCGGCCAGAGTTATAGAACTAAATTTTATGGTGAAAAATCACATTAACAAATTTGTATACAAAAAAAGAGCACGCTTCATCAATAGCCAGGCACGGACCAAAAAACTGGTGGAGAAAAAGAAAGAGAGAGAGAGAGAGAGAGAGAAAAGAGCGTGATAGACAAGTGTTGATTGCTCGAAGCTGTTATAACCAAAACCATCTAAATCACTCAACAATTAACCAAAACAAATTGCATTGATTATCAGGAAGCGATACATTCTCACACTAGCGTGTGTGCTGGCCGTGTGATGATCGTGTGTATACATTTTCCACATAAATACATTATTCATATGCGCGCATGAATCAAAAAATGTAAATAGAATCTCTCGTGCATTGTCGGCGTCAGAGGCGGCGATGGTGATGGCGGCAACTGACCGCCGCATGATTGCCGTGAAAATACAATTTCAAAATCAAAATAAAAACAAACGCGCCCCACTGGTTACCAGCTCACCGTGTGTGTGTGTGTGTGTGTGCGTGTGTGTGTTTGTGTCGATGCGTCAATGCTGACGGTTTGTTTATCGCAATATATCTCTATTTGGCATCGCAGCGCTGCTGTATATTTATGATAAAATGCATGCCGACAACAGGTGTACTCTATTTTTTGCATTATTCGCCGATAATTATTTATGAAAATTGTTGGAGAGAAAACAATAAATGTCTAGTCATTGCGATGCAAAATAAATTCATTGAAGTTTCTTTCCGCTGGAATGCTGATTTCATTCAAACAGAACCTCGAACTTTTGACCAATAGTAAAAATTTCATTCATTCGGAATTTTGGACTCGGTCGATGTATTTGTGAACGAAATTCATGCTGTTCCATGAACACTGTTCATTTGTTTGCATTATTTGTGGTTTTTTTTCACTCTCAAATTTCCAAATCGCCTTTTGTTCTACAACAAGTCAGGTCATAAACTCATAATGATAATGTCGATTGATTTTGCTAAACATGTGCACCCTCCTTATAATGTGTGTCCATACAATTGACCATCATGGGAAAATACGCTGAACTTTTTTATTTTCTTCTATCTATTCTAATGCGAACCCAAATGTCATCGGGAATTGAGGAAGAACACAAAAAAATGCTGCAAACTTAATCTGGAACATGTGTGTTTGCTCAAGTAAAACGATTCCCGAACGAAACAATGCAACGAAGAAGAAAGCAAAAATGAATAAAATATGAACGGAATGTAATATGCAAGCCATATGCGAAAATTGTGTGTGCCTTACTGTGTGGAGAAGAAGAAGTGGTATGCAAAAGAGCGACTACGTAAAAGTTCTGTTCGGAAGGACGAATGCTATTTACCTCTTACTTGGTTAGCTTTTGAATACTTCCTGAAATTCTCGATAGCTTGCGCGCTCATTACATCCAAGGACTTCGATGTTTCCAACAACCATCACTAGATTGCGTTCTTCGATCGACGATCATACAAACAAGTGCATTTGAGCAAATTTTGAGCAAATGCACTTTAATGTGACTAAGGTGCATTCGAAGACAAACAAAAATCCAAGACGAAATGCAACTTTCTGTGGAAAATTTTCAAGAATTTTCTTATCTTTTTCTTTCTTCATGCAAATCATGTAGCAAATGATGAATCAATAGCAAATCCTGTAATGAAAATTCCATTTATTTTCAATTTGTGCAAAAAAAGAGAAAAAATGAAGAGAAAAAAAGATCACTCGTGGATGTTGTTTTTTTTTTGTTGTTTTGTTTTGAAACTGTTTATTGTTTTTTGTTTGTATTACAAGATAAAAACGAAATGAATTTACAAATTAAACTGTTTTGTTTGTTTTAAATAACACATAATTTAAAAAAGAGAGAGAGAGGAGTTTAAAAAAAATTAATAACCAAACATAGAATGAATTTTTGTTTTACGAATATTCTTGATTGATTTTTTTTTTTCAATGCATTTGCATTGCGTTACAACTTTACGTTTAAATTTAAACCTTCAACATCCAATTAAGGTACAGTCTGAATCTTTCCCACTCAAATGTAACTGTCTAGCAGTTACATTTGATAAATCCAACATTCGCGTTACCATTCCAATAATTCGTTTTTCTTTCTTCTTCTTCTTCTTCTTTCGTCGTTACATGCACAACATATCGATTCGTAAATGCTATAAGATCTCTCCGTTTTAACACTTCATTCTATGTTATGGTGATGGAACTTTAGTGGCATTTTCTTTTCTTTTTCTCTTCCAAACATTAGATCGTTTCGTTTCAATTTTACTATTTATATGTTATGGATATTCAATTGTTTTGTTACTCTTTGTTTCCTCTATAATTTAGTTCCTTAAATGTTTTGCATTGTTTTTAAAGTTCTTTTGTTTGTTTGTTTGTTGTTCCTCTTATGGTTAAATGGTGATCAAATCCATGCATCCATTCATTCAGTTTTGTTTAAAGCATATATATCATTTGGACTAATTTTGAATAGATCTTTTGCTTTTTTTTGTTTTATTTTTGTTTATGCTTTCCGTATTCGACGTACAATTACAGTATTTTCCGAAAAATGTCGATTATTTGATCATCATCCTTTCTTCCATACAATTTTTAAAATTATTTATACTTCGATCTAAGCAGTCTTTTTTTTTGAATTCGTAGTGATTTTTTTTTAAAGATATTTTCATTCTCATTCCATTCGCTAAAAAGCTTCGATGATGGATGCACTTTATTCTCTTGTTTTTCTTTATTTATTTAGTTTATAATTTATTGTGTGGTGAAATGTGTGTATGCTTTCATTTGGAAAATGTTCCATTGTGTGTAACTGATTTTATGTTTTTTTTTTCTCTTTTAAATTTTGAATTCGTATCCAGCACACATAATTTAGTTCAACTAAATGTACATATGATGCAGTTTGTTTTGCTTCTTCATATTTCCTCACATTATTTTTTTCCCTTCCTTTCTTTCTTTCCTATTTAGTTTATTTATCCCTAGATTTTCCCTTTATCACTAAATCAATTATCATTTTGTTTCATGTGTTTTGTTTTAGTTATTGACAATTTATAAATTCAATTGATTTTTTTTTCCAATATTTAAAATTCGCACAGCTTCTGTTTTTTGCATCTCAGATTTTAACAAATGTTGTTTTTTTTAAATTCTCAATGACGATCGAATTTCGTTTGTAGCTTCAAATCAAAAATTCAACTCGTCTTGTGCAGAAATTAATCGATGTTTGGTTATCGTTTTAGTGTACTTGTTTTTTTTCTCTTTCTTTCTTGTTTTGTTGTTGTTATTCACACAAAGATGATGTTTAGGGTGGGCCCACTGACGGGGCTCGTTTTCTTTCATCTTTGCGTGGGTGGGAAAATGGTAAGTGATAATAAATGGTTTATTTAAAAAATATATATATACGCGTTTAGTATGCAAACATGCTCCTTATCTCTTCTGGCTTCTGGCTCCTGTCTCTTTTACTGTTATTAGCGGCTGAACAAATCCTTCAATCGTATCGCGCGTTTTTGAGTTTTTTTTTTAAATTTAAAAATTATTTTGGATTGGTACTCATGAAGGTTGTTTACTACAATTGGGTATTTCATGTGGTGTGTATTACGGTGTGGAGTATTTTACTCTGTGGACAAAAAACAAATGAAAAAAAAAACAATCAATTAGATTTCGAATAGATGCAAACATTTCTTTCTTCTCATTGAAATTGAAACAGAATAGAATTGTGGAAAGAACTGTTGATCAAATCAAATCAATGTTTCAAACACTCACTTCCGCCAGCGGCAACGGCAGGTGCTTGAGCTGCCGTCGATTGAGATTGCTGAGTGGATGGTTGCTTCTCTTGTGGAAGACTTGTGGTTGGATTTTCTTGTTGGTTGTTTCCGTGGTTTTGGTTTCGCTGGTTGTTGAAATTGCGTGTGTTGTTCCGGAAGTTGCCACCACGATAACCACCCATATTGCCATTATTGTAACCGTTATTTCGGTAGCCCATGTTACGGTTGTTGTTGAAGTAGCTGCCGTTGTTGCCTCCAGGTCGGCCACGGTTGTAATTGAAATATCTGTAGATTGGCAAAAGAAAAACGAATTAACACCAGACTTTGCGATTTAATCGAAGAGACTATTGAATCGATTTAATCAAAAATAAAGGAAATTCGAACAGAAATGAAATGCTTCGCATCCATTTAAATAGTAATGATGCTTACCCTCCGCGACGAGCCGAAGACACACCAAATGTTTCGCTGTTCAGCTTACGTTCAAGGCGCCAATCAGTGCGATTTTTACCCTTTCGGTCGGTAGCGGCTTCACATGAGATATTGTCAAAGAATGACTTCGTCTTGTCATATCCAATGGTGACATCGTCTTCTTCTTGTTCTTGCTCACCAGCACCAGTCTCATTGCCTGAATCGTCTTTCTTTTCAGCCTCACCGTTGACTTGCGGCTGGAAAATCGAACCAAGGAAAAAATGACATGAATAAAATTGCCAATTTCATTGGAATCCATTTAAAAAGATCAGAAAATCCAGTGAAATTCCAATATAAAATCCAAAAGCTGGATATCAGTTACATAGTGATAACTATCGCAACGAAGAAAAAGCAATGCAAAACGAGGTAAAATCCCCTTTTAAATGTGTCCAATTGAAATTAAAGCAAATCACATTATCGAACAGAACGAAGAAAATTTATTTGTAATTCTAATATTGTTTGTATATCCTCTTCTGATCTAAAACACGGCACAAACCAGGGCCGGTGACATTGGCATAACGGTATTTCTGTCTCTTCTACTCTTCCTATCATTTTATACATCACATTTTGCATGTGTGGCAACCATTGCCATTTTGTTGATGTCATCATGGCATTGCCATGTCAACAAATTTACTCGTTAAACAAACTCAAATGAAAAATGCCCCAAAAAGAGCAAACAAAATGAAGAAGAACTAATACCTGTTCGGGTTTGGCTTCACCTTCCACCTTTAATTTGGCCAATGATAAGCGCACCTCTTCGAATTTTGTGTTGGCTTGCTCGAAATCGAAATCACTTTCAAACTTGATTGTGGTTTTCGGTTGGTTTGGACGTCCTTTACCGTTCTGGTTTTGGCGGAATGTTTGCTACAAAATGGACAGAAAAAAAGCATTGCAAAATGAAATTGCCATTTCAAAAACCAAAACGAAAGAGAAAACCACAACAGAAATTCGGATAAAAAGCAAATACCGGATGAAGACCAGGACGTCTTTGTGGTCGTTGATGTTGATTATTGCGTAGATTTTGATTGTTGTTACGGTTGCCCCAGTTGTTACCGCCTCGATTCTGGTTGTTACCTTGATACTGATTGTTACGCTGTGGATTCTTCAAAATGACATTCGAATGTTAGTATTGGTTGAAAACGATTGGAATGTGCGCCATGGGAAAATGCGACAAAAACGTTGAACTTACTCTATTCTCATGCGATCCTTGACTGTCCAAACGACCACCTTGTTGTCCACGGTTATTGTTGCGCCGAGTGCCATCTTTTTGATTAACCTGAACGCCCATTTCAGCCGTTGGGCTCTTGCGCGAATTCAAACTCACAGGTGTTGTTGAACGAGATCCACCAGTAATTAAATCAAGAACGGAGTCTGATTGAGTGGAGGAAAAAAAATGGAAGAAAAAACACCGTTAGAAATGTTCCGAAGAAAAATGATGCAAAAAAGAGAAAAAAAATGCGCTGAATTTGATTTAATTTGAATAACGAACAATGAAAAGAACTTGAAAAAAAGAAAGTGCAACAATTTTGCAATGATAGACGTGAGTTGACTTACTTTTCTGTTGCGGTTGTTGGTTATTTTGTTGTTGTTGCTGCTGTTGGCCGGTTGATTGCTGTTGAGGCGTTTGTTGTTGTTGCGTTTGTTGGTTTGGTTGCTGTTGACCGAACGGCAAACCGGGCGTACCTTGTGGCAATTGGCCACCTTGTGCATTTGGTGTCGACAACGCACTAAACGGTCCCGGTTGATTGTTAGCACCGCCAAATGGTCCAACTTGTCCGCCAACATGTGGCATCACTGGCATCGGAAATTGCGGCTGAAAGTTTGGTTGATTTTGTGCCGAAACGTGCATCTGCATGATGGCCGGATCGTGCGGAACACGTGGAACATTGTTAACAACGCGAATATCTTTGATATCGGATCCACGGAACAAAATATAATCGAAAATCTCCTCTTGCGGCGGAATAGTAAATTGTCCATCGCGATCCTCTGTTCCATAAGAACGCACTATAGAAAAAGAAATGGAATAGAATCGAAAAAGAAACCATGAGCAATGGTTGCAATGAACCGTTATGCACTTTGTGCAAATGAGGTGATTTGACCGGAGTGTGACTTGTATACCGTTATGTGCGCCGCAACGCACCGATCAAAGTTCAAAATGCGGGAAAACACACACGGACCAATGGAGCAGTGGAAATTTACCGATTGCACCACAATCGATTACATTTCAAACGAAAGAACAATTCACATGGTTCGATGGTGTTTGTCGCGATGCGATTGGTGCACTTTTGATCATCGCACTTTTCAACCGATTACTGTATGCTGACTACACGGAATTTATGCAAAGTGGTACGACAAAAAAAAATCATTCGCCCGAAAAACCAAATGAACTCGAATACGATGCAAATCAATTTCAATGTTAACAATGCAAATCATCGGAAGATATTTAAATGTGACATCAGACTTTATCATAAATGTATATATTAGATAGCGTGTACCTCGAAATGCGTTTGCATCACTTAGCGGTATTTTTTTTTCTGTATTCGTGGTACAACAAGATCGCGTCTCTTTCTCTCTCTCAATTTAAAACTTATATGGGCATTTTTTTCGACTTTTCACACCAAATTTAGCACTAATAAGAACTTCAGTGTTATTCTTATTTGCATATTTCAGTTGTTTTTTTTTTCTCCATCAAACACAAATTGTGCTGCGTTTACATTTTTTCTATTCGTTCACCATATAGCGGTCTACTTTCTTTTGTTCTATTTTTTTTGCCGAATTGGCGACACGAATTTTCGATTCGTAACGAAACCAACAATGAATATAAGAAGCAAAAAAAAAGTTGTATTTATATTCACTGATTTAGCATCAATATTGCGAAAGCAGATAAGAATTTTGTTGACGGTCTTTTGTAATTATGCGTAAGTGAGAGAGAAACGGCGGAAAACACAATTGCACAGCTACCGCATAGTGAATATATATGTGTACGCGCAATTTTTTTTTACGTAGTTTTACGATGAAATATCACCGAGAGAGACAGAGACTCTAAGGTAAAATTTACACTTTTCATCGTTCGACTTTCACTTTTTTTACGCAAAAAAAAAGAGAATAAATTAAACAAATTTTCGATACCAAATGGTCGCATTTAGCGCTTAGAACCGACAATCAATCAAATTTTATCAAACGAAAAACCGATTCCATGACGCGGTGGAAAAAAAATTGTTTTGTTGTAATTTATTTATATATGTATGTTAGGTGGAAAAAAAATCAAGCGATAAAGACTTACCATTGGCTAAGGCAATTGTACATTCGTTCGGATCGACAGTGTATAATTGGCCTTCATATCTTATATCTGATTTCGATATAAGGCTAATTTTTGAACCCAATTCAGGCATGCTAGCCATTGTTGAAAATTAAAATAAATTTTATTCGCTGATGACTTAGATGTTAAATGATGATATCCACCATCGAATTACAAGTGATACAACTTATTGTTCGCTAATGGCGTCCAAACGAAAATGCTAAATGAAATTGAAGCTCGGCTGCTGCTGCTGCTGTTGCTGCTGCTATACGATTACGACTGATGATGCTGCGCACCTACCGGTTGCTGCTCCTAACTAAATTGTTCGCCGCTTCGTTTTTGCCGCATCAAACCATTCGTGTGAAAAACACATTCAACTCAACCATTTTGGTGAGTATGGTGAACTATGTATGCATCGTTGTGTGCAAACGTTAGATCAGAATACTGTTCTCGCTGTAGAATGAGTTGAATTTTAGATTGTGCAAAGGCGATTAATAAAAAAAATAAAAATCCAGAGGAAACAGAAATATTTTTCAATGATTTTTTTTAGAGGAAAAAATGATGTTTTGGAATCTACTGCAATTCAGATGTTTCTGAAGTACTTTTAGATCGATGAGACTGTGAGGTGAGAAAAACTATTGGTGAACGGCGAAATACACTTGTCAAATATCATATGTGCAGTTTCAAATTTCACTGGTCCATTTGACAAGAAATTGTTGTTTTCTCTCCGAATTGATGAATGAAATGTTCAATAAAACGCGCCCAATGAAAACTTTTTGTCATATATCCAAAAAATTCCACTCAAACACATGAAATGGGAGAAAAATTGCCGAAAAAAGACAAAAAAAACCCATCAAATCCAATTTCAAATCAGAACCGAACTGCAAAGTGTCATCTGGATGAGGTCGTACTGTCAAAAATGTATGGGAACGTACAGCGCGTGTATTGAACTGCATGTACAACAAATGTCTTTTTTTCTTATATCGCAAACCCCCAGTGTATGTGAACTGATGTAAAATCACTCTGACTTTTCCTTAGTTTTTAAAATGGCGGCCCGAGTGATATCACGGTCTTATAGCGCTGGTCTTTTGAAAAATGGCAATCGTATTGCCGTTCAAAAGGTAATAATTGCATTATTTTGAATGGCATTTACAAATAAATTTCCAAAAATTCGGATGTTTTTCTCGTGCAAAAACCAAGTGGCCTGAAATGTGTGTTATGCCTTAAAACATTCCATCCAATATGAAGTGATGTTAAACGAACGCATACGTCAAAGTTGCAAACGAAATGTTCTTTTCAAGGGGATTTTGTGGATCTTTTGGCCATAAATCTTGAATGAAAATTAACTCCACATCAATTGATCGATGGTGTGATTTGATTTGTGATTGTGCTTTCAATTTTCTATGCCAGAATAAATCACAATTGTCGTTTGTTAAACAATTCATTACATAACCAAATAGCATAGCGTACCAAAACGAATGGACCATACCAAACATTACATAACAAATGAAATTTTTTGACATTTCAGGTGAATAGTTTTTCAACCGGGCCAACGTTGAAAGTTGACAAAAAGGTGAGAAACCGCTGTTGATTTGCAAGCATTTTAAAGAAATTGCCCGAAAAAAACAAATCGATGATCCAATAATTGGTGTGTGTTGTTGTTTTTCTCTCTCTCTCTCTATGGTTCCAGTGTTGGATTGTAGGTACACTCGCTAGTGTAACTGGTGGCGTTTGGTACGCTTTGGAATCTGTTAATGCATCAGATCCCAAAGCAATGCCATCGCCTTTGCCATGGACCCATAAAGATTTGTTGAAAGGATATGATCATGCCAGGTCAGTATTCCATTTTGCTTTCGATGAATGAATTTGACAGAGAGAGAAAGAAAAGTGCTGTGAAAACACCTCAAACTACATACAAGCTGCTCTGTTCATTCATTAAAGTTCAACTAAGATTCGAATCGTTTTCCATTGGCTTTCAGCATGCGACGTGGTTATGAGGTCTACAAACAAGTGTGTGCTTCATGCCATTCATTGCAATACCTCGCTTACCGTCATTTAGTTGGTCAAACTCATACGGAAGAAGAAGCCAAAGCTGAAGCTGCAGAAATGACCGTAAGTTACATAAAACAAGCAAATACTGTTGGAACAAACTGAATCAACTTGTTTCTTCTTTCTCTTTCAAATAAAGGTTGTCGATGGTCCAGATGATACGGGTGCTATGTTCGAGCGTCCAGGTCGATTGACTGACTACATTACGGGCCCATACAAAAATGAACAAGAAGCACGTTTCACAAACAACGGTGCCTATCCACCAGATCTTAGTCTTATTGTTTTGGCTCGTAAAGGCGGCGAAGATTACATTTTCCACTTGCTTACCAACTACACGGACACTCCAGCCGGTGTAAAACTAGGCGAAGGCCAAGCTTATAATCCATATTTCCCAGGCGGTGCTATTGGTATGCCACAAGTCATTTACGATGGCGTAAGTATCTTTCAAACAAGACATCATCTTCACATTACCCAAACAACAATGTCTCATTCGATCCGTAATTTTTTTTCTTATTCATTTTGGTTTCTTTCAATTGTAGCTCGTTGACTATGCCGACGGAACACCAAATTCGGCATCACAATTGGCCAAGGATGTTGTAACATTCTTGACATGGGTGGCTGATCGTAGTCTTGAAGATAGAAAACAGATTGGTATTAAGGCGCTCCCAATATTATTCTTAATGTTTGCTGGCTCTTGGTACGCAACCCGATTCATATTCAAACCATTGAAAACAACCAAATATGAATTCATTTCAAGAATCCGAAAGCAAAAGTTTTAAATTAATTTAAACGAGAGAAACCAACAACAACAACAATAATAATAAAACAAAAACCAGAAACAAAATATTACCATCAATTAATGAAACAAGTGTTTGTGAATAAAAAATTTATTCGAAAAATTGCAAATAAATATGAGACCGTAAGAGTTAAATTAAATAGACTATGGAATGGTGGTGCATTTCTTTTACAGGCATGTTTTCGCATTTCTTATCATTTGATAAAATTTTTGCTCTGTGCATGATTTCCATTTTTGGGAGGACACAACTCACAATTTCTCCATTTTCCATCAATCACAAAGTGGTGTCCGTTTGATTTACATAATTCCATGTCAATATTACAACATTTTTTTTTGTGTTTATTTGAATCGGCATTCTTTGACTGCAGCCAATTCCTACTTTAATCATGGGCTGAAACCGAAACGGTTCGCATAAGAACATTTGTGATTTGTTTTGATTTCTTTTTTCTCAAATTGCTACATTTCACACAAACACAGAAAAATTTCCATTTGAAAACGAATGAATGTGGAAGCATTTCAAAATCCACGCAGTTTCAAATGTCTACGACGATGATGTGTGGCTCGCTCATGGATTTTGGCGAATATATGTGTTTAGGTGTGTGTGTGCGTGAGTACATACGTAAAAGATAAAAGATTTGAATTCGCTGCATCACGATCCTTGTCGAAAGAGAAGAAGAAAAGAAAAACAGCGATTGTCGACTGTGCGACAGAAGAAAACAACAAATAGGATTTGACGGGCGAATAAAGAAAATTATCGTCTAGCTGAAATAAACATTCAATAGATGATGTTTTATTGCCATTAAATTGTTCGAAAGTGTTGCAGTCGCAATTTGAGTAAAAAAAAACGCAGAAAATAAATTGCAAATTGAAAAGTATAGAAACCGAATCGTATTCACCACACGTATCGTGTACAGATTGTCGCAGTGGAATAAGGAATCATCAAATAATTGGAAAGAATTCCGTGTTCGCCATCGAACGAAGAAGAAGAGAAAAAAAAGTACTGCGAATAGAGACCGGGTGTTGGTAGTGTGTAGTAGATGTAATAAGCAACAGCAACACTAGCTCTCATCCCGAGTAGTAGCCGTGTGTGTTGTGTGTATCTGAATTCAGTGTATTTGCTTCGCTATACACATATATATATATATATATATATATATATATATACCGACGACGATATTTTTTTTGGTGTCTCTCAACAAAATTTTTGTTATATTGTCATTGATTGACTGAAAAAATTTCATCATGGCGAAGCAAACGACCGGTGTTGGTAAGAAAATTAATTCAATTATCTAATTGGAATTAAATAAATATTCACGAAATTCCCGTAAACTTTTGCGTCCAAAATCATAGCGAAAAATGTTAAATGCAATGGTTAACAATTGGTTTTTAGCATTTGTTTTCAAATTGATTATTTTCTTTTTCAAAACTCGAGGCGATCGAGAAAAAAAAATCCATTCAGCATTGTGTTTTGATTACTCATGAATTTGAATGATAGAACACTAATTTTTGCACACACAACTAATACCGACGAAATGGAACGAATAAAATAATGCGTGAAAAGAAAAGAAAAAAACAAAGGGAAAAAAATTCAAAGTGTGATGTGATTTACATTTGGGCCCCCAATTCAAGTCTATTTTTTTTTTCTTCGTTCGTTTAATTAAAAAATAATTTTTCATCGAATACCATCGGACAGATTATGGTCATAATTAAATTACCCAACCCCTGAAAGGGAAGAAAATGTACGTCAGAAAAAAAAAGAGATTTTACTCGTGAACGACGTGTATACATACATAGTATTTTTTATACAACAACACAACACAGTGCCACTGTACATACAAAAGGCTAAAATGCGTTTTCGTTTCGTTCAAATATTTCATTTATTATTACGTTTTTTTTCTCCTTTCATTTGTCTTTTGTGTGAGTGTGTTGAACAATATCGATTAACCTCACAAATTTTGCACATTCCATCAAAAATACTTCAAAACCCATCCAGAATTGGTCGGCACATTCGTCGTTCGAATGATAAGCAAATTGTGAATGTAATGGCTCGTTTTTGGCCCGTTTTCGGGCATGTATCAAAACATTCGATACGAATGGCCGATTTTGTCGCAATCACAATGCTGACCTTACCCTTTTTTACGCTCCATTTCATCGCTGTGTGTGTGTGGGTGCGGGTGCGGGTGCGATACCAAACTGCCATTTGCCATTGCAAACTTGAAACAAATTTGGTAAATATTTGGAGGCTGTTTGACATCCGCATTGGTTTTTTTTTTTGTTGGAACTGTGAATATTATGTTGCGCCTCACAACGAATACCTCTAAAATGAAAAAGACACCGAAAATGGGTGGATGATAAATCATTCGATGGATTATTTTTGTTTCAGTGGTTCCACGGAATTTCCGACTTCTAGAAGAATTGGAACAAGGTCAAAAAGGTGTTAGCGATGGCACAATTTCATGGGGTCTTGAAAACGACGATGACATGACTCTCACTCACTGGACTGGTATGATCATTGGACCACCACGGGTAAGCAACTGCCACATGTCAAATATAGACATGCACCACCTCCATCACGAAATGATTCAACACGCTAACGAAATGTGTTTTTTTGCTTCCGTTTTGTTTTCTTTATTCATTTTCTTTAACCGTAGACTCCATATGAAAATAGAATATACTCACTGAAAATAGAGTGCGCCGAATCGTATCCAGATGAACCACCAATGATTAGATTCTTATCCAAAATTAACATAAATTGCATTAATCAAAGTAATGGTGTGGTAAGTATATGTTTTGGGTTTTTCTTCCAATAGGTCCGCCGTTTTTGAATTCACAATCCAAAACGGTGTGTGCCGTTCACTTTTAGTGTTGTTCGTTGCATAAATCCAAGTTTTAAAATGCCATTTTGACACCGTACTTGTTTGTTTGTTTGTTTTTTCTCTACAGGTCGAGCATAGACTGGTTCCGATGCTCACTCGATGGAATCGTGAGTACACGATCAAATCAACACTGCAAGAAATTCGTAGAATAATGACGTTGAAAGATAATTTAAAATTGGCTCAACCACCAGAAGGAAGCTGTTTTTAGTTTGTATATAAAGGTGTTTATCACACAGCAACCACTCTGAAGCGACAAAACCGATTTATAGAATTCAGAAAAAGAAGAAGGGCGGGATATTAATTGGGATGAAAAGAAAGAGAGAAAACAAAGAAAATGTTGCAAACAAGAAAAACAACAACAAACAAAATTAAACAGAGCAAGGAAGTTTTTAAAAGGAGGAAAGAGTAAAAAATGGAAAAATTTGAAAGGGGAAAATTATTGATGACTGTAATTACTTTTGTTCGATTGATTTGCAAACTTATAAATATTACTAAATAATTTAATCACAAGAAGATAAACAGAAGAAAAAAAACCAAAAAAAAAAAATCAAGTTAAACAAACTGAAAGCAAAACAACTTTCAACTGAAATAAACTGTTATGAACCACTCGTTTCTGCCACCACTAACATCTTGAGTGCACATTAAACAAAAGCCCATTTAAAAAAAAGAAACATAAACTACTTAAACATTTGTTTGTAGACCAATTAAAATTAATGTTTGTCATAATGAAGATTCAGATAACGAAAAAGTAACAACAAGAAAACCGCATCCGAATTTCATATGAAAACAACACAACAACAGAAAATTACCATTTAATATTTGATGATATTTTTTGTTTGTTCTGAAAACCTTCTTCTTTCTCTGAACCAACAAGAAAAAACAAACTTTAAACAAAAAATACATCCAAAAAAAACATGCAACACACACTGTTAAGGCGAATAAAGTAATTTAACCGAACAAAAAAAAAACACACAGAAAAAACGTTTAGTAATTTGCTTTAGATTTAATAAATGTTTTAAGCACTATTTAAACACGGAAAAATGAAAAACGCAACTGGAATCGCAACACATTTGATGAATTTCTTTAAAGCAGGGCCAGCTTTACTATTATTATATATTTAATTAATTATGATAAATTATAATGATTTTGAAAGTAAATGGCAAAACACACACACAAACATCGCATCGAAAGAGATGGCAGAATCATTATTCTTTTTAGACCACAAATTTATTGAGCAAAACAAACTTATCGACTAACATCCACATTAGTATGAATAAAAAAATTAATGAAAGAGAAATAAAAATGAGCATAAAATCACACGCAAAATGCAATAAAAAAAAAGTCATCAAATTTCCAATTAGGCCGCCGTTGAGGGCGAGAGAAGCAAAAAATCACATATAAACACACACACAAATTGCAGCAACTTAAAACGTTCGATTCAAATATCTTTGTTTGCCTTAAAGTATTCGCACGTAAACGTAGTTCCAACCATTTTTTTAAAACAACAAAAGAATATCAACTATCAGATGAAGTTTCTTGGTTTCTTTTTAAAAAACAAACAACAACACAAAAGAAGAAAAAAAAATTTACAAAAAATTTAATAATAATAATATTCTTGGTTTCTCTTACTGTTGCTTCGATGAGAACAGTATGCTACCGTTACAAAATCAGGCGGCACACACTGCAGTTTTTGCCGTGATTTGAACCACTGAAAAAAAACATCAAAAAACACACACGTACACATGCCAAGAATCCGAAGCCTATACAATCGGATGAATCATTGAGATTAATCTGCTAAATTGCAATTTAATCGAAATGGTCATTCAAAAGTGTCAATTGAATGATAGCGTTAGACGTCGATCCTCAGAATTTATGAAAGGATAGCTAAGGTGGATGCCACTGAAAATGACTCATTCAGACCGATTTCGCTATTCCATATCAATTTTAGTCGATTCGTTTTGTTTGAAATCATTTTCGATTAAAATGCCATCCTTGATTCAATTGTTCGATTGCATACACTTCGCAGTCTTGGCTCATTTCACCTCCCCCTCCACGAAAGGGCAAGTGTATTACAAAATCGTTCATGCACCAAATTCTGACCATTTCAGCTTTAACGAATTAGATGCATTACAATGTGAGAAAAAAAGGGGAAAAAACAATTTAAAGAAGAAAAACAAAGATGATGAAAAATGGAAAAAATAAAAACATTGCATGGATAAAGCACGAGCGACGAAACACTTGTTTCTCTTACTTTGATAGGTAACAACATTGTTATTAAATATATTTGAATGAAATAAATGAACTGAACGGAAATGGCATTTTGGAGTTTTTTTTTCTCTTAATTTTTCTTTGTATTCGTTTTTCGGGGGAAGAAAATCTTTGGTCGCATTAGGTTTGATTCCGCCTATATGGGCTTATGGAAACTCTAAACAGCTTATGCACAAGTGGTAACACTGTTTAGCGCATTGTCAAAACTTGAAATAATAACACCACCGCTTGGTATGGTTATCGTTAGTAAAGTCGCGTAAACAACATATCAAGCAAGATGTTCTTGAATCGGATTAGACGAAGCTTACCAACGGCAATTCTTCAGTCAAAAGGTAACATCTCTCATCATAACATGGCATCACCGATGTTTTAATCTTTCTTTTTCATTCAACATCAAGAAATCATAACCTCAAATAGTCAAAATAGTCAACAAATCAGATGTTTGTACTCAGGCGAAGAGTTGGGCGTCAAAAAGTACCAAGACTCACGAAAAGTGGTCGAGCATGCCATTGCAAACCATACGTTTTTCAAGACACAGTTCCGTAAACAATTGATGAATGTGGAATACAGCCTAACCCATCTTGAATATGGACTGAAAAATCTACTGCATATTATGAATAACAATGACAACGACATCAGCATTCTCAGGGATGCACTGAAAACGTTGATCCACAAGCAAAATGAATATGAAGGCGATAAATATCGATTTGATACGGTTGTTATGCGAGCATTTCACTTTTTGAATATGCCTGACCAGGCCATCGAGGTAACCCATACTTTGTTTACTAACTTTTTAGGCCGTGAATCTAACACAGTTCTATTACAGTTTTTCGAAGACGATGCGCTGGGTCAACTCTTCAATAAAGTTACCAGCTATCAAATTCTCTTAGATTTACTCTATGAAAATGAGAGATATGCCGACGTACTTCGAATTTATGGAAATCTTACGATGTATGGCCGCTTACATAAGAATAAATACATCGATGTGATAGTCTTAGCTACGTATTACCGACTGGTACGTTCTACTACTTGCCCTTCTCTGACTTTTTCAATGAAAAGACACGTGAAATAACTCTGGATGACACTTAAAATTGAATTGCAGAATACACCAGAGGCTTTGGAGCGAGCATACGCCTTATGGAGTCAAATAACAGAAACTGGAAACAAAGTTCAGTTTCGAAAAAGTCGAACGTTCGTGGCCGGATTGGCGGTGAAACAAAATCGACCCGAGCTGGCATTGAAAATTTTAGAAGGTGAAACAACGTATGTTACCATGCGCCACATAAAACTCTTGGCATGGGCACAACTTGGGCAATTCGACAAAATCTTTGAAATGTTCCGAATTGTACTGAGGCGAAATCAAGATGAGAAGAAGTACAGCCCTGAAACATCGATAGCAGTTGTGAGTTGTATATAATAGTGGGTTTTTAATAAAAAGGAATGAAATGATCCAACGAATTTTTCTTCACAGCTCAATGATATTGAAAAATCACTCAAAATGAAGGGATCAGAAGATGACCGCAAACAATTTCGTGCACTACGTGAAAAAATCGAATCAATGGAATTAGTCACTAAGAAGGTATGTATGTGCAGAGAAGAAATTTTTTCGATTTTCGGTTCGATGATTTGGAAACGATTTCAATGTGTTAAATTGAATATTATTGTCATTTCAGTCGCTGGATGATTTGCTGTGTTCACCGTTCCCCGTACTGCCACAAGCTCATATTTACCATAAAAGAACAGCAAATTAGATACAATGCTCTAAATAAACCCGTATATTTTGTTGTTGTTTTTTTTTTAAATTTTTGCAACTACTAGAAAATAAATCAAAATGGTTTGAATAAAAGGCGCTAGCGTTTGTGGCTTTTTTTTCCGTCATACTGTTTATTCATAAATTGAACTTAATCAAGTTTGGAATTAATGATGATATTAAAAATTTATGGCTTCACACAATCACCTAAATTTATCAAAAATTGAGATTTGTGTTGTTTGCAAAAAGTTTAAAACAAAACAAAAATGGTAGTGTGCGAAGTTATCCGATAAATCTTATTCAACATAGGTTTGTTTTTTTTTATCCTGTTTTCGGGTCTTGGTGGTTTATTTTCTGCAAGAGAAAGAAAGAAAGAAAGAATGAGAATGATCTATTCGGTTGGTTATGAAGAATATTCATTGTTTACCGTGACTTCTTGGAGCTTCGATGGTCATCGCGACTATCGTCTCTGGAACGTTTCTTGTCACGACTGCTGCTGCTGCTGCTGCTGTGCTTGTGTTTGTCCTTGCTACTGCTGTGATTATGCCGATCACGCCCACTGCTGCTTTTCGACGAACTGTAAATTGAACGATCGACACGGATTAGAATTGAACTTGTTTGGAATTTGCAACAAAATAAAATTATTTTCATGTGAAAATCAATGCTTTTGGATTGTTTTTCTTTGTATGTGTGAAGCCGGAGAAGAGGAGCCGTTGTAAAAAAAACATTCAATGTTTAGTGGAATTTTGTGTGAATTTTTGGTCTTGTGTTTTATCCGATTTTTTTTTTTGGAATAGACATAGTTTTGATTAAAGTGGTGCTTTTCCGAATGTACAAAAAACACGGTTAAAATGTTGGCAAATTGTTACGAACCTAGTCTTTTTCTTCTTTCGGTGTTGTAAATCTCTGCATTTAGGAGCATAACATTTACAGAAATAGAACAGAAATTATGAATTTCATCAACAATAATTGATAATATGGCAGACCCTCCGAAATCAAAATTTATCACTAAAAATTTGCGTTCGATTTTAAATTTTTGAAAATTTCCGAAGAATAAGCGGCCAAATTGTTTCTTTTTTTTTCATTCCAATTTCCAAGGGTCTACTGAGATGTATCGATATATGAACAAAAGAAGTACATGACACGTGCCCATAAGTTTTGTGTGTGCATGCTTGAGATTTGTAATGAAAATGAATGTTCTATTTGAATACGTGAAAATTAGGGAATTCATACCTGTTGTGTTTGCTGCTTTTGTGCTTGTCACGACGATCACTGTGGCTGGATTTCTTCTTTCTATCAAACGATTCATCTTTGTTTGAGAAATTTGCATCATCTTCGGCGGCTTCACGTTCCAAATCTGACCAATCCTTGCCAGATTCTTCATCGGATCCAAGTTCTAGTTCAGATTGAGAAACAAAAGAGTTTTACATCCCTTTCTTTCGGTTCCTCCTGTCAATCGATCAAAATATTTACCATCATCATCTTCATCGTCGTCGCTTTCGTCCTCGGATGCTTCAGAGTATTCAGAATCCTCGTCCGATTCATCTTCACTTTCCAAATCGGTGGGCTCATATGCTTCATCCTCCTCCGATTCATCCATACCATCACCCTCGCCTTCGGTGTCTGATTCCGGATCCAAGAACGTCCAACCGCCAGTTTCGAAGAAAGCCTTTGGATCGTCGGTAATTGTTTTCATAATCTTCGTCCAATTCAACGATTGAACACCCTCCGAATATCGGATATCGCATGAGCTAATCACCAAAATTTCCATATTCATCAATACAAACGAAAAAAAAATCAAACTTCCATGATTTACAACACAAAGCTACTTACTTGAGCCATTCCTTGACATGATCGCACATATTCATTGGGATCGCATTCACCATGGCAACCTTTTTGTTGTAGTCTTTGAAAACGAATACCATATCAAAGTTTCGCAAATGGAATTGGACACGTTCGAAGTGCACCAATTCAACATCTTCAAGGGTGATAACGAATGGTGGCCATTCAGTCAAATTGACCAAACTGCCCGATGTCGGTTGCAGTGTAACCGTGCTTCTGAATGGTGCACCAGGAAAGCCAAGCTCTTTGAACGGTGTATCGAATTCCACTTGATTTTTGGTCATTGTTTCGACTTTTTCGGTGAAACTCTTGAACGCTGTCTTCAATTTGTTTCGCAGCTCACGTTCGGCTTGTTCGGCGGCCAAGTCATCGCGATCGTGCATATGCTGATGTTTACCCAAATCGGTGGTGATTTCACCAACTTCCGTATAGAATTGTACATCGATATGCTTCTTCTTGCCAAACATAATGGCGTGCTTCAAGTGGAAGTGCAGCAAAATGATCATCTCGCCGTCGCATGGTTGGAAAAAGGCGCTTTTGATGTTATTGTACAGAATATCGACCTTATCACCACGAACCGATGTGTAACGGAAACCATTTGTGTGCGCCTCCAAAGCTCCAGTCATACGTTTGTTCAAGATATTGGGACGAATGTACAGATCCTTCAGTTTTGGATTACCTTTGTTCGTTGACTGAATCAGAGTGTCCTGTTTCACAAGATCCTCCTTTTCACGTTCTTCGGCTTCACGGGTTCGAAAGCGTTTCTGAACATCTTTAATTAATCGGAACGCTGTGTTCAAATTCGATGATGGAGCCAACAGCTCACCCGATTCCTTGATATTTGTACTGCGATAGGTTCTATTGAGCAAAATCATTTAGTTAAAACAGAGCCTCGAAAGGGCAAAAAGAACGAAATGAAGAAAAAAAATACAACTGAAAGAAACTCACACTTCTTTGACGAATGTGGCATCTGGCTGTGAGTACATGCCAGCTTCATTGCGTCCAACTGTTGCGCCGGGATGGAAGAAATTGATACGCAAATATGTGTAGTCGCCTTCAACGGATTGCGAAATGTTCTTTATGGTTGAAATGTGATATGGTACGGGGATTCCGAAGATGGGCATGATAACGGTCTCATACTTTTTATCAACAAACAATTTCAATTCCTTCACTTCGGGCTCTCGTGGCATTTGATTGATGTTTTTATAGGACACGGTCGATTTACGTACTTTCTCCGTTTCCTTTACGCCATTTTGTTTTTCCAATCGTTCACGTGCTCGCTCGTTCAGTTGTTCGGCCAATTCTCTTTGATGTTGCTTACGCTTCTCTTCGGCATTCTGTTCGGATCGGAGTTTTGTATCGAGCACAGTGGATCGTTTGCCACGGCCCAAGATTTCTTGACCATTTTCGGCATCTTGTTCTTCATCCTCCTCATCTTCGTCACCTTCCTCATTGTCACGCAGGAAAATGCCGATGTTCTTCATCTTCTTTTTCGATTGGGTGAGCACGGTGGCCGGCCCCGATTCATTTACAATAACTGTATCACCGAGGAACAAAGCGTACGTTTTGCCCTCTTTGTCTGAAGCCGCTTTGTTCGTCAAGCTCGCTAAGCCAACACAAACATTGAACACCATGTTTTTTCTTGCAACAGCGTTGCATTTTGGCCCAATGATCAACGAACTTTCACGGAACTCAATGCCAATTGCAAAACCAAATGTCTTCACCAATCGCTCGAGCAGGTCTGGCTTCTCTTTTTTCGCAAATGCAACGCCCGTTTCGTATACTTCACTGAGCTTAGTGCCCGGCACCAACTTTTTCAAAATCTCTTCCTCAAGATTGAGCACAAAGTTGTAATTCTCTTGTACAGTGTCCGACGGATTGACCAGCAATGTTCGTGAGATGTTCGAACAGTAGGATTTGTAGCGGGCTCCAAGTGAACAAACGATCGCACCAAAGTGCAAATAGTTTTTATCACTTGTGACACTGAATTTGAGACCGTAATTTCCACCCGACTGAATTATCGGCGGATAGCACATTTCCAACTGTGATGTGTCTACACCGGACACAAATTTCTTGTCAGTCAATGCTTGTTCGACACCTTCAGCCAACTTTGCATGTTTCACTTTCTGTAAATTAATAAATAAATGGCTTGTAAAGTATTTCGACATACTGTGAAATACTGCAAAATCATGCCAATCAGATTGGAATTTTACTGTTATTGATAAGTGGTGGTGCGTGTGGATACAGATACAAATAAAACATAGATCACTTTAGAATGTACGGTTGATGAAAAAAAAATAACAGTGAAACCTATTGAAATTGTGAACAAACAAATATCTCAGCGCTGATAGTATTGATAGAGGCCTTACCTTTTCAGCATCGATGATTTCCAAAATGTATTCCTTTAAATACTTTCCGAAAACATCAATTGAAACCAAACAGGACTTTTTGATGGTCAACAGTTCCGATTCTTCTTTTGGTGCCATGATGTATGCGAGCGATGCTCCAATATCAATATTTTCGAATTTCTGTGCGCCCAACGCCTTTTGCCATGATTCGCAAAATTCGCCTGGAAAGCCATCTTTGCTGAACACACCGACCGCTTTGCCGTTACGTGATGATTTCATAATATCCAGCAATTTTGCAAAATTTCCCTTATCTTTGTCATTCTGTGAATGTATGGACACAAATTTCATGTGTTAGCATGTCGTCAACATGATCGAACGAACGAACGTGCGGTCAAATACAGCATTTCAATCACTTACCCGATCACGAACGAGCAACTTGACTTCGGGCTCATTTTCCTCGCGCTCTTTATGATTTTCGGCTTGTTTTAGGAACTCAATCTTCTTTTTGCTGGACAGAAAATAGGCTGTTTCAGGCGTGAACAAGCAGATTGTGTCGTTGAGCTCATATCCAAACAGCCATATCTATATTTATATATATATGTGTATATACGTATAAAGAAATATACCAACCAAGAGAAATTAATACGCAATTCTTTATTTGCACAGAGGAATTGTACGCTATATACAAATGGTATTTTAGACGAGAGAAAAAAATACACAACTTCTTGAAACTCACATGAAGTGATATTGATTTGCTGTAAACGGTATCTTCATCGACACCAACGGCTACCATGAGACAATCAACCTTTGAGAGAGCGTCATCGTGTTGTTGATCCGGATTCTACACAAAATGAAATCAAATCAAACGAAAACATTAACATAATTGAGCAAATTGTATTTTTTTTGTTCGAATATAAATTGTCACAGATGACTCAATGTGTCGCTGCCATTGGATTTGAGTGTGGAAAAATTTCGTTCGGAAGCTGTGGAACAATGGATTGACGTTCACAAGCCACAATGAGTTTTTTTTTGTTCAAAAGCAATGCGCCCCATTTAACAACAATTTTATTTTTCATATTTCTCACCTTCCATCCGCTATAGAGACGCCGTATTCGCCGGAAAAATGTGTCTTTGTCCAGCGCAATATTTGACATTATTCAAGCAATTTTTGTTCAATCACCAATTTATTTTTGCGTTCACACTATTTCGTCGATAAAAATTTAAACCGCGCGTTACAATAAAAAAAAGAGTCGGCACAAGTTTCTTGCTTCTACACTGTTTGGCACTTTATGTGTGTATTTGACGGTGTTCGAATTGTGTGTGAAAAGAGTTTGCTGTGTGTGTTTTGTTGCACATCCTCATGCGAGGCGACTCACAACGACGTTTGTCTGTGAAAGTATTTTTTTGCAGCAGCAATATGGCGTTTGCATCGGGTCAGATGGCGGGAAAAGAATACGCAAAAACGTACTAGATTCAAACAAACATTCAAATTCACATGTATCGCAATCTATTTGCCTACTCAAACTGTTTATTTGGATGAATGTAATGGTTGGCGGTTTTTTTTCTGCTGCCTCATGTCTGGGCACATGACATTTTCAAAAAGTTGTTTTTTTAAATTTTTTTTTTTTAATGGAAAATATTTCTAAAAAATAATTTTAAATTTTGATTTTTTTTCCTTGTTTGTGTTTGTTTTATTGCGATTCGCCATTTACTTTATCTGAACCAATTTGTCCATTTCTTAATGATATTCCGAATGGATATATCTAGAAATGTTCAGATTTCTCCAAAGAACCTTTTTATATATTTTTTTTCAAAATAAAGACTCTTTTATGCAGTTTGATTAAATTTGTTTTATATTTTCTTCAATGCATTCATAAAAAAAAACGTTTCTCCTTATAAAGCTTCAAAGTTTGGTATGAAATTGTATTTAAAATTGTCAAGATTTCTTCTATAACGGATTTAAGTAAGATGAACTGCTGCATGTGTTTTCTATTTTGATTGGCTCATTTGACCTGTGTGGTGAAGAAGAGTGATTAGTTTGTGTCTATGTTCGATAACACAAAATTACCTGCTAAATATTTTTACCAATTATTTTTATCCAATTTTTCAACGCGAAGCACTCCATTCGTGTCGGATTGATGAATGAACCAATCGATTTTGCGTAGTATCTCATTAAATGTGGGCCGATCGCCTGGCTCACAATGCCAACAGGAAAACATTAAATCATAGCTAATGAAACATTTAAAACAAAACATTATAAATTCGGAAACAAGAGCACACAATTTAAGTCTTACAATTCTTGGCTGCAATTGTGGGGCTTTGACATGCGATTTCCAGACTTTAGATAATTAACCAAGCAATCAACTGGGACTGTTGGATATGGTGTACAGCCCAATGTCACAATCTCATACAACAAAATTCCGTAGGACCACCTAAAATATCGAAAATCTCTAGCATCTCATTTTGTCTTGAACTAATGAACGGTGAATGTTTCCAATGGAATCGAATCTTCCCATAGAAAGAAAATATTCGAAAAATTGAACGGTAAAACAAAAATGGGTTGATTTAAAGACATTCACGTACACATCACTTTGACTGGTGTATTTTTGATCGGTCATCGATTCCAGAGCCAACCACTTGATTGGAAGTCGTCCTGCTGTCGCTTTCATATATATGTTATCCACATAAATATCGCGGCTTAGGCTGGAAGTAGATGAAAAGTTTATGGAGAAAAATTTACAAGAATATTCTCAATGTAATAGATTTTCTAACCCGAAATCAGCGATTTTAACCGTTTTGTCAGTACACACTAGAACATTTCGTGCAGCTAGATCTCGATGCACAATTTTATTGTTTGCCAAAAATGCCTGTTGAAACAAAGCATTTGCATGTAATGAAGCGAAATTCAAACTGAAGATCTTCAGGTCGACATGAATAATCACTCACCATGCCAGTTGCGATTTGCTTGGCAAACATCAAGAGATCTCTTCCGGTGAGGTATGGCAATGCGTTGTGTTGATCAGCTTTTAGCGGTTTCATTTCATGCTCATCGTTGTTAAACGATTTCGACTGGATGCCATTTTCAGACGAAACTAACAGATCATACGCTTGATTTTCTGCAAAGAGTAGCACCTCTGGATTTACAACACCTTCTCCATTCTTTGTGAGATTTTTCGGTTTATTTGTACATTTGCGATTCACTTTGTTATGATTTACTTCATTGAAATGTGAGCAATTGCAATCGTTTGCTTTTGTCGCGTTATCGATTTCATTTTCGTACGAAATATTGCAAGAATGTTGTTTTTCACACTTTGGCTCTTCCAATGCATGTTCGTCGTACAGTCTATTGAAGATAATATTCTGCATATTTGATTTAGGATATTGGATATGTTGCTCATTCGCTCCGAGCATATTCTTTGGATCGATTGTTGACATCGATCTGTCTTTGAGCGTGATTTTATCAACCGACTTCGAATTGAAGTTGAATAAATCTTCTGGTGATTTTTCGAACGCCGAAAATGTCATAACGCCCGTTTGTGTGGTCAAGTAGAATTGTTCAGGTGAAAAGGCTTCACGGAATTTCCTATGAATGACAATTGGTTTGCTGTTGAAGTTGTTGTTCAATTGATTACACTCAACTCACCTCAAATAGTCCAACAAATTTCCCTCGCTGCAATATTCGGTGAGCAGCATCATTTTATTGTATAATTTGGTTGAATGGCCAACAATTCCAACGATGTTTTCATGATGCCCAACTGATTTCATTAGCGTGATCTCACTTAGAAAGCCTTTGATATCTTCGATGCCAGCATTTTCTACCATTTGAAAAAGGCAACAAAAGCTTTAATTTAATGGAAAATTTTTCAATGAACCACCATCAACATCATTGCTCTTGAATGAAAAACTTTTGAAAACTAAGCAATTTGATTCACTTGATTTTTCCCCATTACCTTTCAACATCTTCACAGCGATAGCTTTGCTTGTTGGTTTCAAAAGTCCCTTTCGCACAATCCCAAATGCTCCTTCGCCAAGAACTTCAAACAATTCAACGTTGGTTGGTTCAATTTCCATCTCATCTTTGTTGTGCGAATGGATCAATTTGCGTAGATACATTTCCTTGGAAAAGATATCCTTTTTGTGCCTCAGTCGATTGCGTCGATTTTGAATAACAACGAATATAAACGAAACGCTCAACAAAACGACGAATGGTGACAGAATGCCAATCACAATGAGAATTCGTTTGTATTGTACTTGAATTTGTTAAAAAAAAAAAAATGAATTACGATATGATATGTTGCCCACAAAAACATGTATAAAAATTGAGTCTTACTGAAAAAGTTCGAATGTTTCAGGTTGAAGCATACACTTGGATTTAGAGTTTGACCACCCGATGAATATGCCATAATCGTTACATCATAGTGTATATCCGAAATATTGACTTCAGGAAAAAACGCATAGCTATCCGACTAAAAGGAAATTGCATACCGAGAAGAAAGACAAAATTGTGTTTACTCGTATCATTTGTTGTGACGTAATCACGAAAAGATAAATAATTTAATCCAAAACCTACACCCGAAACATTTTGTGATACATGAATGCCTTTCGAGTTTAGATTCAATGATACATTATAGTAATCGGGCTGGTGCTTTGGCAAATCCCATGTTACATTTATCCGGTAGAAATCGCTTTCAATCAACTCATACGTGGAATTTATATTGACTAAAGGAGGTGGCCCTATGGAGCATATAAAAAAATTGCATTGTGTAATTTCAAAGTCATTGATCCATCTAATTGGATGAGAGAGAAAATGAAATCGGATGTCTGTCTCTTACTACACTTCTGTAGACTATACTCATGGACTTGCCAGCAAGTCGGTGTGATGAACTCCAAGCTACTCTTATCTCCTTCGATCAGTTCATTCTTTGCATTGTTCCCGTGAATTTCCAGAACATATTCTGTATCAAACTTTAGCATGTCCATCGTTAAATGGTACAACTCAGATGGCTATCAATTTTAAGTTTTAAGAAAAATCAAGTCATTTAATACCTAAAACTCAACACTTGAAGAAATAAAAAAAAAACTGAACAAAACGTTGGTCCAACCTTCAACATTCGGAAAACTTGACTGGATAAAGCTGAATAAGTGTCTCCGTTCGTTGAATATAAATGGAAGAAATAGTTACAAACCATATCTATTATGAAGAAGAAAAAGTATGTTTAATACAGTATATGTTTTCAAATTACTCAAATAACGTATTCACCTTCGGCTGGTTCCCATTCAATGGTTGTTATCAGTTTGCCCAAATCATTATCTGGTGCATATTTCAATTTAATCGAATCGTTCGATATCTTCATGGGTACGTATTTGTCTGTCTCTAGTGTTTTGAATGACCACATGTGAGTCAGGTGCCGATATTCTAAGTTACCGTTGAAAATGCTTGCCGTCACATTATAGGTGGTGTTTTGCTGCAAATTTTCGATTCTAACAATCGGTGAGTCGGTCTGATTGAAAGAGTTCCAAATCAATATTTTACAAGTGGTCTGAGAATCTATCGAGTGTTATTATCTTACAATGTAAACAATTCGTTGTGGAGATTCGATATTATTTTCTTGTAATTTAAACAAGAATAATGATCCTTTGAATTGTCGTTGTTGATTCTCATTCTCAATGGGTTTTGGAATCATGTCATTGCTCAGTTCAATGGTCAATGAATCATCTTCTCGACATATCAACCGAACTGTTTCGTTGCCATCAATTTCTTGCAATTTTACCGTTTTATTGCTCATTTTGCATATATCGTGACAGTTTGATAAAACCTAAACAAAAATAAACCCACATGGAATTCAAAATCTTCACTGTTTATGTCTCGAAATTCTTACCGCCGTTGAATTTGTTTGCATGCATGCAGCCGTGCAGCCAACTTCTTGGTTTAACAACATATCATTTCGCGATGCCTCCAACGAAATGTTGTCACAGCTAACGTTATCAAAAAATAGTGCGATGCAAAATAATTGAACATATTTAAGCACGATTTTATGCATTATTTCACATTAAACGATACTCTATCGCTCTCTTGGGTGTTGAACTTGCCAAATCTAAAATAAAATTTTACTATGAAATGAAATGTTGAGAGGGTCGGCTCCAATTTTATCGTAAATATTTGCATGCGGTTTGGTCGGTCGAAGCTTATTTTCATCATTATTAGACAATAATACGGAGGAAATCCTCTGTCAAGGGCTTGTAAACTTCAATAACATCAACAATTCGCATGAAATGTTTTCTGTTTCGGTTCAATAACAACATCTTAGACCCATGCTGCTGCATACCTTTGTCAATCACGTAATGTGTTTCAATATTTGGATTTTCATTAGAGATTCTTTACGTTTTTCCTTTTTCGTACGTCAACCAGGACGGTTTCTTGGAATTTATCTTATTACGTGGAAAAAATACATGGAATTATATATTTCCGATTCGCTGAGAACACTTTCAAGCGCACTCATATTGCTCTTTATCTGTGTTTCGAACTGGAGAGACATAACAGTAGTTTCACGTCGAACACAATTTTTTTGTTTCTTCGCAAAAATGTACGGAAATATCTTTCACAGCCAGTGAATGTATACAAATTGGAAATTATGTAAGAAGGGGAAATGTGGCAGCACACCTTTGATTTTTCATGCCCTATACCGGTGGTGATAAGGGTGTGCTTGTTTTGTGGACTTATTCATTGAACATTCTTTAACATCACATCAAGCAAATACGATTACAAAGCACGTCGGTTTAGTATATTATATGACTAGCTGTGATTCAAAGTGTTATTACCAACTCAAAAGCATCCAAAATTCATAGAATTTCGATGACTTACAAAAAAGTGTTCGGCAACTCGACTATGAGGCGCTTCGTTTAGATGGAGTAGAAATTAAACACATAACTCAAAATATGGAAAGTTCTTTAAAAGCACCTATTTGATTTAATCGCACGAAGACTTTGAATGTATTCATTTGTACTCGTATTTATTGTAGTATTTTATGAATTGAGAATAACACATACCATGCAAAATATTCCCTCTTGACACAGAATATCTGTGCATATGGCTTCTTCGCAGTAAATCTTCGGAAAATACCTAGATGTATAGAAAATATGTACGCATGAATTGCCAGAAGCTCAAATCATTTGTAAAATCTCCGTAGACGTAACATTATCGCAATCCGATTTGTTTATTAAGTGTTTGAATTGACTAAAAGCCTTAAAAATGATGTTTTTGCCAATTTACTCAAACTCGTATTCGATGAACTCTCTTGCTACAGTTCATTTTATGGGCGTTTCTTCGCGAAATTTCATAACACAACACGATCAAAATTCAAAACATTGGAAAAATGCATGGTTTTCGAATCTAGAATAAAATTTGTCCAACAAATTTACAAAATGAGTAGTTTGGAGCGAAAATGTAATACAGAAAAGTTGCGCGGAAAAATATCAAATGAAAAGATTTATCACTATAGTTTACTATTCAGTATACTATATAGCTATCCCTTTTACGCTCATTCATCATCGACATTTTTCCGCGCAACTCTTCTGTATTACATTTTCGCTCCAAACTACTCATATATCATGTTAAAAACGACAAACTCTTCTGCACACGTGTGTTTGCTAAGTTTTACTATCAGCACGTGATAGGGTGTGTTTCAAGAAGGAGTTGGTTCCAGGAATGAAAAAAAAAACTTTCATCGAATAGGTTTAAGCCGATGAGATACTTGATATTCAACTGAATTTAATATTCACCCAGAGACGTACAGGAACGATACCCTAAAAAAGAGATACTAGAAAGTACGGTCGAGTTTTTTTCTCTCTTCAAAATTCCGGTCAAATATGCGAATACTGATGGATTTGAATGGACAATTTTTGCCTTATTTTGAAATACTTTTCAAGGTTCGCCCAAGACGAATAAATAGAAAAAAAATCGCTTCTTATACGGGAACCGTTTTTCCGGTCATCGACGAAAAATTAATAGGAAATGTCAATTTCAAAAAAGACCGAACCGTCTTTTGACTCGATGAACTTATGTGGAAATGGTTTCGACTTCAAAGCAAAACTCGTACTGTCTGTATGTGCGTATGGATAAACGAACTTCGGGAGGAAGGAGAAACGTATTTCGGGAGTTGACAAAAGCGCAGAGACAAAGGCCACGGAAATTTTACATTTGTTTATGAAGTTGATCCGCAAAAAGAGTCATTAAATAAATATGTTGATTCATATTAAAATATTCGTCTATACAGACTATTTTTAATGGCATTTGGCGGTATTTGGTTCGGTCATCACATGCGTCTCTTTATACAGCGAATGAAAAAAAGGAAGAAAAAAACAACAAACAACATGAGATAGCACACGAGTGAGCGAGCGAGCAACCAAAATTATTATAAATTTAAATTGAAACTTTTTTCCATTTCTTCAATTATTCATTAAAATGGTTTGTGTCCATTGAAAAGCGAATCCCATATACATCATGATGAAAACATCATCTTCCAAGGAAATTGATGGTCTTTTTGCGCGAATTCTCGTCGATTTCAACGAGATGATAAGGGAAAAAAAACCAAAACCTCGTGACCAATCATGGTCTCTTTGTTGTACAATTGAAAATAATGAATGCTCTTGTAAAGGAGTAGTCTTCAATGTGCTTCGAAATGATGTGGTTATTCATCTTATGGGTTAAGTTTTTTTTTGTCCTTGCAAACAATGAATGTACACAGAACATTACCAAAAAGGAACGTTAATTTTCAAAATGATGTTTTTCGTTATGGATTTGAATATAAAACAAAAGAAGATTGAGCAGAAAGAAAAATGTTATACCAAAAATTCAACGCAAATTCGGCACAATCGACTTTAAAATATATTCTAATTTTTCTTGTTTATTACAAGAATAAACATTACACAACCAGTACTGAACTGTTATCGCTGAATTGTTGATTGTCAAACAGACAAAAACGATTTTCGACGCCCGCGAATTGAAACACTGTACACGTACTATCGTTCAACATGAGACTGAACATGCGAACCATCGCCTTTTGCACGCTAACACACATCGGCCAGCTAACATATTTCGTACATCAACGCGATAAGCTTCGTCGATTTTTCTTTCTTGCGAGCGCAAATAGTGTAGACGGCAACACATTGCAGCTACCTACGGCCAATCCTGGTAACTTGGCAAAGCGGAAAATAACGGTAAAGCCCATTTTATATTGCTATAGCATTGTGACCATTGAACACATAATGCAATAGGAGTTCTATTACCAGCATATTTTGAAAACAAGGTCTGTTTTGATCATTGTACTTTTAATGTTTTCATTCCATTGTCAAACATTCGAATTGATTCATCGGATGAATTACATACACTCATTCAAGTATGCATCAAATACGAAATCCATCAAAATACCAATGCAACAAAAAAACACTGCAAATACACTCAAATTGTCTCTGGGCAATTGAATTTAATGCTATTCCGTTGTTTTTTTCGGTTTTGATTATGCACTATTTTTGGCTTAAATTCTTAGCACTTTAGATGCTGTTTCCAAACTATGTAATTTTTTTTATACCAAAAATAGATATTTAAAAAAAACGAAAAGAGAAATAGAAAAAAGACCCACGGAACATTTGAATTGTATGTGTAATTACTGTATTATTGTACTAAACGGTAGCGAAGTACTAGATCGCATACCTAACCAATCAGCAAACTGTCAACCGGTGTCAATATAAACTACGTGTCAATAGCATTCTGGAAATCAGAAGATATACACAACTTTTCGGCATTTATCAGTTTTGACTGAAAATTATGTAAGTTTTATCGTTCGTCATACATTTTCTAGCATTTAAAAGATTAAAATTTATGAATTTCCTCATTGTAGCATGATCACCGACATTCAATTGGCTATTTTCTCCAACGTTTTGGGAGTGTTCCTGTTCCTCTTGGTCGTTGCCTATCACTACATCAATGCAAACATTGGACGGTAAGTTGAAACAATTTGACGAGTCACACAAGAATAATTGACAACATTGCATTAATATACACTAATTATGGGTTGTTCGTCTTCTTTCAGGCCCAACAGTATTCAGAACAAACACAAATAATTTCGAACATCATATTCATGGATTTAGTTCTAAGCCCAAAATGAATTTGTGCAAACAATTTAAGATTTTTCAAAATAAATAAGTAATTGCTGTATCTGTGTGTGAGCCACCATAAAATTACTTGGTTTTGTTATTTGCATGCAATTGAGTGATAAATTCGTTGATTTTTAATGATCGCGCATTATGTTCAATGCGTCGATTTTATGAAGTTCTTCGATGCGTTGCATGGCTTGCAATCATCAGTCGCTTTAGATAACGTTATTCCAATTATGGTAAGTGATTAGGGCTTGTGATTCGGTTCATATTACCAACACGAATGGAATCAACATGAACACATGACTTACAAAAATAAGCTGTCGATATTTTTCAATAGTTGGTTTGTCTTTTGAACCAGAACTGAATCAGCACGAAAAAGATTCATTATGACAGTGATAAATGCTTACATCAATTTGCGGCAAATTTCGCTATATGTTCATATGAAAAGATGATATGAAGGCAAGTGTTCACCAGCTATGAAGCCAAGATCTTGCTATAATGTTACAATTGTTATCAAAAATTGATGTAAACGATCTAAACTGCATCCGTTTCATAACACATGACAGAAAAGTTGAACTGAATAATATCAGACCATATCCACAATGTTAACGTTTAGCATTGAACTCAATTTTCGACGTCAATTCAAGAAATTAAAGTTTCAGAACAGTATCGAATTATGTTTATTTCGGAATCATCAAAACGGTTAGCCAAAAAATATTTTGTTGTCTTTCGCAAATGTCAAATCGCATCTGAAATACCCCGAGCTGATGCTTAACGGTAACTAACACAGCACACAGCATATTCTGAGAATTCACCGCAGACGTACCACTTTGTAACCGAGTCGGTGTTGGTTAATCTGTTAGCGTCGGTTTTCGGTCGTGTGATATGCCTCAATCGGCGCACAAAACAAACAAATGATACGCACAAAAAACAGTAGAAACACAAAAGTTGAAAAGATCTGACAGTTTTGCATAAATACTCTGCGAAAAAGTGTTTCATCTGTGGTGTGTAAACAGGCAATGCAAACATTTAAAATGAAACGGAACTGTCAAACCATTTAAACATTAAAACAAAACAAACATAAAAACAAAAACAAAAAATGGTTACAAATACCAGGTAAAGGAAGTCATTAAAAATCCTAATGACTTTGTTCCGATTGAAAGCATAATTTTTTTGCATTGGTGCTGTTAGAAACACAAACATTATGCACGTTTTGTCGGATTTTTTTTTCTCGAATTATGAGTGTGTCAATCTTTGCAAACAAGACATTAGCAGTTCCAAACTTGAGACGATCGGACAGCTTTGCTTAACGGTTTTTGTTGAAATAGTGTTTCGATTGTAAAGTGTTTTGTGTATGTTAACTTTCAAAATAGAAACAATTTCACAAGAGAAAGTGACATTGAATTCATTGAAAACTCATGTTTAGTTGCAATTGGTGTGCATATCTGTCTTCTTTTGAGAAATTGGATAAAAACAATCGACCAGTCGATCAAATTAAGAGAATGCAATCCGTGTTTTGATGCTATAAATTGGTTTATTTTAATACATGACAAAATGCAGTCCGTATTGATTAAAATGGTTCGAATTCTGTGCATCGTGCTAATCTTTCAACGAATCAAATGTGAGATTCGAAAGTTGGAAGATGCATTCGACAGTCTACAGATAGAAAATGTTGCCGGCTGCACGGCAAAGTGCCTGCACGGCAATTTTACAACGGTAAAAATCAATTAAACACAAATTGAATGAAATTAGTCTTTGAATTACTAAAAATTGTGATTTTAGGTTTTTTCTGGCTGTTATGAGAGTTGTATTAAGACAAAGCAGACGTTTCTGTTGAATAGCATCAATAACAAAGACCAACAGATTCATCTTATTTGTCGAGAAGTGGATTCATTAACCGTTGAAGTCGGCAATGGCTCAAAGATATTCGAAAATTCTATTTTTCTGTTAGAAGTACGAACAAACAGCAGTGGACTTCCACTGCGATTGGTTTACCTGGTAAGTTGCTCTCAGTCAAATGTTTAACGTTATTCAAGAATTTGGCTTGGAATTGGAGCTTCGGCTACCATATGATGCTTTGAAAATGGTCCACTTTGAAGAGTGTGCCGTTTTGTGACTGATTTGGCACAGACTTATGATGTAAATTCTGTCATTTTGAGCTCTCTTCGGTGGTATTTCATACTATTTTGTGGCATTTTGAACATCAAAGCCAAATTCTTACGAATTTTTTTTATTGAAAAGACATTCACAGCTGATTTTGGACAAATTCTCTGACTACATTGTATTCAAAATTGTCTTAACAGAGCGATTCATCGATTATGAAGATAGAAAATTTGCAAAGAAACACAATCTATACCGTGAACACAAGTACGTTTAGTGAAAATTTTGTGTATCGGCATTTCTCGAATGTGGAATTATTCAAAACGTTGGACAACGAAGGTTACATACCGAACCCGATATCGAATGAAACGATCAAACTGGGCTACAGTGTGCAAAATAGCCAAGGACCACTTTTAACGACAATCAAATGGGATCCAACAGACGGTAGATATTCCATTTGATTACTTACTACTAGATTTGATCTTTGTTGTCAATTCACACACTTTGTTCATGGTTTCAGACAAAAGTTGCAACTATTACATCCACTTGTATGCGACAAGAGATGAGAATTACCTTCGTGAGCAAAACGTTCGCAAACTGCAGGTATGTGTACAAGCTCATATGGAGAAAATGTTTTCATATACCTCTGGAGGTGTTTTCTATAGCTATTTTATTAATCTAATCATGATCCAAAACCAATTAGCCTATCGAACTCTACCATGTGGAGGAGAAAACACTAAAATTCGAAACGGAGTATATGATGGAGATTCACGCAGTGAATGGTAAACATCCGAATATCATCGGAAATAAGAGTACGATTGAATTTATAACACCAACCTGTTGGGAATTCCATGGATTCGATCTCCAGAAATGCCGTAAGATCGTTTGCTTTTATTTCCAGTCAAAAAAAAATGGTTCATGGTCATCTTTTCTGCAGGTCCACCACCTTTATCAAATATAAACTCCACACATGAAGATCTCGACAGTGGTTCTTATCGAATAAATGTCACATGGGACATGCCCAAAGGCAGTCCAGACCGTTACGAAGTTTCGATAAATCTGTATAAGAACAAAGGAAACATCCTATCGCAGAATGTTTCTGGGGTAAATGTGCACAAAAATCAAACGATTTTCATTCGCCTAATTCAAATTTTCATTTTAGTCGAAGAATTATGCGTATTTTTCTGAGGTAAACACAACGGACATGTATTATGACGTAGAAATCGTTGCGTTTTCTAAGGGAGGATATACAACGAATCCAATCATTGAATTCAGCCTGAAGAGACAAGACAAACACAAAGGTGAGGCCACACTCTTGACAAACGTTCAGATGTACAATTAGCAATATAAACGATCGAGAATGTTCTTTATGTTGGCTAGGAAATCACACAGTCGTAGCGATGTGCATATTATTACCATTCGCTGTTCTATCAAGTCTATCGATCATTTTCCTTGTGATTCAAAATCGACGCAGTCGGCTGAGGCATAAAAAAGAGCTCTTTTCAAAGGATATGCACCTGCTCAAACTGATCCAAACGTACAAAAAAGATGAAATGGAAATCAAAGCATCCAATGTTGATCTGTTTGAAGTGCTTGGTGAAGGAGAATTTGGGATTGTGAGAAGAGGACTGTTGAAACCAGCAAACAGAGTCATCGCTGTGAAAATGTTGAAAGGTAGAGAGAGTAAAATTAAATGAATCGAATTGTCAGTCTAAGAGCGATTGATGGTGCATCATTGAGAAATTGTCCATTGCATTTAAGCTTTTGTTACATTTTGAAAACCATTTTCAGAAAATGCTGACATCGAAGATATCAAAGGCTTTTTAAGTGAGATCACGCTGATGAAATCAGTTGGGCATCATGAAAACATCGTTGGAATTGTTGGCCATTCAACCAAAATATCCGACATGATGCTGCTCACCGAATATTGTAGCGAGGGGAATTTGTTGGACTATTTGAGGTGAGTTGTAATCAGTTCTATTGAAAAAAAAAACCGTTTTGACAGCAAACCAATTGTCATTCATAGAAAATTCCGCGAAGCCTTTCCACCTGAATCGAATTACGATTCGAAGTTGGTTGACAAATTTACACCCGAAGACAAATCGATTTCACTGCAAACAATCGATCCAAAGAATATGCTCGCAGCGAATGAGCAACCAGCCCAATCAAACACGCAGAGTATTGTCTTCAATAGGCTGTACGACGAACATGCATTGGAAGAGCCAATGTGTGAAAAACAACATTCTTGCAATATTCTGTACGAAAATGAAACCGACATCGCAACCAGAGTTGCTGAAGACCCGGCGGTGTTACTGTTCGTAGAAAATCGATCGTATGATCTGTTGGTTTCGTCTGAAAATGGCATCCAGTCGAAACCGTTTAACAACGATGGACATGAAATGAAACCGCTAAAAGCTGATCAACACGACGCATTGCCATACCTCACCGGAAGGGATCTCTTGATGTTTGCCAAGCAAATCGCAACTGGCATGGTGAGTGATTGTTCATGTCGACATGAAGATCTTCAGCTTGAATTTCGCTTCATTGCATGTTGATTCGTTTTATTTCAACAGGAATTTTTGGCAAACAATAAAATTGTGCATCGAGATCTAGCTGCACGAAATGTTCTAGTGTGTACTGACAAAACGGTTAAAATCGCTGATTTCGGGTGAGAATAATACATTCTTGTGATTGGTTTTCTATATAGCATAACATTCTATCCATTCGCAGCTTGAGTCGCGATATTCATGAGGACAATTTTTACCAGAAAAGGACTGCAGGACGACTTCCAATCAAGTGGTTGGCCCTGGAATCGATGACTGATAAAAAGTTCACCAGCCAAAGTGATGTGTACGTGAACTTTGAAGATGTTTCAATCAAAACAATGCTGAATGTTATCATTTTTCTCTCATTTAGTTGGTCATATGGCATTCTGCTCTATGAAATAGTCACAATGGGCGATAAACCATATCCATCTGTTAAAGGAGTAGATTTGCTTGACTATTTGAAAGAAGGAAATCGCATGTCACAGCCCAAAAATTGCAGCAAAGAATTGTATGAATACTTGCGTTTGTCTCAAATAGGATATTAATACGATTTGGTCACATTTTAGCTATGACCTGATGCGATCCTGTTGGCATAATGATCCAGATAAGCGGCCCGGCTTTGCGGATATTTCACTAAAAATGGATCAGTTCATCGTCAAGACAAAAGAGAATGGATTGCCAGTCGACAGATTAGAATCAGCAACATGGTAAGCTTCCCCGAAAGACCAGACAATCAATGGGAAATAGTAATTGTGCATTTTTTTATTTCAGTTGCAGTTTCGATGAGCACCATAAAGCTGAAACTACCCGTGATAATGCATATCTACGGCCATTTTAAACAATTTTTGTGATCAAGTTTTTTTTGAGTCAAGAGATTCAATTTTAGACTAGAATCAAGAGATTGATCGTTAGATAAAGAAGTCACAGTTAGCATTTTGAGATTTCGGGCATCCAGAGATAATGCCTATATAGTTGTGACATGACTCTAAATATATCGATCGAAAAATTACCTTTTGTTTTCGATTATCCATAGCACTGGTGAAAATATGAAAGAAAAGGAATTGTACTAAAATGTGTTCTTTATTCGATTAAATTTGTGACAATTTTGTTCTTGCAGTGGCATTAATTACAAAAAGAATTTTATCAATCCATAAAAATGATACACATGAGTATATATTTTTTCCATTGTTTTATTATTATTGATTTCTTTATTATCTATTGCCTAGCTTGTGTATTCAATTTTTAAATGATCAATTATTGCATCATTTAACATTATTTAATTGACCTTTCACTTTCATACAACAATTTATTGTTCGGAGATGAACGTTTTAAACGATTTTTGTTACACGGTTTTCTGTTATGCATCATCATTGGTTCGGGCTAACGGGTCATCGCGATCGATCGGCGGCGGTGATGTTAATACCTCGACATTTTTGCTTGGTCCTTGTGTGAGGTAGCCTGCTGTTGGAGCAACGCCTGTAAAGTAAAATAGAACGCAGAATATTACAAAAAATCTGATCTTCCAAGGTACTGTAGAAAAATACTGAACAAACCGAGTATCTTACCTGTTAAATATCCGCGCACATTCGTATCCGTAATGAATAAGTCATGTTTTTGGTCACGAAACTCAGCCCAAATGTGATTCGAATTGAGTAGCTGAGATACTTTATCACCGTAGCTCAGGTTATGTGTCATCGCTTTCAAAGCAGCCACAATTTGGGCCTTAACCTATTCAAAATACAGATATTTTCATTAGATCGCTGAATAAAGTAATCAACTAGTCAATTATTCGTACCATTGATGGGCTGTCTGTAAACTCTAATCTACTGTCCAGGATTTTCAGTAAATATGGAATTAAATTACAGTCCAATGATTGGCGGATGAGCGAATCCTGTATGATTTGAATACAAATAGAGTGATATTAAGTTAAAAATGTTCGAATTTGATTAAAAGATGTCTAAATAAAATGTTCAATACGCACGTGTTGGCATTTGAATAATCGGCTTAATGTTTCGCATGTAGTGGCTTGCAATTCTTTATTATTTTCCATGCATTTCTTGAGCGAGCCTATGCATTCAGTTTGTGATATGGCTTGAACACATACCTGAAAATGGGATCAATTCGTTATGAAATTGTCTTTAAATTACCAAATTTGAACAGGGGACATTACCTCCGATAGTGAAAGCTGATGAAGAACTTTTAAGGCGCTTTTCGGTTGAATGGATAACTGTGTAAAGAATTTGGGTATGTGACCGAGCACTGGCACGGCATCGGCTAAATTGGGCTGAGCATGAAGTAGTGCAACCAATGCATTCGTTGACACTTCGAGCGCTTCCTTCTCTTTAGCCGTTGTTGTCCGATTGATATTGATACTGATGAAATCCAATAGATCGGATAAGAACTGCTTGGGTTTTCGCAATGTCCAACATGGATTACTAATGAATAGCTTCAAGTAAACGCCCGACACAACGAGTTCATCAGTTATGATATCCTTCAATGTGTCTGGATCCTTCCACAATTGTTTTGGATTGGCGATTTGCTGCTTGCAAAAGCTGTTGCTATGATTTAATACTGAATCGATGACATTGTCTCGTGTTTTGTCATTCCATATCAATTCCGGATGCTCGTGCACTGACTCAAACATCTGAACGGCAATCTGTGGATTCTCGATCATTGCATCCAGAAACACGCCCGGCAAGAACTTACATACGGTTATTCGAATCTAATCGAAGAGATAAAGAAAAAAGAATATGAAAAAAATGTTGAGAAGGAATTTTTAGAGCTTGTGAACTCACCTTTGGTCCACTGAGCTTGTCGCTGGTCATTTTACCAAGGAGCTCTGAGCAAAATTCCCGAATTTGTGGATTGCGTGAGCTGCAAAACAAATCCAATAGGTAAACAACAGCACCTTTAGCTTGAGCCTCTTTGACCATTCGTTGAACATTCAACAGACCGGACAGTGTTTCCAACACTTTCATTTGGCTGGCCTTCAATTCATCATCTTTAAGTGCAATCAGGAATTTGCCAAGAATTTCACAAGCAGCTATGTCATTGACACATTCCTTGTTTCGAGATACCAACGAAACGATTTCCAATCCAAGTGTTTTGATCTCCTTAGCACGTGCACCAAAATTCGTTGACACCAATCCGAACAGCATATCAAAGTGCCCGATGCATTGTAGCTCAACGTTTGGATTCGATTTTATCACAGACACCAATGCCTTCAATACCGATATGATATTGTCCAATGGATCACCACATTGAGAATTGAAATCACATTTACTCGACGTGGATGCATCAGATACCGATTTTTTCAATTGATTACGCGCCTTTGATCGATTGTACTCAGTTAGCACATTATTGAAACTATCCTGGCTGCCTGTGCCGCCCGATTTTTTCCGTTGCGGATGATTCGATGCTAATGTTGGCATCAAAATTCCATCAACGCTGCCCGTTCGTGTGCTACCCGATTTGCTTGAAACTAAATATGAATAGCCCTGCTTTAAGAATTCCAATAAATCAATAACAAACGAAACCGGATTGTTGATTGGAAACGTTGGCATCTCATTGTAAATACGAATGTACACTCCAGCGATTTGCAATTCATCTCTGTGCAATGAGGAAAAGATTTGATATGGTTATTTTTCAGGGATAAAAATGAAGACTAAAAATGAAAAAAAAATGTATTCAATAGCCCACCTGTGAGCGTCAAATGAAAATTCAGACACAATATTCACAATATCAGCGATATCTTCGTATTTTTCCTTTGCACTTGTCGTTCGTTGATGTTCCAGGAAGTCGATCAATTGTGTTCGCGTCGCATTATCCCAAATGATGTACGGATTGCGTGTATTCGATGTAAGCACTTTCAACACTTCCGAATCGCTATGCGTGGCAAATTTATCGGTGATATACTTGGTAAGCAGTCGATCGACGATTTTCTTAACAAAAAAATTCGTTGGAATTCCGCTTATCGTGTATTTTCGATTGTTGGCAAAATTCTCTTTTTCCACATTGGCCACTTGTTCCGATTCAAACACTTCTTCGCCATCGCTGATCTTCTCACCCGTTGCTTTATTTGGATTGTTATTGTTCATTTGGATCGCATGAATGGCATTGTTTTGTATTATATTGGTTGCGTTTGAGGTATATGGAGAGGTTGTTGATGGTGACGATTGAGCTGACTCCTTCATCGAGCTTCCACCCGACGCCGTACCCGTCGGAGTAACAGCCGTATTATACCGAATCGCTACGTTCAATGGATCATTTTCATCGAGGACCAATTTTAATTCATAGCCACACAGTGCCACAATCGATAGGATTGACATGCGTGCCAAATTATTGGCCGATTTTTGTTGATTGGTCTTTTCGCTAGTGTTCACTCCGCTCTCATCGAGCGTGTAATCATAGTCGAATAGGAACAACAATAACGACCAAAGCACACCATTCTTCACTAGATTCGATTGCAACTCCGAATTATTGGCTGCTAAACTCGTCACCAAACCAACGGACAGCGTATGCTAATAGTGAACAGGGGAAATGACTCAATGCCAATGAAAATAAATTATGCAAAAATGACAACCATTACTCACTTTGAAATACACCACGCGGCAGACATCGGTGATAAGCTGCGGCAATTCAATGATTTTGCTTTTGCAATTTTCAAAGTTGCATGCCACTTCAAAGCATTTGGTTATATTCGATATAATTTGATAATGCACTTCGGTTGGCTTTGAATCAACGCCCATTATAGAAACACAGCGAGTGTATGCTTCAAGCAGAGCCTAAATTTGATCGGTAAATTATTATTGGAGTTTTATTTAAACCGGACAAAAATCGAATCTCTTCGAATAATTACCTCGATACCATTCTCCCGTCGGAGTTCTTCGGCATTTAGCACAGAACAGTACACGGTATGATAGCAAAGTTCTGAGGCAGCTGTAAGCAGTGGAACTTCCTTTGAAAATAGTTGCTCATCTTTCGTTTCCAATCGAATTGTTTTGATCAATTGTGGATATCCAGCATATTTGTATGGTCTCAACTCTGAATAAGTTCAAAATATACTTTAGATTTATAATCCAAGATACCACATTGTAATCACATTCAACTCACCATCTGCATATCGATCAAAGAGAATGCTTTGCGTTTGCAAAATTAGCACAATGTTGCTTGGATTCGGGCCATTTGTGCCAAGCACCGATCTGGAGCACAGAAATTCATACGCTGCATTCACACGTTCAAACATTTCACGCCCATTTGCATTCTTGTCCGGATGGTAAATTTGGGCCAAACGATAGTAGCTTTTGCGAACGAGCGTCTCATCCGGTCGCGGATGTTTCGTTAAATCGATGCCAAGATTTTCATAAGCCTGTTGTATAGTCATTTGAGATGGTTTCTTCTCCACCTCCTTGCGCCATGCTTCCAGCGTGTGTTTCAACAGTGAAACCGGATCGGATATCGGCCAATTGGGAAACTTTTTCGTATCACATAAATGACGTAAATAGAATATGTGACAAAACAGTTCGTTTTCAAGCTGTGGATAGCTAATCACAGGTATCGCCAAATATGGGTAACGTGCCATTGTATGCCCACGCAATTTCGGTGTAAAATCAGTCAAATGTGCCGATATCTTTTCGATGAGTAAGCGTCTCATTTCAGAATTCCAAATCACCTCCGGTGTATCGAACTCACCCAAAAATGTTTCGGCAAACTTTTCAGCACTGTGATTTTCCAAGAAGCATACCATTGCTTCTGGCAGCAATTGACCCAATATGCTCCGATGCATGATTTCTGATTGCTGTGCCGACTCTTCGTTACGGAACGCCTGTTTCATATGGGTCATTTTTAGGAAACGTGCAATTGGCAAAATATTACTGCCGGTGTACATGAGCATAAAGTAAAAGACTCCAGTTAAATGAACTTTTGGCATTTCGGGATTATCTTGCATAATTTGACACAAAAGCGTTGCCACTCGTTCCAGCAAGCCCGGGTCATGGGTCAAACACACTTGAACAATGTGTGGCAAACAAACAAACTCCGAGAGTTTTCGCGATAGTTTCGGCCCTGGTATCAATACCGCTTTGCCATCGCGTGCTCGACTCGGGAAGAAGCTCGTGCACTTGATCAGAATATCCAAAATATGCGCAGCCAATTCCGTTTCATCGTACAATGGCGTTCCTTTTGCCATCAAACACCATTTCAATTGAGGCAGCTGTTGCAACGATCGCCAACCATCCATTCCAATTGCCCAGCATCTTGTTCGTGGCGTGATTACCTTTTGATTCCATAGCTCCTTGAGCTGGAATCAAACATTGAATTATTTAGACATATTTTCCCACGATTGAAATCTTCGAATTACAAATTCGAAAATATTCCATTCGAAAAAGGTAAACAAGTTTCCACAAGAAGAAAAATCGAAATTTTACCTCAGAGAATGTAACTGGCCCACAACGTTCGGATTTCTCATTTTCCTTTTCAATGTTATAGTACCAGTCTTTTTCTTCCTGAAATCTTTGATTCGGTCCGGCTTCAATCACATTCGTTTTTGTATTCGGTAGTGCACGACCTTGGTGCAAGTGTGCCAGCGTTATTAGGTCAACCAAGCAATTGACGTGTTCAATCAATGGACGACAATTGGTTTTGTTCAAAACAAGACAATTGATAAGACCGATCAATGCGTCACGCAGAGCAGGCGATAAACACTGTAAAGTGAAATGATGGATGGAGGGTAGTTAATGAGCTGATTTGAATATAAATTTGGTGGTAACGATTGATCATATTTAAATCAAATGCTTACGCGATCCAATAATTGAAGTATGTAGCTCATATCACTGAATTGACCAATCTCCTCATGATATCGTTTGTACACTTTGGCCAATGCCTGCAGAGAGGTTACAGTCAGCTGATCATCGTTCACACGCTGTCGACATAGCACTCGACGATAAAGCGCATTGAATAGTTCAACTCTGGAACAAAAATTCGTATAACATTATAGTGATCCATTCAAGCAGTTTCACTTTTTTGGAAGAAAAACGGATTGTACTCACGGATTTTTCACTAAATGCTGTGGCCAATCGTCTTTTTCAAGGATCAATCGAATATAATAGTCACCAATTTTTATCTCTTCAGCCAAACACTGATAGTTCACTTCGAACTCTTCATAATTCCATGCCAATACAATGTTCCCTGATAGTTCTTTATCACTCGAAAACTGTCTCAGCTCATTTTCAAGGCAAACACGCAACTCTTCTCTTGTCTGGAAGCAAAGACACACAAAGATGTATTTGGGATCCTCAATTGGGCTTAACTACACTTTACAGACACCTGCGGAAATCGTCAAATTTATTTGTCATTATTTAGCTAAGGACTAGTGCTACACAATGGTATATGAGTTAGGTGGCGCAACCCCTTAGGTACCCCAAAAAGGGTGTTTGAAGGGCGACCATGAAAATCAGGGTATTTACACCAAAGGTCATATCTCCCCAGCCATGGGAGGGAGGGCAATACTCCTTGGGTCAAAATTGTAGTACTCGTGAATACCTATCCAACGGTATACATAACTTTCACATTTGTTTACGTTATGTTCGAAAAACCGTTACACGAAAAAATCAAATTTTTGGGTCAAAAAGTAAGTTTATCTCCGTTTTCTGGGTCATTGGGTGGTTTTATCGTTGGGGTGTGTTCGGGAAAATTGTAGAAGAACTCAAGAGGAACAACTTTGCTATAGACCATTTTGCCCCATCTCCTTATGGCAGGGCAGTATAGCCCCCGGTATCACTCGAACAAGGTCAAAATAATAAATACTGAATATTTTCTTGTTCTTAATATCGTACAAGTGGCACCGCATATTAAATAACAGTCTATATATCACTCCCAAATATCAGTATAACACATTTGTATACCACTATAACAGTTTGTATTACACATTTTCAAATGTCACTTTTACGTACAGTTTTAATATAAAAATGGGAGGGCGGTTAGAAAGGAAGCACAAGACCGAACGAGCGCGCGCGCGCGAGTGAAGGTCTTGTGCTTCCTTTTTAACCGCCCTCCCATTTTTTCCGAAATGAAACCCCATATACATTTAATCAACCCATTATAATGAATAGAATGAAATAAAAATGGGAGGGGGTGGGAGGGTCGCGCGCGCGCGCTCGTTCGGTCTTGCACTCCCTTTTAACCCCCTCCCATTTTTTCCGCGTGGTAATTGAGTGGTTTGGTTTTTTACTTCGTGCCTACCTAGTTTATTTTGTTATTTATAAATCGTATATATATGTATTGTGGTAAAGTGAGGTTAGGTATAAAATCCATACAGGTGTCATACCAAGCTTTATACGGGATATTTTATGGTATATGGTGCAATTAGTATGACATTTAGAACAAGAAAATACTCAGTATTTATTAATTTGACCTTGTTTCAGTGAAACCGGGGGCTATACTGCCTTGCCATAAGGAGATGGGGCAAAATAGTCAAAGCAAAGTTGTCCTCCTTGAGTCACTCTACAATTTTCCTGAACACACTCCAACGATAAAACCACCCAATGACCCAGAAAACGAGGATAAACTTACTTTTTTGGCCCAAAAATTTGATTTTCTTCGTGTAACGGTTTTTCGAACATAACGTAAACAAATGTGAAAGTTATGTATACCGTTGGATAGGTGTTCACGAGTACTACAATTTTGATCCAAGGAGTATTGCCCTCCCTCCCATGGCTGGGGAGATATGACCTTTGGTGTAAATACCCTGATTTTCATGGTCGCCCTTCAAACACCCTTTTTGGGGTACCTAAGGGGTTGCGCCACCTAACTCATATACCATTGTGTAGCACTAGTCCTTAGCTAAATAATGACAAATAAATTTGACGATTTCCGCAGGTGTCTGTAAAGTGTAGTTGTGCCCTCAATTGTTTTTTTTTTTTTCATTCGAACAAAAAACAAAAGCTCACCTTATGATTCCAAATCAAATTGGGAATACTATGATCTCTGGTGAATTGATAGAAAAAATACGGAAGATTAATGATTTTATCATTCAATTTCTTCCTTTGGCGTCGATTTCGCAACACAATGGGACGGTTTTGAAGTGACTGATTGATTTTCTCCTGTCGATCGATCAAATTTAGGCCCCAATGCTTGATGCCTTCCAAATGTTTTTCGATCACACTGCGTTTGCCCTTATTGGAATGTTGAATGGCTAAATTTAAATTATCACGGAAATTTAGTTTGTCCTCTTCGACATCGGTGGTGGGCACTTCGTCGATCGATTCGAGGAACATCAGCAAACCGGCAGGCTGAAAATGATTTTATGTTCGATTAAATGCGAATTTTTGACTGAAAAAAATTGCTCGCAATGGTAACTTACGAAAATGCGTTGAAATAGTTGCATGGCATCTTCGTTATCGGTGATCCACAGCCCAACTAAATGCCTTGATAATTGTCGATGCGCTGCCATGGTTGAATCGTTCACTGGCGTGTACAAAGCAACCAACAAATGTCGGCACAAAGCAGCTTCATCCAATGCAAGGGTTTGCATTTGATTTGCAATATTCGCTTCACCCTCTTCGATAATTGCTCGCATCACCAGGCCGGCTCCTTTGACTATGGCAAGCGATGGATGCTGGAATAGCTTGAACATGGCTCGGCCACGACCGGCAACCATCTCCAAAAGACTATCAAATTGCTTACTATCCGTGGTTTCGCTGTACGGTACACACAGAGCAAACGTTAGAAAATCCAACATCGCCGATAGAATGAGAGCACCACTGCCCAAGTTCACATGCTCTGTCCATGTGTTGAGTAGATTTTCCAAAAATTGCTTCGATGACAATAGCGATGACTTGTTCAATTGTTCTTGCTTCAGATTGTATTCACCGCTCATCGAGTGCATCAACGAATTCAGCATATCGATTGCGGCATATGTAACAGCCAAATCTTTTCGATGTAATGAAGCCACCACTTTCTTTCCAATTGATTCGCGGAAACTGAAATCCAACGGATTAGAAAATGTTCATTACAATTTGTTCGTGGACAACTCATCTGATATTATCCAATGGATGGAAAAATTTAATATTTAGCCACTTACCCAGGTAAATTAGTAAACGCAGCAAATCCAGTTTTACTGGCCAATAGACGTCGAAGCGAATGAAAACAGGCTTCCAGCTCGAAATTTGATATATCGGCAATTTTCTCAGTTTCTTTTTGTGTTAAAGCTTGTAGTGCGCCCAATATCAGTTTCTCTTTATTCTCAGCAAAAAGGCTCTGTTCGAAAGAGAGTGCCATGTTTATTTGTTTTCCAAATGAAATTGAATCGCTTTTAGATATCGAACAAGTCACAAGTTACTTACATCTTGTGTGACACTGTAGTTGAGACCACTGTGCGGAATGTTAGCGTTGAATCGCTCAAGGATTTCGAATCTCTTTACCGGATATTGAAAATTATGGATGATTAATCGCAAGAGACTCGCTTCAGTTTCTTCGTCAACGTTTGCATACAATGGGACAACACGTTTGCCACGCGGTGTACGTGTCATTCGAACGTGTACATTGGGATTGTTGCAAGAGCGTACAGCATCCAATAGGGTGGACAATAGCGAATCACTGTGCAAAATCAAATCGAATGAAACATTTTTGTTTTGTTTTTAGGAAATCAGTGTAATATAAATTTACCGATCATTCGTTGAATACGAACGGCTGATTCCGTTTTTATATTCGATGTGAAATAATTGAATATTTTCTGAATCTCTGACTAAGGCAAATATATCTTCCAACGGTCTCAACGTACAAATCTATTAAATGAAAATCAAAATCGATTAAACATTCAACGGAAATTGAATTTACCGATAGAGTAACGCTGAATGGAAATCCAACATACACTGTAGGTTTGTGGGTCTCGTTCCAAAATTGTAGCTTCTGTTAGACACAGAATTCGCTTAGTAGGCTCTGGATGTCGATCCGTTATCTTTTGCACAATAAACTCGGACATTGATGTTAGAAAATTGTCTTTTCTGCAATTTCCGAATGAAAAATGAACATAAATTTAAAATTCGCAAATCGGTTTAATCGATAAATAAGGATTTGTTCATCAAATACGTACGAATATGGGCCGAATTTCTCTTGTTCGAATTTGTTGAGTGTAATTTGGCTGGGCACAACTTTCAATACGATGTTCATGAATTGATTTGAGGCCTGTACAATGTTTTGTACGATTTCATGATGGTTCGCGGCTCGGAATAAATGCAAGCGCGTGAATTTCCCATAAGCAATTACAATACCCTGTTCATAGTCTTGAATGCCTAAAACGGCGAAAAAACCGTGAAAAATGGAAGCTTTTGCCATTTTAGGAACGAAAGAAATCAAAATCAATGTTTACCAATTGTTGCCACAATATCTTTGTAGTCATAGCTAGCGATCACTTTGTTCGATGTAGGATCGAGTTGATCTAGTGAGCATGGTGTCACTTCCAATTGCGTTGGTAATCCAATACCAGACCAATGGTATTTGTATGCGGAATATTTCTAGAAATTCATGACAACACTTATGACTTAGAAAGAAAACAACAACAGCACACACACACACACACACACTTAGATACCGCTTTTACTTACTTCAGTTTTTATCTTTTCGGCAAATTCCCTATGATACTTAAACAACGATGTAAGTATATCGTTTCGATACTCTGATGATAATTTAATCGTATCATATTTCCTGTCTTTCCGTAATGTCAACGAAAACTCATGGTTTGACTGAAATTGCGCACGGAGTTTTATCAAAAACAACAAAATTAATATCATGTCACAGTGAAATAAAAGTGATTGAGTCATGAATAAAGAAAAGCACACATACATTTTGAATTGATTTGTTGGGGGCGATCGCAACTACATCTGAATACGGCCATCGATTTGTGACTTCGAATTTATCGGGATTGTATGTGGATACACCCGTTTTACCGATTGCTAAAATTCGCTTGTATTTTCCCTTCCACGAGTGTTTTGTCACTAAATAGCATTCTTGATCGATACAATCTTTTATCGGCACCATAATAATAATCGGACAAGCGTGAAATCGATGCGTTTCACAACGATTTGTTCTCGTAAAATGTTTGCGTCAGCCAACCGTTTCGTTATGTTGTTGTTAAACTCATAAATCTATTTGATTGAAGAAAGAAAGGAAAAATCAAAACAAAATAGAAAGTGTAATCAATTGGAATAAATTAATCAATGCAATGTGTGTGCGTATGTTGTGTACACATCGGAAATGTATCACATTCTAGATATTTAATCGGCGTAATTTGTTGAATTTAAATCCAATTTCTTTATGTTTATGTTGATTGGATGACCGCTACATTATTTCACCCGAAACCTCCCGAAATCCCTCCCGAAAAGATTCACCACTCAGCTTTTTTGACTTTCACATTAATTAATTTACAACGAACACATATAGAGTGAAGAAAAAAAACTTCATCTGTTTGTTGACTCATCAAAAACAATTATCAATCGATCCCTAAATAATGATGTATTGCCATCGTATGTGAGCTATGATATCTCGTCAAAAGTGACCAAAAGACTGACGAGATAAAGTATTACATTGAGAGAGAGAGAGAAAAAAGGGGAGTTTTTTCTTTTCATCGCATCCAAATTCAGAGAAAAAGATTGAAAAAAACACCACCATAAATGAGATTGATAATTCATGCGTTGAATGTTTTGCTTCGAATACACTGGGTAAGTTTTGCCTAATTACATTATTTTACAAACATTTTCATATTGGACTTTTTAATATCTTCATCTCTTTCACACTTCCTCGGACTGAGGCCACTCTTTTGTTCAAACGATAGACACTTTTCTTACTTTTCGTATTATTTTTTTTTCTCTCTCTCTGGTTTTCTCACCAACAACACCACATATTATTTTCGTGATGTGCACTGAATTTGTATGTGCAGAAGATTTTTTAATTTTTTCATAAATGTAGTAAATTGCTCTTGCATTCAAAACATAAACAATTGTGAATTTAACGTAAAAAAAAAACAGAATTCCCTAAGTTGATTCGCACAAAGAAATCACTTAATAACAAAAAAAAATAGTTGTGTATTACAAAAAAAAATACAGTATTCGGAAATGTCATACACAAACACCAGTCACAGTCGAAATTTCACTTCGAACGTATTGTTGGCATGACTGTTTCTCTGTTGCACTGAAATGTCAATATTTTGACAGTTAACTCGGGCAATCAACAGTACCAATACCAATCATCAACTCAACACTCAACCAACAGACCAAAATCGAATTGGTTTCCGAAAGGTGCTTGCTTATCAGACGGATAAATTTTTTTTCGTACCCGGTGAAACAGGAGAAATATTTTTTTTTATTTTGTAAAGAAAATCCGACATTTTTTCTTTCAAAGGAACATTTTTCTTACTTTTGTGAAGGTAATAAATTCGTTTTCATGCATCGACAATTCGAAATGTTGTGTGTATGTGAGATTATTTTGTTGTTGTTTGGATGCATCGTAGCAAATATACGTATATATCTTTGCTCTTCTTTGTGAGTGGAATGATTGTAAACACATATATTTTTCATTCTAACCACAGTCGACAAAGCCAATTTATATGTATACACATGTATGTCGTGTATGTTAGAAAGCAGCCCGCGAGATAGATAGATAGAGAGAGATGGCGTGAAGTGAATGGAAATTGTAAATGAAACGAAAAACGTGTCAGTAAGCAGACGACGATAAAACATCCATTTATACATACACATACACACATACACACACACCAATACACATAGATTGATATATTTCAGCCGTTTTAGCGGATCTCTCTCTGCTCTCCTGCAGTGTGTATTGTATTTTGTGTGTTCCATATAACCCAAGTTTATATACAAAATTGCCAACAGATATGCTCATTCATTTTGGTCAGCGGAAAATATTGTCAGTAGCGAAAGCAGCAGCAGTAACAATATCATCCCCAATCATCCGAAGTACATCGGCACTTCGGCTTTCTAACTTACACAAACGAGACATTTTTACTGGTTTCACACGGAATTCGTCGGTAAAAAGTGAGAGAAAATGACATTTCGGCATTTAAAAAAAAAACTAAATTAATTTTTATCATTGTTATTATTTTCGTGATTGATAATAATTCGCATAGTTTTGCAGTCGGTTTTATCGGCTGTTTGCTATTCGAACGGGTGTTGGGTGAATGAAAGGCAAGACATATGAAGGAAAGACAGTTTTATGTGTGAAAGAGATTAAAAATTATTGAACGAATCAATACGTAATGTTTGATTACAAATTTTCGAATAGAGAAATGTCAATATGCGTGAATTGGTGTATGTGTGTGTGCGTGCATGTGTGCAATTCTATCATTGTGTTGCTGTGTATGTGCATTTGTCTGTGTTCGTTATGTCTTATCTCTTGATTTGGATTAAAAAAACGTGCATATAAATCGCTTCGTTTTTTTTTACTCTCTCCCATCAATAACGGATCGGACCATAAATTTCTTGTTTTGTCACAATCCGCGTACTCATTTGCATCGATCATTTTTCAGGAACTATTCATTTAGCAGCAGCCACACATTCGGTGCGTACAACATCAACATTTAGCAGCAACAGCAGCGGCGGCATATTTCGACAGTCAATAGCCTGGAGTGCATGCACAATATTGCATCAAAGAAATCCATTTCAAGTGTTGACATCGTTTGCAAAAAATCAACCGTTTTCGATAAACGCTTCGCATAATCATCAGTTTCACAGTTGTAGCCCATCGAATTCGCGACCAGTCAATCAAAGTACAAACAAAATGAAATGCGAGTTCAAGCGATTGCCGACAAATGTCGTGCCAAAACACTATAATTTGGAGCTTACACCATGTTTGACATCGTTTACATTTGATGGAAAGACATCGGTTAATTTTAAGGTTAGTCGCAACAATCACATTTATCTATTCCTTTTGCCAATTCTTAACTTTCTTCTTCTCGTTTTCGCTCTCTCTCTCTCTCTCTCTCTCTCTCTCTCTCTCTCTTTTCCGTTCTTTCCGCATGTACAATCTTGCATTCATTTTCCCTCTCGTAATAATCAAACCATATAATTTGCTTTTATTTTGTTTTTTGTTTTTGAGCTAAAATCATTGTTATTAGTAATGATGCCAATAGACCAAATGCAACAAATATAAATAATGAGTTAAACAAAACAGAAGGAACGGCATACAACAGCAACAACAACCACAGAAATATGCAACAATCGTATATTAACGTGATTTGAAAAATTAATTAAGCATTCGACAATGTGCATGTTGCACGCTCTTGCTCACGCAAATCCACCAACACACAAACAAAACAACCAACCGAATTTCAGCAGAACGCATATTTCATATGTTGTAGCATTCTTCATATTATCTTCTGTTGTTGTTGTTCGTTGTTGCTTTTTTTTTGCTGTGTATCTTGTATTATTTTTGCATCAACTACGCGAATTTCGTCGTATCGAATCGAAATGAAAAAGAGCAAATACGCGAGAGAGTGAGAGAAAAATGTGTGTGAAAGATATGTACGCACACACACACACAAATGGCTCAGCGCCAACAACAACTGTGTGTGCATGAATCAGACAATGTGAATAAAACATTTTTTGTTGTTGTTGTTTCCAACAACTTTCGCTTTTTAAACTCCTTTTGATACTACCGAGACCGTATTCTATATAGCACGAATACGAAATAGACCAAAGGGGCATTGATATGCAAAGTATGTACAGCGTGCTACTGCTGCTGCTATTAGGAGCTATAGACAGAAACTTGAAATCTCAATAGCATCAGAATTCCGTGATGAGCAAAAATACGCGGCAAAAAATAAAATTAAAAGGAAAAAAAAAACAGATTATTTTGCGTCATAGCACCACGAATGGTTTTACTAGAGAAAAAAAAACACAACATTTATATTTGATTTTAAAGCGAATGGGAAAAAAAACGACTGGTTTTTTAAAACTAAAACTTGGTCGGAAACTAAAACTCCATTCATAAAACAGTACAATAATTACTTTATTAAAGTAATTTGTATGTAATGGATATGAAAATTAGCCAAAAATTCTCACAAATTAACAAATGAGTATTTAGCATTACCGAATTTGTATTATAATTAGATTGTTTTGTTGTGGTTTTTGCATATAAATATCCAAAAAAAGGTGCTTGCTCAGCGCAATGATAAAATAAAAATGTCTGAAAAAAGAATGAAATTGTTCCTATTGTTTTAATCTAAATTTGAATTACAAAACATGCATATGTAATTAACACTTTAATTGAAGCGGTTTCTTTTTATTTCAAACTAATTTCATTATCGAATGAATCAAACATCATTTGTGCTGTGGAATTGAAAATATTCCACAGTAAATGCGAATTAGACCAAATCGATTTCGTTCTGCAAAGCACCTTACTTCGTATTAATTAACTTCTTTTTTTTTCGCAATAATTTTATTTATAGACCACTAGGTTTTACTACATATCCGTTCATGGTCTATTTTTACTATTTCGTCGTTCCTTTCTTTTGGTTTCGTTTCTTTTCAAATCAGGTGCAAGAAGAAACGGACAATATTGTATTGAATGCCGTCGATTTGGTGATCAAAAATTCTTCGGTGACATTAGACGGTAGCTCAGAGCCACTTGAAGCGTCAGATATTTCATTTTGTTCCGAACAGGAAACGGTAACGTTGAAGTTTTCAAATGCTTTGCCGGCTGGATCGGAAGGCGTTCTCAATGTGTCGTTTAGCGGTAACTTGAACGATAAGATGAAAGGCTTCTATCGCAGCAAATATTTTACGTCGAGTGGCGAGGAACGTTATGGTGGTGTCACTCAATTGTAAGTATTCTTCCGTGAAATTCAACGGAATTCAATTTTGACATTTTGTTGATTCAGTCAGTCTGACTGAGAAGAAACAGAAGCAACTAGTAGCTGCCAATTAAATGTATATTGAATGTCAATTTTGTTGACTTACAGCGAGGCAACAGATGCAAGAAGGTGTTTCCCTTGCTGGGATGAACCGGCCATAAAAGCAACATTCGACATAACACTGGTTGTTCCAAAGGACCGAGTCGCATTATCGAATATGCCAGTGGTGTCGGAAAAGAGTGTCGGCGATAATTTGCGTGAAATTCGCTTTGACACAACGCCTATTATGTCGACCTATTTAGTGGCTGCTGTGGTTGGTGAATATGATTACGTTGAGGCTCAGTCAAAAGACGGCGTTTTAGTCCGTGTGTACACGCCGGTTGGCAAAAAGGAACAAGGCCTGTTTGCATTAGACGTTGCCACCAAAGTGTTACCTTATTATAAGGAATACTTTGACATTGCATATCCACTGCCTAAGATGGATCTTATTGCTATAGGGGACTTCTCAGCGGGAGCAATGGAAAATTGGGGTAATTTTTTTTTTGGTTTCAATTGAATTTTTTAGTAGGAAATTCGTAGAATGACATAAACTGCAATTGAACTGATTTTATGACACATTTGCAGGTCTTGTCACCTACCGAGAGTCATTCGTGTTGGTCGATCCAGAAAATACATCATTGATTCGCAAACAGTCTATCGCTTTAACCGTTGGTCATGAAATTGCCCATCAATGGTTCGGAAATTTAGGTAAGTTTCGCGTTGACGCACGCATTTTTTTTCGTGCAGTTAGCTAACCTCTTTCTTCTCTTGTTGTAATCTCCTTTACATCCATTCAGTTACAATGGAGTGGTGGACTCATTTATGGTTGAATGAAGGTTACGCTTCGTTTGTGGAATTTTTGTGTGTCAATAAATTATTTCCCGAATACGATATCTGGACGCAATTCGTGGCCGATATGTATACACGAGCGCTTGAATTGGATTGTTTGAAGAATTCGCATCCGATCGAAGTGCCAGTTGGACATCCATCGGAGATTGATGAGATTTTCGATGAGATTAGCTATGCCAAAGGTGCCAGTGTGATTCGAATGCTTCACCATTACATTGGAGATGCTGACTTCCGGAAGGGAATGAACATTTACTTGACACGACACCAGTACAAAAACACGCACACCGAAGACCTGTGGACAGCGTTAAGTGAAGCAAGTAGCAAACCGGTTGCAAGTGTTATGTCGACATGGATCAAACAGATGGGTTTCCCAGTTATATCAGCTGCCGCTGAACAAGTGGGCAACAAACGAATTCTGACATTGACTCAAAACAAATTCACTGCCGATGGTTTTGAACCGGCCGAAGACTATTTCTGGATGGTTCCCATCACAATATCAACATCAAAGGCGCCCGGTGAAATTGCCATTGCCACAATTCTTGATAAGAAAACCATGCAAATTGAAATCGATGACATTGCCGAAAATGAATGGGTTAAAATCAATCCGGGCACAATTGGTTACTATCGCACACGTTACACGCCTGAAATGTTGGACTTATTGATACCAGCCATTAAAAGTCAAACACTTCCTCCATTGGATCGATTGGGTTTGATAGACGATTTGTTTGCACTGGTGCAAGCCGGTCGTGCGCCAACACGCGAAGTGCTGAAACTCATCGATGCCTATCGAAATGAAACCAATTACACGGTATGGTCATCGATTACCAACTCATTGATCAAACTGCAGACACTATTGTCGCACACAACCGTCGATAAGCAATTCAATGAGTATGGCATTCGATTGTATGCACCGATTGCCGATCGCTTGGGCTGGGACTGCCGGGCTGGTGAAAGTCATTTGGACACATTGCTACGAAGTTTGGTGCTAAATCGTTTGATTTCATACGGATGCACGGCGACCATTGAAGAAGCGAAAAAACGCTTTAAAATGCATGCCAGCGGCGAAAATTTATTGCCCGCCGATTTACGGTCGACATGTTACAAAGCAGTCATGCAAAACGGTGACACTGCCACATACGAAGAAATGCTACGCTTGTACCGGGCCACCGATTTACACGAAGAAAAGGATCGCATTTCTCGAGCCCTTGGCTCATTCAAAGACGTCGAAATTTTGAAGCGTGTCGTTGATTTTGCGCTATCGGTAAGGATTTTCTCATGCAAAAATAAAAACAATATTTTCGAAATTTATGGTGATGTTAGCAATTCAACTCAATTTTTATTATTTATTTGTGCAGACTGAGGTGCGGGCACAGGATTCCGTATTCGTAATCGTTTCAGTGGCAATAAATCCGAAGGGTCGTGACATGTGTTGGGAATTCTTCAGAAACAACTCAGCCAAACTGTTAGCACAATACGAGGTAGCTTACAAAAACTAATCAATTTAATAATTTAAATTTGAACATGCATTCAAATGACATTGAGCTTCATTTACTCCTAGGATGAAAGATGACAATACATATTTTACTTCCTAAATACTTAATATTTGTTTCTTTTTTTTCAGGGTGGATTTCTGTTGGCACGCCTTGTGAAATATTTGACTGAAAATTTTGCATCGGAAGAAAAGGCACAAGAAGTGGAGAAATTCTTCAAAGAGAATGAATTCTCAGGCACCGAACGAACCGTTTCACAGTCCGTCGAGACAATCCGTTTGAATGCCGCATGGTTGCAACGAGACCTACCAAATATTATTGAATACTTGAGCTCATTCACCAATTAAACGAAAGAAAAAACAAATCGCGTTGAAGTTCCGTTTTGTTGAAATCACAAAAAAAAAAATGAAAGAAAAGAAAAAAAAACCCACAAACTAAATTACATACGGAAAGCGACAAACATTTTAAATAAACTATCAATGGAAAACGTATTTCATAGTCAAAAAAAAGGGAAGAAAATAAATTCAAATGCATGCTTATTAATTTAATTTATTTATTCAAACTCGATTCTAAATGTTTGCAAATAATCGAAAGAAAATAAATGAAAAATTAAACAGATCGGATAACAGAGAGAACTAATGAATGAGAGAATTATTCTAAAAAAAAAAATTATCCCAATCAAATTAATAGACTGATGTTAATTTTTTTTCTTCGTAAGAATATATCGCATCCAATCGTTTGTGCCGAATCGAATGAAATACAAATCTGATTTGTGTGAGAGCGCCACTTATGAAAATGAAATCTGTTTATTATGTATAAAAATACACACCAATTATCAAAATGCTCGCTCGTTTCTATTTTAATCGACTTGGAATTTATTCACACTTCCGTTGCTTTCCCACAATCTTATTTCCTGTCATTTTTTTTCAACGGTTTTGCTTAATCAAAGGTTTTGCTCAAGTATTAGACTTTGCGGTACAAATAAATTTTGTCGTTTTTTAAACAACTAGTCATTAATCAAAACTATTCGCTGCGGTTTTCCATAATATTTTTTTTTATTGATAAGGTAATGTACACGATACTTCACTTGTTTGAATCATCGCTAGTATTTAGATATCGGGCAGCGAGAACTCCATGACGGATCAAAGTCACTTTATACAATTTAAAGTTTATTGGATATTAATGGAATACGATAATATTATCGAAAGCCTTCCTCCCCATGAATCTACCGCGCACGTTCAAAAAATTGAAATTTAAATCGTCGATATTCGCAAAAATGTTTTTTTTTTTGTAGATGACTGACTGTAGCGCCATTTCAAATGTCACGTATGTAAGTGTGTTTGAACATGAATAATTCCTATAACAATGTATTGTCACAGAATAAAAATGATGCGGTCAAAAATGCCAAACTTTTCATTCATTTTACGAACATTTCTGTCTGATAAAAAAGTACCTTCCCAAGAACAATTCGAGTTTGATTTATTGGGAGTGAGTGATTCATATCCGGTAAAATTAGTTATAATATTGTCATATCAATGCCACAAAAATCGTCATCCTCCCAATGAAATTGTGATTAGCTAATGATTTTTTTTTATATTGTTGTAAAAATAAAATTCATATGGCTTTTCATGTTGATCACTTATTTCTGACAATTGGCTCCATACGTTTTGTATTTAAACAATAAAAATTTCTACTCTCAATTTTTAACTTTTCAAATTATCGGATAAGATAAATCTTCTATCGCTTACAAATGTTGCCTATAGCATTGTCCTATACGTGTCATTGCCCGTGTTAGTACTTAAAGAAGGATTTTATTGAAAGTTTAAATAGAGACAAAAGTATAGATGTTGAGTCATCAATGTAAATATAAAATGGAAGAGGAAAATATTTGGAGGAATTGGAGGCGAAAATTGTCTCATTGTAGGTATATATTTTACGACCTGTATTCTTTTTCCAGTCTAATGTAATAGTCTAAACTATTTTATTGAGTAAGCCAGAGCTTGGCGGTGAATTTATTAAATTGAATTTAAAAGAAATGTTTTACGTTAAATCCAATTTTCATTACATTGAATTCAAGCCATTTACGTAATCAATTGTTAGGTGGATTAATCATTGAAAAAGGTACCGTACCTCAATAAAAATGCAAATACATGCTCATCAATTTATTAATTTATTTTTATTCAAGCTGAATTTCAAATTTTTGCAATGGAGCGAAAATTGAGACAAAAAATATAAACGATCACACTGAAAAACAAGTGAATGAAAAAAATGAGGGCAAAAGCTATTCTAATCTAGTTTATGATGAACTGCCACTTATGAAAATAATATATATGTTTAATATGTGAAAGAGGAAGAAGAAAAACACACAAAATATCTGATTAAATCAAATGCGTTTCTATTTCAGAAGACATGAATTTTATGAATTTCCATTGGTTAACCACAAATACATTTCCTGTGGATTTCTGAGTGATTATACGATTTTACAACATTTACTTGTTAACAGTTAATTGCTGCTGTTTTTTTTTATTTCTTTTTTTTCATTTTTGATAGGGTAATAACATGATGTATAAAATATAGTATCTTTGTTTTAATTAGAATGTTATTGATTTTAAATCATCGCTAGTATTTAGTTAACGTGTACCGAGTGCTTCATATCGACGAATCGATCATGAAAGCCACTTTGAGATGCTACGTAAAATGTTTAATAATGATCAATACAAACTGGTCGATTGCAAGTTCCCTTACAAATTCGAGTATATTGCATTGACATATAGACTAATAAGTTTTTTTTTTCTTCAAATTTTTACTTCGAATATTTTCCTTCAACACCAACAAAAAGGTTCAAATTTCGCTTGATTCGCTTTAGTTTTCAGATGTTTCTGTTGCCGAAATGACTTCAAAGTCAAGACCATTTTTCGACAAGTTGGAAATGTAATTGGTCTTGGCAAAGCAGGCACCAGGTGGTAGAACGCCACCAGTCAATGGCAATTTTTCCTTTTCATTCAAGATAGTTGTGGCTGCTAGCAATAGAGCGATGCAAGTAGAACCGTATCCTATATGATGTCAAGAAAAATTGTTCTAATTTTAGTACTTGGTTCTTTTGTTTGTATAGTGGGTGGGTGGGTGGGTGTGTGTGTGTGTTTTGAATTTACCTGGGTTAGTGCCGGTGACACGAGTAACAATCTTTTTCGATGGCAATGTGGTATGTTGATCGGTTGGTTCTGACAAAGCCTCTTCCTTTGGCCACCCTTGGCCGTAGAATGTAACGGAAAATTTGGTATTTTTCATCGACTCTTCCGATGGACCTTCATGCGAGATGAAACCCAATGAGAACAATTTCGGATATTTCAACAGCAATTTTCGTCCGAACGAATATTTTGCCAAAATGCCGAAGATGATTCCCATGAATGAAACCATCAACACGGTTAGCAATGATCTATAAATAGATTTGAAAATGAAATTAATTAATAATCGCATTCAATTAAGCTAATTCTGGTTGTTTTTTTCTTTTATCATCATACTTGAATTGTACGTAGGCTTGCATTTGAATGGGACGCTTTTGTTCGTGTTCGTACAAGAATCGCTGTGATCGCAAAACGACTGAACGATCGGAACCAAGGAATGGCAAACACCATGCATTCACCAAATCGGATTTATGAACGGCTATAATCAAAACAAATAAATAATCATTTCGTTTAATTTATACAATTGCCAGTATCAATCGATGCACATATGGGGATGATGTCATCTAATAAATAATTATGAAATTACCTGGTCGTTTGATTTGTTTCGGTTTGCTGTATGGCAATGGTTCTTTGAATAATTTCTTGCGAATGGCGCTCAATTCTTTGGCATGTGCCAATCCATAAACGGCCGATTCCCAGGTACCATAATGGATACTGTTATGAAAATGAAAAATAATTTTATTCAAATGTCACTTGAAAAATTGACACAATGTTCAATTTACCCGGCTCCTGAAGTCGGACCAACTGCCCAGCTCTTCAAATATGTTTCAACCGAATGAACTTCACCATCGAAATGCTTCTCCAGGAACATCATACCCATATCGGCTGGTATGCTGTCGAAACCACAAGCACTTACAATATAAACGCCTTTTTCGCGTGCGAGATCATTGTATTCGAGTTGCATTCGTTCCATGAACTGTGGTTCACCGCTCACATCAACATGATGCGTGCCCGCGTTGATGCTACGGTTATTATCGAAACGTGAAAAACAATTCAAGAAAATTCGCAAAAAAAATAAACATTAGAATTACCATGCTTTAACAACCGGTTCGCCATAAAAGCGGTAAGGACCGCAACAGTTCACAATAATCTATAGCAGACAAGAGAAGGAGAAGAAAGAAAAAAAAATCATGGAAAAACAATTTTATTGCGTACAACGCAATTCGTGAACAAACGATGACATCATGGTGTTCGTTTGTTTGGTTTGTGGATGTGGGATTGGCGAAAGAGGCAAGAAAACACCTGTTATTTACCTTAGCGCGTTCGGCCATTTTTTGCAATGAATTTTCATCTTTAACATCGGCTATAATGATCGGAATGGCCGAAAGATCTTTTTCAACTTTGTCACCGACTTCTTTCAGTGTACGCTTCAATTTTTCTTCGTCACGTCCAGCAACGCCCCATGACAAGTTCTCTAACAACTTAACACCTTCATATACCGTGTACTTGCCGGCTGTGTGTGCACAATAATTAAAATGAGTTTGAATAATTTCGCAAAACATTGTGAAGAAGAGCAAAAAAGAAGAAGAAGAAGAACAAACAAAGAATGAAGCCAGTGTGTACTTACTGAAACCACTTGCACCGAAAATTACAACATCCAATCGATTGTTTGCCATCTTTCAAAATGTAAATGAATGGAATTTCTTGTCGAGCTGATCGCACAAACTGAACTAGATGAAGAAAAAGACGCAACAAAATATGCGTGTATTGTATGACTAACCACTACGAATAATGACTTAATCAATTTTTCGGACGGAAAAAGTGGCCGATCAAATAAAATATGTACACAATGCAACCACAATGTCAAATACGACGCGTCACGATGACTCTCAAGACCTTGACTTTCCTCTACTGTTTGTGCTGTGCTGTTTTTTTTTTTATTTCATCGGTAACAGTTTCAAAAAGTTGCTATTTTTCATTTATTGGGTTTAAAGGTTAAGAAAGAAGGAAAAAAAAAATCGTTATTAAAAGTAACAAAACGCACAAACAACAACAAAAACAACAATGGCATCGGCAACAGCAACCATAGCGTATCAAAAAGTACGAGCGAAAAGAAAAAAAAAATCCGAGGGAATTTCAAATGATTGCTATGGTTATTCGGTTGTTTGTGTCGCATTTTAAATTGTATGTGCGTTTGTTCGTTATGCATTCCGTCGAAATAACATTTTCTTTCTTGGAATAAATTCAAAACTTACTTAACACAAATTTATTTGTCGTTCAATCGGTTGGGAAACACACCATAGAACTAAAGTCCACAAGAATTACGTGGAACCAACTGAGTGGTTGAATGAATTGCAATAAAATATATGATGAACAAAGAAAAAAATGAACTTATCGCGTTCTTCCTAATTTGGAGTACTTTTTTTTTTGTCTTCTTCTACGCCGAAATTTCGTGCGGCTCTTATTTGTTCCTTCTTCTTCGTATGACTATTTTCGACAAATGTGTTGTGTGTGTTTTTTTTTGCTTCCTTCTCGGTTTTCGTGTGTTTTATGAGAGATGTAAACCAAATGCGACTCAACAATGTACTGTGTGGATGGAGGCATACCGTGTTCGCTTGTAACATTTCAGTCATTTCGGGGTTCTATAGCGTGCGTTCATATAGTATAAGTATAAATGTTGTGCGATGTGCTATACACACATCTAAAAATGGAACGAACGAGTGAAGAACACGTCTGTTGTATCGCATTAGCTGGAGCCGGCAAATATGATTGTATGCGCTTCACTTGAGCTCGTATACAATACATTCGTAACACGCACAATACAATCAAAACGATTTTTTCTACGACGAATATGAACAACAACGTCAGAAGAGAAAAAAAATATCGAGCTGTGTTTCGCCGCGAGAGAATTTCACTCGACAATTGAAACCGATAAGTGATAGTGTGTGCGAGTTTAAAATAAAACAACCGTCTTAATTTCCTATTGAGCACAATTCGATGAGTGGAATGATGTTTGAAGTATTGCACGCTATTCCATTCTTACCCATTTCCCCATGCAGCGGCAACGGCAACGATGATGCAGACTCAATCCAAATGTTTTCAAAACAGTAACGTTCTGTTTACCTTCTTTTTTTGCTCCTCTACTGTGCACCACATATTATGGATTTACGTTCAAAATAAAAATGATATATCTGTTTATCATTTATTTATATCACACCACAGTTTGTGCCAGCAATGAATTTTCATTTCGTCGAAACACACGTAGACATGATTCGTGTGTCGTGTATTTTGACGACGACCATTCATTCTTAACACTTTTTCGAATTGCCATGATGGACTTGACAAATTCCATTTCTATGAATAATGCGTATCAAAGCGAAACCGATTATGAAATTCAACAAGTCATTGGCTGTAAGCAATTGAATCAATATTTATTCTCATTTTGGCTGGTGTATTGCAAATCGTGCTAAATCGTCGACAGAATCGTATTCAAATCTTCTTGAATAGAATGAACTCTGCTCATTTTTCGCAAATAGCAACCAAATCCTCATTTCCACATTCGAGTGAAGAGTTTTTTTTTTCTGTTCGCTTGGAATTCATTCTGGTGTACTTTTGGTCTGTTTTGAGAGTTTTGTCGGCTCAATATTCTAAAATTAGACTTTCATCGAATAATTGAAGTGAATAGTGGATCAAAACAATCCGCTCATATTGATCAATTGGTTCATCTATAATATACGCAGCAACGAATCAAATGGGAAAACCATGCATGTTTGAATCGAAAATTGATCATGATTTCGGATGAAAAATGTCTAATTTTCCCCATAAGCAACAACGCATTTATCATGATTCACCAGCACACGTTCGAAACATTACCGTTTGAGTCCAACACGAATCGATTTTGAGAGAGAATATTGCCTGTCCAATGTAATTTAGATAGATTTGTAAAGATAATCAAAATTATAGGCATATTTGTCATAAAATTTTATGAATTTCATCAATTTTTCATATACAGTAAAACCTGAAAACGGAATCCCGTAGGGAATTTTTTCTTCCACTATTGACAAGAATTCCAGTATTCACAGGATCCGTTATTCAGAGGTTTTTGAGTAGATTCCAGGCCGCGCTAGCGTCCTATCTAAATACATTATAATGAATAAGTACAAACTAATACATATGCATTTCGCTATGAATGCGTTTCATGTTATGTGTTTTGATTTCATTTAATTTTGGAAATTGAAAAAAAAAATTTCTCGACAAAATATATTTTAAAACATCATTGCAATAAAAAAAAACTTCCAAGTAAGAATGAATATATTGATATTGAGTAAGAAAATTCGGTGAAATCGGTGAAATACTTGAATCAAACATAAACGTTTGAAAAACGTACGACGCGCGCCAAAGCATAAGTGATGTCAAAGTGTGTACAAAGAGTGAAGCAATAGTGCGTTTAATGCTATGTGCTATAGTGTCTCTGTTGATGTTGATCGCTGACGTTTATAGTGGTAGGTCGATTCAAACGAGATTTTTCATTATTGAGGGTAAAAAGAAACAAAACATCGTTTTTTCGGTGTTCCGTTATTAACAGGTCAATTTGCATGGGAGAGCTCAACGGCCACATTTTTTTTCCACTATTGACACGATTTCCACTATTCTCAGGTTCCGTTATTGACAGGAATGTATTTTACTGTATATTCAAATTCTACGAAAAAAAATGAGTCAGGTGAACAATTAACGAAGTACAATTGATTCATGTCGAAGTCTTACTGATTCGGGTGGATCATTAAACGGATAATTACTAGAAAAACATTATGAAAAATGCACAAATCAAACGCCTTATCGTGATTATAAACGGTTGTTTGAGATGCTTACACACTGCATGCATAGTAAAAAATATACGTATATGTGGCTGTGATTCCGTTGAGCGTAGAATGAGTCCGTCGACGGTGGAATGAGTCTAGGGGAATTTATGTATTCGCGAATTGACAGGAATTTGCACAATTCGCACGCGTTTTGACTTCAAATTCATTCAAATATTTCACGAATTTTGCGAATTTTTTGCGAGTTAGTCAAATCCAAACATTGACAGCTGGCGCCATCTTAGTTGTCATTCGCAGTGACAAAGCAGAGATTGTGAACGATTCGTAAAGAATTCGCAGAGAATGTGCGAATTCGTAACAAAATCACAATGGAACGATCAAATTCGATAGATTCAACTGACATAAATACCCCTAGGAAGTAGTGAATTCACATTGTCCATTGGATTAGAAGATAAAAGAAGTCATTGAATTAATCCTCTAATGCATACAACCGCCTCTAGACGGACCACATTTGAACGCCTGTAGAACGTAAACCGTACATCGGATCACATTGCTTTAACCCTTTGACGACCTTTGGGACACATATGTCCCATTTTGTTTTTCGTCAATAATTTCCACATTTTTAGACCGATTTCGATAAAATTGGTTTCTTTTGAAAGAGAATGAATGTAGATACCAGAAAGTACCATAATATTGGATATTTTACATCACTGTGCTCAAATAGAACACTTCAAAGTCGAAAAATCTTAACTTTTTTTTCAAATTCCGCCAAACCCTATATAACTTGAAGGGTACAACTTTTAAAGCTGAAAATTGGAAATGTTGTACGGAGTGTCTGTTACTTTCCAAGGATAATCGCCTTTTCTACAAAAAAATTTGTTTCAAATTTTTATTGCTTTTGGCGTGATGGGACATATGTGTCCCATTGGTCGGTAAAGGTAAATAATTACCACTGATTTCCCTGTATTTCAACCACTTTTCGCGAATTTTGAAACACACAAATTTACAATAAGATCGTTAAATTCGTGATTAAATGGGCACAACAAAGCATGATTCAAACCATTTTTGGTTTAAAAAGATTCTATAAATTTTAAAAATGGAAAAGATTTTACACGTCGTTCTTATGGGAGACATGTTTTTTTCATAGAAAAATAAAGGTAAATAGTTACCTTTACCGACCAATGGGACACATATGTCCCATCATTTTTTTCATATTTGCAATTGAAAAAATTAATTTTTGATAACACTTTTGTAATATTTTTGAGGTCGCTGAGCACGAATCTGCAATCAGAATTGCAAAATTCCCAGCCGTTCAGTTTTGGTCGTCAAAGGGTTAAAGAGAATTTTTATTCGTCAATGTTCTCTCTTTATTTTTGTCTTTGGCAATATTTGTCTATGTAGTGTGATTGTAAAGTTATAAACAAAAATGTGTGCAAAAACAAAAATTTGACAAAATAAATTATTCGAACTCTAAATTAGACACATTTTTGACACTTTTAAACAATGGATTTTATTGTTCCATGATTTATGTCAATCGCATTTTCTGACTAAACCATGAGGAATCCAGGATTATGAATTTTTTTTTTAATTATCTATGGCCAAAAATCAACCAAGTACCAGTACTCCCAGCCTCGGGAAAAATTAATGCATTAGATGGTTAATGATCATAGGTGTGATGGTTTCGGTAGAAAATTAAAGTACACCGCAGTGTATGTTGTTGAAGTCACAAAATATGTGCAGAACACGCACGCGCGTATCCGATCGGACCGCGGTCTGGTGACTCAAACCGTTTTATTAACTGTAACGTTACGTTGGATCAAGTGGTGTGTCATCGTGCTCAATACCCGCTGCTGCTGATTCGTTTCGTGTAACTTTTTTTCGGCATTGCTGTAGCTTCTTTCATGCGTTCGTATGCAACACACCATGCAGCATTCGATTTTTTTCCTTCGCGTATTTTTTTTTTCGTTGTTGAAAATCACTTTGAGTATTTTAATTGTATTTCTTATGGCAGTTGTCTTTCGCTTTTCGTATTCGATACACGGCGACAACAGCAAAAAAAAAATATCGTTGAAAAAGACCTTCAAAGCTACCACATATGAGACTTATGAATGCACGTCAACGTTTTCTATAAAAGAAACTACTTCTTTCTATATACAATTTACACACACACTCACACATGAATTACTTGAACAACGTGATAAATTATAGTGTCGTATGAATCGGTTTGCACTCTAACTCCATTGATTGGCCGTTTTGGTAAAACGCTTCAACATTTTTGCAACGGTCTTTAAATGTTTCGATAATTTTGTATTGGACTCTCAGTTCGACATTTTTTTTCTTTCGTATGTGTTGCTGTTGTTGTTGAATGAACACACGACTTGGATTTCTCTGAATATGTTTTTTTTCCTATCAAGAATAGAGGGTATGCAAAACACACACACACACACACACAAAAAGACAAAAACGTCGCTAGAAATATACTAATGACTGTATGTATCATGCTAAATTGATTATTATGAATGCAGTTATCTGGTAGCATGCAATTTATCTTCTCGTTAATTCTTTGACCGTTGCGTGCATTGACTTTTCGGGTAGTACACCGATTGAGAGTAACTGGAGCCGATGCTAATTACTTTTTCGATTGCCAAAGCAATTAGCTTGTGCAGGAAATTTTCCTATTCAAACCAATTAACTGTTGTTGTTTTTTCGGTGTGTGTTGTACAGAATAATCTGGATGTTGTATCCACTTGATATTTTGACTCAAACTTATTAACTGGGTTAATATTTAATGAGCATGTTATCACTTGGCCCGTCGATCAGCGCAATTGAATTTGACATGCGGAAACGTATAATTTATCTATTTAACCGAGAGTACGTACACACGGAACATCTAGAATATCAATACAATGAATATCCCTTTCTATATGATAACACCATTAAAATTTCATCGTTGTAAAACGATTTCCAAGACTTGAAAACGACCTTGGCAATATATAGCACTCGTGCCTCGGCTATAATATTAAAAATAGCCATACGCATACGGAATTATTGATCAGCAGGTAGGCGACAAGTGTAATCTCAAGGTAATGTAACGGTGTTACTTCTTTCACTGTACGTCCACCACTGAAATAATGGTTTTGCAAATGTACGATTCAACACATTTCGTAAAATGATGCCTGCCTTAGCTTTGACTATTTTTACAAAATCCGAAAAAAAAATATCCGGGACAATGGCCTCCACATTTTTCTTCTTATTTTTTAACATAAATCGCACTTTTATTCGACAATCGCTTGGAAAATCGGTGGAAATGTTTAGCCATTGAACTGGCTAAATATACTCAATTTTGGCTATGTATTGTCGAACGCGGTCAATGAGAGTGCATCGGAGGTGGTCGTTCGATCGATTCACGATGATTTTCTATCTTTTGCTTTAAGTTTCACGTTTCATCGCCAGCCTTGTGTTTACTATCAAATTATCGAACGGACTGCTTTTTTTTCTGTCCATCATTTGGACAAGAGAAAGAACAACAAAAATATGAGCAAAAATTACCTCAGTCAAGCACCGCAACAGTTCATTTTTTATGTGGCAGTTTTTTCATTGTTGTTGTTGTTGCTGCTGCTGCTGCAGCTGTTGTTGTGTTTCATATTTTGATTTGGCTATGCGATCGAAGCTTCGATCACCATTACATACCGTGAGAGCTTGACTGAGCATAGTGGCTGACTGTGTTGTTTAATTCTGTGTTGTTTAATTCTAGGAGCTAACCACGGATTTTTTATTGACAAAATCTGTTTTTATCGCCCAATTTTAATGACATCCGTGAAAAATTGAAAAAATCTGTATATATTGAATTTTATCGTTTAATATCGACAATAAAAGTTCAATGTGCTGACGTCATTACCGATTCAAAAATGCTGGAAGTGGGTTTTGGTGGATCCTCAGGATCGTTTAGTACTGCTCCCGGTTCTGGAAGTGGATCCTCAGGATGGACCAGGGCATTGTCAAACCCAGTCTGGTCCATCCTGAAGATCCACCAAAACCCACTTCCAGAATCGGGAGCAGTTCTGAACGATCCTGAGGATGCACCAAAACCCGCTTCTAGAACAGTATGCATTCGTTAAAGCGAAAAAATTACTGCAAAAATCGGGCAAAATCGACCAAAATGTGATCATATCGGAATTTATTTGTTTAAATGATCAAAAAATGTTAAAGTCGGTCATTATTGGTTATTTTTAAAACTGTGGTTAGCCCCTAGGTTTAATTGCACATTTAACTCAAGCGATACGCGCTCAGCAAGCAAAAACATAAGCGCAAACGCTTCGAACTGTGCTGCCCGCGTGTAGCTGTTACTGCTGCCTGTTGCTCTTGCTGTTGGCTGATGGCACACACACAGTTCCTTCTCCGTGTTTCTCTATCTCTCTCACTCAGTCTCCGTCGCCCGTGCTTTCCGTACATATATTTTATTTAATGTAACCGAATTGCTTTGAACAACACGAAAAATTATTACTTTCAATTTCAGTATAGCTTTTGACAGTGACGAGTGTAGACGTGCGATTCCATTCGCATTCTCGCTCATAAATTTAAATTAATACATATTTTATGTTTGTGTGTTTTTTTTTCTTTTTCAAAAAAAAAAAATTCGATTTGTTGAACTAAATACATAACATCGATCGATTCGATCCAATCAGTGCGTATGTGATTTGAAACCGAAGAGAGGAAAAAAAATTTAAGTAACAACAAAATAAGGAAAATTAAACGAACAAACGAAGGAAAAGCGCGAGAAGAAATTTCCAATGCTGCTGATTTGGTTTGATCCAAATCAAAGCGCACAATAACCATCGTCTTTCCTGAAAAACCAAATTTGAAGAGAAAAACAAACCACCCGAAGTGTGCTTCTGATTCAGTTTAGAAAATAAAATTTCAACACTCGCAAAGAATATTTTAGATTTAAAAGTACGTAAGTGAATCTAATCTGTGTCATAAAACAAAAACACAAAAATTTTTTTTTTGTCAACAAACAAAATGTTCGTTGAAAAAATGGCGTTTGTTCGGAAGAGATCATTTGTTTCATTTGGCCAGTTATTCGAAATTATTATTATCGGGGTGCGGGTTAAGTGACGTTTAAGAAAATAAAAAATTATTTTGGTTTTTTTTTTGCCCACAACACAATTGAGATAAAGTGCTAATGACTGACATAGTTCTATCAATTTTGATGTCTTTCTCTCTTTCCCGGAGAAATATAACGAACGAATTGCATTTATTAACGAAAACGACAATTAAATTTAAATCGCTTTGCACACATATGCAAAACAAACATGCGATTGCAAAGACAAATCGGCGCAAACGAAGAAAAGAAAGAAAAGAGTAAAAAGGCGCGAACATACATGCAAAAAATCATAATCATATAGACATATAATCACACAATTTGTAATGAATTGTTGTATAATAATTGGTGTGTGCTCAACATTAAATCGATTTTAGCGATCACCATCACTTAATGCCCATATTACATGATGCGTCATCAGTTTAGAGTTTGAAAAGAGAGACATTTATGCGGATTTCACGTTGAAATTCTTGTGTGTCAAGCGAACTGATCTAACATGATTATCTCCATTTGCAGTTTGAAAATCGAATGTCGCCACCGATCGATCGACAGATGAATGAAATACAAGTCGAATGTGCAAAAGTCAATTGAGCACAATTCATATAATAATTTTTTTTTCTTCTTCTTTTCTTTATGTAAAGAAAAAAAAACGGTTCAATTGAAGTTGGATGGAGTTGAACGGTTGAAGTTGGATGGTGATTTCAAGAGGGATGGCGTTTTCTGTGTCACCGAATTCGAATTGAGTTATTGCTTTCGATTAAATGGAACCAACTGTTGACATTAAAAGATAACGATCGGCACTCGTAACCGAATCAAAAACAGACAGAAGAAGGCAAAAAAAACCATACCCAAATTTAGCGCAACAAAACAATGAACCGAAAAGAGACGAAGAAAAAAGTGTGTTGACGATCGATTGAGATTTGCATAATTTAGTGTGATCACTTTTTTGTGTGTCCCCGTTACCTACAATTCGATAGAATACTTCCATGTTTTCGTTTTCATTCACAACAAACCATGATTAGGTTGCATTCACCACCAAATGCAGTTATCGGTGCGGTGTATTGTTGGTGCGGCCAAATTGAAATAGCATCATCTGTTCGATGCGATTGCACATAGTTGACATTCCTTTGAAAGGTGCAATTAACTTGCATCAAGTGAGAACTAATCGCATCGTCGCCAAACTCCTTTCTTTCCTCCTCTCGGCGTGGAATCTGGCACACTTGTCGCTTTGTCGCCCTTTTTTTTCGCACGAAAATAAAAACATTGCACACACACATACAAGCCCAAGCGAACACATGCTCGGCAATCGACATTAATTGTGCCGCTTTGCAAATCGGCGCGGCTCTTGTTATCGATTGTGTCTTTATGTGCATATTAGGTTGTGTGTACCACACGCACATATATCTCTCTTTCTCTCTTCCGAAGTGGTGTAATTTTCATACACACAGCATAATCATATTGTATAATGTTTATTAAAAAAAATTAAATGGATTGTTACGTCGTTCTGTTAGCTTTTTTTTATGTAATCCAATCGAAAAAAGCACAAGACGCACACAAAAACCAATAATTTTTTTTAGACACAAATACATAAATGCGACTGGACATTTTTATTGCAAAGCATACCATTACGATGGTTTATTTGTTTTATGTCGGCATACTGCAACAATGCCGATGAGATGATTCTCTCTCTCTCTCTCTCTCTCTCTCTCTCTCTTTCTCTCGCCTGTTCCCTCGCTTGTCAGATCGCTCAATCTCTGCTCAAAATTCAAATCCAACCAACAACAATGCAGCAGAGATCACAACAGATACACACAATTCACATGCCCAACTATCGATATCTCTCGTATTTATGCTGCGCGTATTAAATCGACTCATTCATTCACGCGTTGCGATGCTTTGTGTATCTCACTGCTAATGGCCAATGGTTCGTCGTTTTCGTCTTCTCGCATTAACAGTTATTGTTGTGTCTATTATTCAATCGTTTTGGCACCATCAAATCATTGACCAAAGATAAATTCGTTTACCTCATTTCGATTTTTTTTTCTTCATCATCTTCATCTTCAGCTTCTTCTTCGATCTTCTGTTGCTTTTATCTTATTCATTGCGTTTAGTGTCTATTGCAAGCTTTGTTATGTGCTTAGCCAAAGTATACGCAAGTAACACCTTGATTTTGAAATTGAAAATTCTCCCTGGTACCGCAGTAAACAAAACAAAAATTGAAACACAATAGAATCAAACGAAAATGAACATGGAAATAGATAGTAAATAGTAAACAGCAACAACAATCCACTATGGCATCGGGTCTCTCTCTCTCTCTCTCTCTCTCTCTCTCTCTCTCTCTCTCTCTATCTTTGTGAATGGACTTGTTTCACAGTAACAACAGCAACGAGTGAGTGAGCGAACGAATGAGTAAGCGCTATGATTGTGTTTAGAGGCCGCGTATGTGCGCGCGCAGATCAACGATCACTAGAGCGCATATCGATTGCAGAAAATCACACATAATCCCCAATGATTAAGTCAAGTTATGAAATGGTCGGTCCATTTCGCAAGTGCATAAACACTCTTTTGCCACCTTTTTTCGTGTATTAATTCCATTGAGCTTTTCTCTCTCTCTCTCTCTCCCCTCTCTCTCTCTCTCTCTCTCTCTCTCTCTCTCTCTCTCTCTCTCTCTCTCGTCCGATATTTCTTTCTTTTTTTGTGAAATGGTAACATAAATTTTTTTGCAAATATTCTCATCTATTATGATGTCTGGATGCAGTTATATAAGTGACGGTTTTGTGGCACAGCCATACAATAGAAGCGAATAAATTCCATCGAAATCACATTTCAATACCTCTGAACGGTCTATTTTTTTGGTCGCTCCCTCTCCCTCTCGATGAACGATATAGTTTCTCATTTCTCACTGTCCAACCACCGTAAATGTGCACATTGCACCTTAATACCATTCAATTCATCTACCATGCAAAACTCCGGTTTTGAACACTCAATTAGCCATTCGGACTGCAATTACACACGTTTCAGCTAAATTACATCTATACTTAGAAGAGTGAGAGCAGAAAAAAAAGCCACACTTAGACTATCTCGTCACAACGACGAAGACAACGACGTCAAAGACGACGACGGGAATCAACTTTGTGGGTCTAGAAAGAAAAAAATTATAGATTGTATAAAATTAAAGCGATTTCAATGGGTTCAGAAAAGTTTTAAGCATATAACAAAACATTTAATCACATGTGATTGAAGTGTTGTGTCAATAGAAGAGCGCGCAGTAGGAAAAAAACGGACAAGACATTAACAGTACAATCTTACAATGTATTGAAAAGAAGAGAAAAAAAAACCAGTATTTCAACGCTATACAATTTCAATGCATTTATATATAGCGATACAGTTTATAATTTTTTTTTATAATGCAGTGCAATTGGAATTTTTACCTAAAGACTGCCTGTTGCTGCAGTGCACAGCGATTAACGATTTGGTAGTTATCCTTGATAAAATTGCAAATGACGTTTGTTCTATACCTCAGCTCATGTGGGCAAATGACGCACAATTTATACAGATATATATATATATATGTTTTGGAATTCAGAAAAATCAAGTCAGCTCGACCTGGAAACTTAAAACACAACTACTTTGGTTTTGGCCAAGTAAATTTGCGCTTATTTGTACAGCGAACGCTGTTCTTTTCCATTTTTTTTTTTTGCTTTGACTTCTCTTGATCACTTCTCGATAAATGTGTATATATGCTCTGTGCAATCTCTTACTATTGACGCGCATCAACTTGATCGAAAGACACTATAGCTTCGAATGTTTAATGCTAGAGTCGAAAAAAGGCCGTTTCATTCAAGTGGTTTTCAGTGAGGTACTCGCTGTATACTTGATTTTGCCAATTTGCGCAAATCAAGAACAAAACGAAAAGACCTCGGAAACCATCGTCGAATTGTGCGTGCGCGTTCTTGTCCGGCATCGTCGATGACGTCGTCATCAGTCAGCACATTGTTTTCCTAGAGCATTGTTCAGCCACAACCAAGAAGTATTCAATCTCAAGAGAGATGAAAGAAAAACTGCGCTGTGAACATGAACAGCCGCAACACACACAACAGGCCATGGTATTGATTTGTCGGATTGATCATGTTTTTCATATGCCATCTTTGCGTAATCGAAAGAAAGCCGGTTTGTCCCAAAGATTCGTTGACACTCGCGCTGACTCTCTGATCGAAGTTTAGCTCTGAAGGTTACATTCGTTTCGGTCATTTATATCGCCCATTCGATCGTATCGTCGTCAATAACCGAACACCAAACATACTGAAACTATTTCTCAATCAGTCATGACAAAAACGAGCGGCGGCGGCGGCGGCCGAAAGAAAAAAAAATAGAGGAGGAAATTAACTTTACACCGAAAACAGAGAAGAAAAACGCCAGAGAAAAAAAATACGATAATAATAAAACGGTAAACACAATTTCGATTTTTAGTTCCCGAAACACTCTGTCACGATCATTCACAGCGCGATAATTACATCGCGGCTCATTCTCCTCGGCCCGGGCCATTTTTGCAAATTTTTCGGTTTGTGCCGTTTGTCAACATCGGATTTTTTTTTTCATTTAGGTAAACGAACAAATTATTCATCGATCACCGTAGCCGATTTTTATTGTAGAAATATCATTGAATTGGTTTTTTGTTTCAATTTCATCAAATCGATCTACTTATGGTGTTTCTCTATTATTTTCATTTAAAAAAAATCTTGTGTTGCATATTCAATTATTCCGTTAAAATTTGAAATAAAAGTGAAGAAACTGGCGCAAAAGCGATGAAAAACCTGGAAATTGAAGAGAAAATCCACTTATTTCCGTCAATTTTCACTTGACGGCGTGTCAAGCCAGAACAATAGCAAATAATAATAGCGAAACGGCGTTCATAATATAATTTTTATTTAATTTTATAGACCCAGAGTAATTAAAGTGAATTCAATGAATCCAGTTAATTTGATTGTTGTTGTTGTTGTTGTTGTCTTCATTTTCTTATTTTCGGCCCATAAAATAAAAAAACCACTCATTAAACTGCTATTGTTTTGCATTCGAAAATATTCCGAAAAAAATAAAACAAAAATTTCCTCGTTTAGCTCGACATAAACATTGAGTGTGGTTTTCTTTGAAAATCAAGAAGAAAAATTACGATTTGATTGTTGTTGTGTATTAGAGATAGAGTTGAAAACAATTGAAGTGAAAAAGATAATCATAACCGGTCACCGTGAAATAAAAAACAAAAAGAGTGTCCATGGCACATAAAGAAAAGATCCTTCTCACTCTCGCGCAAATGTGATTGTTTCCATTAATTGGCCGGGGCTATATGTGCGGAGTGGCTGTGTGGTGTGATGTGTCTAGTCTTCTTACCGCCATGAATATCATATTTAGTGTCTACATATATGTATTTCTGCCCCCCATACTGTACTGTACCGTACGGTCAATTTTGGTTTTTTGTTAGCGTGTTTTGTATTGAAAAGAGTAATGATCGCAAAAATTGTTCGAACCGAAAAAGATGGAGTATGTGTTTCAAGGTTTTCAGCGCGTACAAATTAACAAATCAAATCAAGTGTGTGTGATGCTGATGTGTTTTTCTGCTGTTGCTGTTGCTGCTGCTGCTGTGGCGGCTTGTGTGCATTTTTTCGCATTGGCTTGAGTTGAATTCAACTTTTTTTTTAATTCATTCATTCGTTTGTTTTCGGTTGATATTTTCGCAATATGGCTAATTGTCAGTTACGATAAATTACAACAGTTAAAATGTCGATGCCAAAACTGTTTCGGCCACGTACAAAAAATAAAGAAAAAAACGAAAAAAATATAATGCAAACACACGCATAGTCGCATACATGGTTCCCGTTAGCATTTCGTGTGCAATTGAGCTGTAATTATTCAATATGCACAACGCGGCACATGTTCTACGCGGCAGGAAAAAATTATCCAACCATTTTATTGTTCTTAGATACAAGATTTTGATAGCAACAAATACAGCAGCAGCAGCGACAGCGACAGCGACGACGACAACGAACAAAAAGCGAATGTGCTTTTTTTCTTTCATATTAAAAGAGCATATGCATTGTTGTTGCTCAGTGAAATCATTAAAATCAGTAGTGAAATTTGATTATCATGCGCTCGACTGGCAACTGTGCAAAAGCGCTTCGTGTTCTTCGTAATGACATTTACCAGATCGCAAAAGCGTTATTGGTCAATAACCAAGAGAAAAAAACGAACACAAAGTACACCTGAGCGCTTAATCGTGTCTCTCTCTCTCTCACTCACTCTCGATCTCACTGGGATTCATGCGATACACTGATAGCCCCGAATGACTATTATGTAAATTGATATTTTTGGATTTCTTTGTTATTTACTCAACGATATCTAACGAACTTATGATTGCTGTGCGCGCATTACCTGCGCTCGTCATGAAGTGCTTTTTTCATCATGTTTGCCACAGCAATAACAAAGACAAACTTTGGCGTTCGTTGTTGTTGGTTTTTTTGTCGTGTATGTATGCGCGATTGCTGCTGGTGCTGCTATGCTTCTTGTTTATCTTTTGAGTAAATGGCGAGCATTCTCGCACTGTTTACCATTACGATCGATATGTGTTGCACCAGCGGCAGCAGCAGCAGCAGCAACCGCAGCAACAACAACAACAACAACGCCAAGATATCAGTAACAGCACCATACAGTGCGTGCTGTGTGTGTGACGATGTCCAAGCATCTTTTTCACGTTTCACCTTCCATCGAAATGCCGAGTGAAAGAGAGAGTGCACAAAATCATTCAGAAAAATATAAATGTTATGTCGACGAACGTAAGACGAAAAAGATGTCTATGACATAATCAACAACACACCATTTTACACCATTTATTATTTAACATGGTCTTGAATTAATAAAAATCCATGTCTGTCGACATTCGAGTGCATGAGTTGCCATTGTACGCTGAATGTCGAACTGATAACTGAAGAAAATCAGCTTTTTTTTCTCTTCTTATTGTTATTATTGTTGGGACCAAGACTTGCACAAGTGAGAGAAAGAGATAGGAAGAGGTAGAGAGTGAGCGAGAGAGATAGAAAGAGAGCGAAAGAGAAATGGATAATGCGTAAACGAGATCGGATGATTGAGAGCACAACGCAAGCGAGATCTTTAATGCGGTCAACATCAAATTTACCATTTTCGTCTTTTCATTTTGTCTTATGCGATCCAATTCGGCAACAAGATAAATAGCAATACTAAACTATAAAATAAATCGTGATTGGGCTTTTGTATATACGTATACATTGGGATCGTGCGTATGATTCAATTTTCAGTGTGTTTGTATGTCACCATCCACTGGTATTATTGACGAGAAAATATAATCATGCTATTTCTCTCTCTCTCTCTCTCTCTCTCTCTCTTCTCTGGTCATTGTGCGCTCATCAACTAACTCAAACTCGAAAATTCAACGTGGGACCGTTAAGATTTTCGATATAATCTACGCAAGTGTTAGCGTGCGCGGGCATTTGTTGATTCGATTTGGACATTTGTTATGTTTTTTTATTGTTTGTCGTCTTATTTTCATTTCGTTGGTCGCTCTTACTGCATTTGAGTTTTTTTGGGTTGAAAGTGACATGTTGCAATAGCCGCCCAACAAAATTATTTATAAATTGATGATTATGATGATAATGATCCCGCGAGAGAGGCAATCATTGTTTCGCGTTTTATCTAACATAACGGTATTATTAAGGCATTTCCTACGAAAAAAAAACGCATGAATAAAATATGTAGCAATCGGTTACCCACAAATAGAAATCAAACAATCGAAAGCGACAGTGATCTGATGTTGTGGAATATTTTTTTTTCTTCATCGATATTGAGAGTGTTCGAATTCTGTGTGGAAAAAACTTGTTTGACGCGATGTAATCACGCACTCGCGCACGAAGATGACTGGCCTAAGATCTTTTCCGTTCTTGTTGTGGTTTGGCGTTTTTCGCGCGCGCGCTCTCTACCTCCCTCCATCTCTGTCTCTTTCTCTCTTCTGTTTGCCATTCCAATTATACAGGAAAAATACCTATGTAAACAATATGTCTTTGAGTGCAATGATTCGCTTCAATGGTTAACCCAATTCAATATTCCATAACCTTCACTTTTGCGGTGTGTGTGTGTGTTTATTTTTACAGTATTTTTATTTCAGTTTCTAACGCTCATTAAACAAGTTCATTTAATTTTATCCGGTTTTTCCCTTATATTGCATTCATATACGCACGTTTCAATGTGAAATGCGTGTGTTTCTTTATCACATCGCAAATATTATTATGTAAAATATATCAACCGGGATCGATTTAGCATAGCCGAAAAAAAACAAAGACGATGACCACGCGCATACATGATCGATGAAGAAGACATCATTAGCACAATAAAACGAAACTTGCGCAAATTATTCGAACGAAAGACAAAGATTGTGCCACAACATTTTGATTTCAATTGATGAGCAATTAACGTATGTTTTGTAAAGTACTTCGAACAAAGCGATGGTTACAATTTTAAAGAATTAAATGCCAAAAACAAAACACAATCGATCATTACACACAATGATTATATTTTGGATGTACGGTATTGAAGTGTGAGGTTGCCGGGCCACACGCTTTTTTTCTCCTTCTTCTTCTTCTTCTCTTTCGTGTGTATGTGTCTCATTCGTCCATCAATTAAAGCGTCCATCAAGTGTTAGAAAACAAAGACCCATCGTCCAAAATGAATACATTACAAAAAAAATTCAAGGTTGATTTATAAGTTTCGATGAAGAAAAAAAAACAAATCAACACACAAGCAAAAATTGTATTTTGCGCGTACATATACGCGCTACTTTTGTATTCCGTCTTTGATGCGTCGATTTTTTTGCACCCAATAATAATTTATGTTGCTTATTGGTATGCATGATAGCCGCTACGTATTTTTCATTGCCTGATGAATGTTTGAATAAAATTTGTTTTTTCTTTCGTTGAACGTAGAATTCGCACAGCCAAATCGCAATTGATTACTTTACAACGATGTGCTCATTATTAAAAGTTTATTTTTTCTTGTAATTCTTGTTGATTTATCGGACGATATGTGCATTGAAGAATAAATGCAACAACAAATCAACGTTCCAACCTCAAATGTTTGATTTGTGCATTTCGAATGAGTTTCTCTGTTTTTTCCATTGATTCATTTTACCGTTAGACGCTCTGACTCACCAGCACCACTCTATACGGCAAACACAATGCTTCTGTTTATATAATACTTTTTTTTTCTTTCTGGTAACGCACAGAATAGTGCAGTAAAAGTCTACCGTTTTGCGATTTGTAATGCATTTCGAACGAAATAATTTGATAAATGTTAAAAGATTGTTCTCGATGCGCGTGCGGAAATTGTATATGAGTTGAACACACGTTTGTGATTCAATTCAATCGTATTGTCCAATCGATCACATCTCTTTCTCGACTTTAGTATCCGCACATCGTCTCTCGTTCAAATGACGTTGATAATAATAATACGCATAAATTACGAAAAAAAATGTGTGTAGAAAAAGTCGTTTGCTATCTAATAAATGCCTAGATAAAAACCCATCCAAATGATAAATTGAAATCTAAGGTAAAAGAAAAAAAAATGTTAATTAAAACCACTCACAGTTGAGTGAGCACAATTTATCTTGATTGTTTGATCGCGATCATCATATATATATATATATATGAAAAAGAAGATAGAACAAACTAAATACCAAATCGATCTATTGAAGTTACAATAAACAAACTGTCGCATGTATGTAATGAAAATAATTGTGGGGTTTCTCTTTCTCTCTCTGTTTTGGTCGATCGGTGATTCGCTTTGCATTAACCTTAGAGGGATTATACAATTATTATTGGAATAGAAAAAAAGTTGGCAATAAAAATGAATTTTATTGAGATTCATTCTGACCGCTGCCGCTGTTGTTATTGCTGCTACTACTGCTTCTGCTGTTGTTGTTTGTTCCATGAGCTACAAAAACGTGCCTGAAATATAAAATTGATCGCACACACAGCGCACTGTTCGCGTGTCCATATCAAACAATACAAGAATTTACATCAAAAACCACTAACGGCCGAAAGAGACACATTTTTCTTTTCTACTCTGCCAAACAAGGAACAATTTAATGTGTTGTGCAGATTGATAAATTTATCAATATAAATATTTATACCGTCAAAAAATAAAAACAGTACAAGATTTCAATTCATTTTCCATAAATCCGTAGGCAACCGAAGTGACACGTACTAGTTTATCATGGCTGCTGTTGAAGTTAGGGGTGGCTACAAGTATTATGGAAGCCCGAATGACCCGAACAAAAAGATCATCCTCAACTATCTGGATATGAACGTTCCGATCGGATCGATGTGAGTATTATTGAGAACAAGTATTTTTTTCTCACTCTTGTAAATTCCAACGTCGTTGTCATTATCGAAATTATTGATTGTTCATTTTGTAAAATGAAAAAAAAAAAACGAAACAATAACAAATGCAAGTTGTCGATGTTATTGTGAGTTTTTCTTTCGGTAGAAACTTCTACGACACACAGTGTCACAATTATTGAACGTTTGAGATTTTTCTTTGAAGATATGTGATTTTATTGTTAATAATAGTGTTTTTGTTTTCATTGCACCCAATTATTTCCTCATAGTGTACGCACAGTTGTTCGCCTTTGAATAGCTTTTTGCTCGAGTTATGCACGTTTTCTCGATTATGTATTTCCCGTTTTTCGTGCTATTTTTAACCAGTTTAATTATATACGTTTATTGCGCAATTTTATTTTCGTATCATTTTGTTGTTGTCCAAAATAACGTGATTTTCGTTTTTTTTTCTTCTCATTCTTTAAATTTACAAAGCTATGGGCTTTTGGGTGCATCAGGATGTGGAAAGACTACACTGTTATCGTGTATTGTTGGTCAGAAAAAGTTACAAGAAGGTCAAATTTCGGTGTTGGGAACCTGCCTGAATACACATTCGGCCAGCACATTGGGACCACGCATCGGATACATGCCACAAGATATTGCACTCGTTAACGAGCTATCGATCAAAGAGACGATCTACTATTTTGGACGCATATATGGCATGCACGACGATCGCATTCGAGAACGATTTAAAATTCTGAAGGACCTGCTTGAACTGCCCGACAGTAGTCGTCTAGTTGAAAACTTAAGCGGAGGTCAAAAGAGGCGGGTTTCATTTGCGTGTGCATTAGTTCACGGTAAATTACAGCTGAAAATATGAATGAACAGATGGAAAAAACAAATAGTTTTACCATTTTTGTTTGGTATAATGAACGTTTCGTGGTGTTCTTGTTTTTCAGAACCGGAATTGGTCATATTGGACGAGCCAACAGTTGGCTTGGATCCATTACTCAGGGAAAAGTGAGTATGATTTCTTGGAAAGAACGAAAAAAATAAACACCAACCACAATTACTAACGTCATTCACTAATCTTTCGGAAAATGTTTCCATTTTCGGTTATCGTAGAATTTGGAATTTTTTGGTTGAAACCACACGAACGAGTAAATTAGCCGTAATCATAACCACACATTACATAGACGAAGCGCGTCAAGCAAATACAGTGAGTGTTTGTAAATAGATTGTGCTGTCCAATTTGTACCCTGAAGCAAATTAATGAATCACTCTCCCTCTCTCTCCCTCGTTCCCAGATTGGAATGATGCGCAATGGCATTTTATTAGCCGAAGACACACCGACAAATATTATGCAACGATTCAATTGTGACAATTTGGAGGATGCATTTTTAGTACTTTGCCAAAAACATGGAACCTCTGAAGAGGCTGACACAACGATGGGCAGGGCTGCTGGTCAAAAATTCCTGCAAAGTGTATCAAATCAACAGGGCAGCCATCAGAATCAAAGTGAATCGAAACCAGATGCAAAAACCAAGGAAGCAAACGCAAGTTCAACGGTCAAACATGACAGCGAAACACAAACAGATCTGCCCAAAAAGGGGAAACTTAAGCGAAATTTATCGTTTCACGAACAAAGACCCGACACATTGATCGGAAAATTAACGTTCACATCACAGATTCGGATGAAAGCATTGCTTACCAAAAATCTGCTACAGTTAATACGTCAACCGTCGTAAGTGTGGATAAAAAAAAAACCTTTAGATTTTTTTGATTTTGAATGAGTATGACCGACTAACATGTTTTTTTTTCAATTCTTTTAACTACATAATCGCAGCGGAGTTCTGTTTATCTTTTTGTTCCCGATTCTGCAGTGCACTTGCTTTTATTTAGCCATAGGTGATAATCCAAAGAGTTTAAAATTAGGAATAGTCAATGAAGAAGTGCCCAATTGGCAGGATTGTTATAACAATTCGCTTGTCACCGCCCAAGTATACGATTATGAATGCAATTTAACGAAAGTGTCTTGCCGATATCTGAGAGATATACCGCCCGAATATGCCATACAGGTGCTTAAACATCAATCAATTAATCAATCACACATACGTTAATTGGCTTAATTTATTTAACGAGTCTCTCTCATATTTCACGTATATTTAGGTCCATTTTAATTCGAAAGAGGAAGCGTATGCGGAGGCAAAAAAAGCGAATATCATTGGATTTGTACATTTTGCGTCGAATTTCACTGAATCAATCAAGGATATTTTGGACAACAATCGAGATGCTCGCAACGGATCGTTTGAGAGTCGTGAGATTCAAGTGCGTTTGGATATGTCAAATCAACAGGTTGCCTTCTTTTTGGAGCGTAAATTGCGTGAGACATACGGTGAATTTGCTCAAAAGCTGATGATCGACTGTGAACTGCCCAGAGCGCTCGCCACAATTCCGATCAATTTCAAAAAACCCGTTTACTCATCGTTTGACGCCGATTTTCAAGAATATGCTGCACCCGGTGTCATAATGACGTAAGTGTTTTGGAATTTGTTTATTTTCCATGGAATTTCAACATAACATGGATTTTGTAATGACGTCAATTCCACCTTCAGAATGGTATTCTTTTTGGCAACTCTGGTCACCGCCGCCGTATTCATCACAGATCGCATGGAAGGTGTTTGGGAGCGCACACTCGTCGCTGGTAAGACAATCATGACGTTTCGATTCGATGTATTGCTTTCTCTCTCTCTCTCTCTCTCTCTCTCTCTCTCTCTCTCTCTCTCTCTCTCTCTCTCTCTCTCTCTCTCTCTCATTCTTCTGTCTCTCAAATATCATGACATACAATTTTTTTTTATTCCAAAGTTTTATAGGCATTGTGCATCTATCGCTTTAGCTTGAGTGAAAATTTAATTACATTCTTGTCCATTAAAGCATTTGTCATTTGTAGACGAAAGAAAGCGAGAGATACTTATGTTTTATCTATTTTCAACAGGAATTTCAACGACAGAACTATTGCTGGCGCATATTGTGACGCAGTCGGTTATCGTCTTTCTGCAATGCACTGAAGTGATATTCTTCATCGGTGTGGTCTTCGGTACCGAAAACAATGGTGACAATCTCACCGTAATTCTCCTGTTATCTTTGACTGGTTTCGCTGGAATGTTATTCGGTAGGTTATTCATTCGACGCCAGTGTTCACAACAAATTTCCATCCACGCAACTACTTTAAATGCAATTTCCGTTCTATGGCTAATATGCCAATGCCATCGATTGAGTGGCACGATAATGTTCAATTATGTGGTTAAACCATACATGTGTTCATTTCTTGGAAATTTTCAGGTATGTTGATTTCAATCTTCTGTGAGTCACATACAATGGCCAACTTTGTATCGACCGGCGCATTTTATCCGATGATTGTGCTGTGCGGTTTGCTGTGGCCACTCGAAGGAATGCCACAACTTTTACGAGACTTTGCCCTACTATTGCCCTTCACCATTCCAACCATTTCGGTACGGTACAACCAATCATGCATAAAAAAAAATCAATATCGTTTCACTAAATATCTTGTTTCTCTTTCTGTTCTATTCACAGGTGCGAAATATTCTTTCCAAAGGTATGCCAATTACAAATCCAAATGTTTACAGTGGCTTCATTGTTATATTCTTGTGGATTGCGGGATTCTTCTTCTTGTGTTTGGCCGGTTTACGGCGAAAGAAGTAAAATTTTTAGTTTTAATTTAATCATCTGTATATTAACTAAATTAAGACGAGACGAACGACGACGACGACGACGACGACGACGACGACGACGACACAAGAACAAATGCATTTAGTTCTAAATTTTTCATAGCTTTAGAGTTGTTTGGTACTTACTTTGTTACTGTGTGTTTTGTGCACGAGAACATAGAATTTGAACGAATGGATATCATTTTAGCATCAATCCAATCACACATCTCATCAACAGAAAAAAAAACAATTTAGCATATTTTCTTTTGTTCAGGTGTAACACAGAATTTTTCTTTTGATCCACACAATGAAAAGAGATGAAAATCAAATGCGTCAATTTTCTTTTGTGACAAAAGGTTTGAAATCGACCGAATTTACGATATTTTCTACCATAAATATCAAACAACATTTTCTTCTTTTGTTTTGTTAATAAATTTTCAATTGAAATTTTACACCGAGAAGAAAATACAAACCATTTGTTCCATTTTGCATTGAATACAATTTTAAATATTTGGAGCTAATAAGTAGCAATATTAAACTGAGATAAGCGTGTGAATAATGTAGGTCACAGTAGAAAAACAGAAGAAAAAAAAACCAGATCGAATAAGAGAATAGGGAACGAAGTATCTCAGAGCTAAAAGCAAAAGATCGAATCCCGTAGATGCATCATCTAGAAATGTCAATATAGTTTGCGATACACACTGTTGTTTTGTTGTTTTTTGTTTGTTTATTAATTAGTATTATTTCTTTTTTCTCGAACACAAAACAAATATCAATTGTGAGAATTATTTTTACATTTTATTTTTTCTTCTCTTCTTTAAATTACGATTGTCCTAGCTTAAGTGAAATGGCATTCATTTATTATTATTACGCATAAGAATTTGCAATATTGTATTTTGTTTTAGAAATGAAATAAAAAAAAATACACAAATAATTTTGTTGGTTTTCGATTGTGATTCAAACTGCATTATTTCTTTCCCACATTTTTTTTTCTTTGTTTCGACCGCGTTAATGAAAATGTAATAAATCGTCTCGTCTCTGTTTCGGCAGCTTTATTATGCTGTTGTTTTTGTTTTTGTTGGTAGTCATTGGTCGTTTCGTGTGTGATGTGTCACACAAACGATTTAACAATAATAATTGATAAATTTTAAAAAAATAAACAAACAAATTCAGATCACAATTTGTGCCCGTTTGAGTACATTTGTGTTATTGAGTAACTCCCTATCTAAAAATCTAAAACAAAAATCAAATAGTTCATGTATTAAACGATTTTTGTTCGATCGACGACCTACAACCTAATTACATGGTAAACAATACTTGATTTATTCAACACACGTGTGTTGATTCGGAAACTGATTAGATTTCAATACAAAAAAAAATGTTATTAGCTACTAGTCCTTAGCTAATATTCACATCAGAGAGAGAGAGAAAAAGTAATAATAATATATTGGTTGTTGAGTTGACAGTCATTCGGTTACATAAACTCGTAAATATTGAGTAAATCAGCAGACAAAAAAAATGAATCTGCTGTGATCGATTCACACAGATCAAATACCCGAAAATACCCCAGATGAAGAAAGAAAAAAAAATCAAATATACACGGACGGAATTAGTAAAACATAAAGAAATAGCTGTACGAATGCTTAAATTTAGTAGAGCATAATTGCGCCAGCCGCTTTCTCATCAACTGGCTCCTGACGAACTGGGCGACGCTCTTTCTTTTCCATGGCCAGCACTACAACTAAAATCACGATGTTCACTATCACAAACAGTATACCGGCCAACACGAAATAAAAACTATGACCAAAATCGGATAGATTTATGGTGTGCCATGTCTTCTTGCGATCCTCAGCCATCAACACGTTCGTTTTCAAATAGCCATAGAACTCGCCGATCCAACACAAAAATGCCAGTAACTGTGATATAGCTTAAATTAGAACAGAAAAAAACATTTTTTATTAAATTTAGATTTCGAAATGGCGAGTCAATTATTTGTGATTAAATCAGCAAATATTCTCGGACAAATTATTTCTTTTTTTTACGATGAAAATTATTTTAATTGTCAATAAATTGTTGAAAGTCATTCAATTTCGCAACAATGGCAGAAAAAATGAAATATTTGATTGACTTTTGACACGAAATAAATGTTTGTTCAACATTTTGTAAGTGGTGAAAACGACAAACCTGATGCTCCATTGCTAAAAAACAGAAGACACATAGTTCCGTGCTTCTTTTGTGGTGAAGCTGATTTCATGACCGAAGCAATGCCACCGATTGCACTGGAGAATAGACCCAGCCCGGTGCCAACGAATGTGCCCAACCAAAGCCAGTAGCTCATAAAATTTGGTTCACTTCGTAGCGTGGCTGGTACGTCAATTTTTGATGAACGTGATCCAATGCCACGGTCTAATGTTTTCTTGCCCGAAAATAGGCCAAAGTGCACGGTGCCAGTTGCGTTCGCCGAATTCGGCATTCTTGCTTCCGCCTCGATCCAATGCTCCGTTATCAAACTGGCTAACAGCAAACCAACAACAATACAATTGACAAAAAATGTCGCGAATACTAAACTTCTCGTTTTGATCGACATGCTCATTTTCATAAAATTACGCAATATCCACACAACTCGTTCGGTCCAGCTGATTAAAGACACAAAAAAAATAGCAACAACAACGAAAATTATGCATAAATTAAAATAATTAGAATAAAATGTAAATATTCGTGGGAACAAGTATTTGAATTTTGACAAATGTCGACGCAAAAAAAATGGGAAGTCGACTAAAATTGAATATTTGAAAATTTACTCCAGAAATTGAAGGGGAAAAAATGACCAACGGCAGTGAGAAAATCAAAATAGCGGCAGTTGAGAGGCTTCACTGGTACACTACTTTCGTACAGGAAATATTCTGCCGCTATTTCGCCGCACTTTTCAAAATGGGGTTATATGTCACTTGGAATCACAATTTTTAATAACGAGAAAAATTTGAAATCAACAGATTTTCTAATTCGAAAGAAAAAAAAAATTAGCCGTGATTTGTGTTCATTGAACAATGAAAATGAGCAAACACAAAGACTTTGTTATGATTTCCATTTGAAATGACATTTTCATTGAACATATTTGGTGTGTGTGTGTGTGCGATCGCAAACGTAATGCGTTTATTTTTGTCACATTAACTAATGAAACGATGAGACGCGACGAAACCAACAACAAAATACGAACAAATGTGTTAACTCACCGAATTTAATTCGCTTCTATGATTCGAATTTGTTTCCAATATTTCTCACAATTAAACGGAATAGATTTTCACTTGATTCTCAGTGTACGACGTATTTATTCGCTGTTTGGAGTTGTCACCGCTCTGATCGCCATTACTCATATACGTTTATCCGCTTATTGTTCGACTCAATGCAAAGTGCACTTTGTTTTGTGTGGTAAATATAAACACATTGTTTGCCGTTGTTGTTTTTTTTTCTTCTCTCTGCTTCGAACGAAGCTTCTGTCATCGTCGATCTGCCAAGCGGTAGCGCTTCATCTCACGATATCTTCTTTCTTTTTTTCTAATAGGGATGAGACAGCGCAATTAAATTTCTATTATTTACTTTTAGATTTCAATTGGAAATTATATGCGTAATTGATTGGAAAACTCAATTATTCAAACGTTTTTTATGCTTATTATTTATTCAACAATTTTCACGCTCTATTTAATCGCATGCTAAATACTACAATATAATTATCGAATGAGTCAAATGTTGACAGTAAATAAGTTGAGTGCGCAGCTTGAGTCAAACTTTAATGGTTGGAGGAAGTCTATATTTAGGAGTGAACAATTGGGAAGAGTGTCAGCGGCCACCGATAGAGTCGCCACTTGATTTTTCTTTTATGCTGGCTTGAATGAAGTGCTTATTTGAAAAATTTCGACCTTTTTCGCAAATCTACATTAAAGACTAATATTTAAACAGAATCAATCTCGTACAGTAAAACCTGTCAATAACAGAATCCCGTAGCGAATTTTTTTTTCCACTATTGACAAGAATTCCAGTATTCACAGGATCCGTTATTCAGAGGTTTTTGAGTCGATTCAAACAAGATTTTCCATTATTGAGGGTAAAAAGAAACAAAACATACATTTTTATGGGTATCCAATTATCAAATCAAGTGATATAATGAACGTGAAAAGGAAATAATGAAATAAAAGTATTTTTTTTACTAAATGAATGATGGAAAAACGAAAGTGAAAAAACGGTGAAATTCACTGAGTGAATGACAAACATCACTTTTTAAAATAATCAAGCAGTCTAAACAATGACTCAAAATGGGAAGGTAAATGATACTCATTTTTTACACTATCAATTTGTCAGCGATGAATTCTGCATTTCATGAAACGAAACAATGATTACCAAACTTAATGTAAATGCACTGATCGAGTGAATATGTTTTTGCTGGAAGCGTCAAAAATTTGTTTGCTTCAATAAATAAGCAATGATTTTGGCAGACAAAAGTGAAAAATAATACTGAAATGAATGTAATGTAAATTGTACTGCACAAATTTTATGATGATCAGTGGTTTTGATAAAGGAAAAAATTAGTTTCATATGAAAAAGAGATGAATAGAAGACGACTAAAAATTTCGTCAAGAAATTTTTTTCCACTATTCGGAGTTTCGGTTTTCCGTTATTAACAGGTCAATTTGTATGGGAGAGCTCAACGGCCACATTTTTTTTCCACTATTGACACGATTTCCACTATTCCCAGGTTCCGTTATTGACAGGTTATACTGTACAATATTTTTAATATTGTCAATATTTTGTCATAAATCAATCGATTGATGTCTTTTTCACATCGGCGTGACATGCTTCATACAAACGGAATTTCGTACAAGCAGCGCCCGTGTACTTCGTAGTGGAAAAAAAGTGAAGCTTGCTTGTCACCAATATTGATGTTCACGAACATCAAATTGTTTATGCGTTATTTCGCCCATTTTATGAACTGGAAATGAAAAGTTCTTCAATTTCTAGCAAATTTCACATATGAATTCATAAACACATCGAGAAAACACAACTTTTTTTCACATAAAAAGCAAAAGCAAGATGATTTTTTCGTTGATGGTTGTTCGATCCTGGATCGTTTGTGATTCATTAATGATTTGCAACACATCCATTTTTGATTTCGATATTCCAACTGAATACGATGTTTTGTATTCATTAAAAAATTCCATTTTGATCACAAAATAATTTTTTATTAAAATGGCTATGACGAAAAACCACGCGAACGATTGCAAACGATAGCACAAACATTAATGTCTAGGAACATCAAATACGGAAGATTAATGATTTTATCATTCAATTTCTTCCTTTGGCGTCGATTTCGCAATACAATGGGACGGTTGATTGATTTTGTCATGTCGATTTAGGCCCCAATGCTTGATGCCTTCCAAATGTTTTTCGATTACACTGCGTTTGCCCTTATTGGAATGTTGAATGGCAAAATTTAAATTATCACGGAAATTAGTTTGTCTTCTTCGACATCGGTGGTGGGCACTGGGCACTTCGTCGGTCGATTCGGGGAACATCAGCAAACCGGCAGGCTGAAAATTATTTTATGTTCGATTAAATGCGTTCGATTAATTGTTTGTCGCCAATAACAAATTATATTACATTCAAAGTTGATTTTTGAAGATATCTTTTATAAATGTATACTTAAAAATCACAATAGAGATTTTATTTGGAATGAAACAATAAAATACAAAAAAATTACCGTTTTTATTCTGGAAAAATATAAAACTTGCAGATTAGATCAACACAAAATGTTTGTTTGCTTGTATTTTTATTTATTTTGTTTTGTTGCTTCACATCGGCGAATTAATTTGACATTTGTGTCGAACTTCAAGTCAGTGTTTCCCGATGAATTCGCTTTGACAATAATGTCAATTCGAATTTGATGTTCCTAGACATTAATGTTTGTGCTATCGTTTGCAATCGTTCGCGTGGTTTTTCGTCACAGCCATTTCAATAAAAAATTATTTTCTGATCAAAATGGAATTGTTTAATGAATACAAAACATCGTATTCAGTTGGAATATCGAAATCAAAAATGGATGTGTTGCAAATCGTTGATGAATCACAAACGATCCAGGATCGAACAACCATCAACGAAAAAATCATCTTGCTTATGCTTTTTATGTGAAAAAATAGTTGTGTTTTCTCGATGTGTTTATGAATTCATATGTGAAATTTGCTAGAAATTGAAGAACTTTTTATTTCCAGTGCATAAAGTGGGCGAAATAACGCATAAACAATTTGATGTTCGTGAACATCAATATTGGTGACAAGCAAGCTTCACTTTTTTTCCACTACGAAGTACACGGGCGCTGTACCCATGTGGCTGCATGTCACGCCCATGCTTTTTCATCGATAAAATTCAATTTTTTTTACGCGAGTCAAATGTTTGAACATCAAACAATTGAATAAATCAAAATTTGATGCATACACTTTCAACTGCAGCAGCTATTGAATAATCAAATCCCCAAAGAGCCATTTTCCTGAGTACAGAACGTGAATCATTCAAAATTCTTGCAACATCCGTAATACTGGTGTTGGTTATTGTCATTGTCATCCGAATGCTACAAATTGATGCGATAAAGCGTTGCAAAAGAAGGGATTACTGTGGCTCTCACTGTGTTATGCTTGGGGTCTTTTCGCATGTCACACGTTTGTCATTAGCTAACATTAAGTCACACACCACATATCGAGAGGATAGTAAACGATTGACATGGAATTACTGACAGCACAGCAAATATAGTGCCATTTTCTTTCCTTTTCATATCAGTGAAATAATGTAAACATACAGGCACACACGCACGCACGCAGGCACGCAGAAATAGAGGCTAAGGCGAGAAAGCAGAACCAAAAGAGTCCAAACAAAAATGAAAACATTTCTTTTGTTATCATTCAAACTGCCATTCTTCGTAATTGAGATCTTAAAAATTGTTGCTGTGCCACAGACAATGTGCTCGGGCTGGTGAATAAGAAAACCTCACTGATTTAGTACCGTACCATTATCCGGAATTTAATTCACAATTGCATGTCGAACACACAGTCATGCGAATGGCATAAAGGAAACGAAAAGGTCATGCTCTTGATTCAGCGATACGTACGCAATAAAAGCCACACATGGGATTTGATTGATTCGATTGTTCCACAGCTAGTCAATGCTAAGAAGCTTAGAACTATCTCAATGCGTTTCGTCTTTCGACTCACACACACAGTCTGAATTCGCAATGTTTATGTTGGTGGCAACAACAATCTATTGAGGAGACAGTGTGAGATATACCTTCCAAAACGATCAATTCTCTTTTTTTTAATTGTTGAACAAGCACTAGATTAATTCTTTATTTCGCCAAGAATGAAAAGGCCATATCCGATTTTCAGAGAATATTCGTCAACGACAATCAATTGACTTGCACGGCAATCAATGGGTTCGCGACGGGCGGTGCATTGCTGAATGCATTTCCTGATTCCATTTTTCGATTGACCAACAAGAAAGGAGGGAAAAAAATTGGATAAATCGGAAATGATTTCGAAGCGAGCAGTAGAAGTTGTTGACACATTCACAACACAATTGATCCAATTGAACACTCGGATGGATTTATTCCATTTTATCAGCAACAACACTCTTGAATTTATATCTATTATCTACAAATGCTTCTCACAATCCAAATTCAATGCGATTTTGATTTGGCTTAGCATGACATCTCGGAAGGTAGAATTTTTTTCTTCTTAGCTTTGTGATGACGTTTTCTTCTTGAATAATGCAAAAAAGTTACAAAGTTTTTTTCTTCTTACATTTATCGACGCTTTTTAGAGCTATTGGCTTTGTCTTGAAATAAACTAATCACTAATAAGAAATGTTATTAGGGAAAATTTCAATTGAATGTTGAATTAATGATGACGAAAACAATCATCTCTAAAGCAATAATTGTCATGACCATATCGGTGCTGTGTGCAGACAATCCAAAGTTTCTAAGAATTCAAGGTCGATGTGGAAATATGAGCAGGTATTGGCTATCCTCTACAAATATTTCGAAAACCGACATAATTTATAATTATTATTAGAAGTATTTTGATAATAAAGTATTTTATTTTTCAAGTTCAAATTAATAAAAAAAAAACTTCTCCGAAACACATTGTCCACAAAAAAAATTAATACCATATTTGCACTGAAACATAAAATCGACGAGTTTTTAATTTAAATAAAATTCAAAAATAACAAAATTACGTCTCGTGTGAACTTAGAATCAATTCCAATCAATTCATTCCGATCTGCGATAACCATTGGAGAACCTAAACAACCAATTTTTTGTAAACCAAATTCGGAAAGTTATTATATATCCATGTGTAACTTACGTAACGGAAGTTTTATCAAATTCAATATATTTCATCGTTAAAAATCATCATTGATAAACACTCACCAATGTCATTACAAGCGAATATGTTGTATGAACTTGGACAGGCAAAATCAACTTCGTAACTTGAACGCACACAAATAATTCAAAATCTCATGGTTACCATACTTAATTTACGTTTCAGACGATAGAAACGGTTTAAAAATTATTCAAAATATTTATTAGTTGTTTTTAGTTATTGATATTTCTAACAATCTACTTACATAACTTCCCCAATCCATAATAAAAGCCTGTTCATTAAATATTAGGTCCTCTTTCGGCAATGTGTTTTCATTAGTATCTATAGCCAATACTATGGGTGCAAGTAACAAAATTATGAATCGCTGCATAATTTCGTGAGGAGAAACTGTTTATTTGAAATATGTGTTTGGAATGAACTTATTTAGTTTGGAGTGTTCAGATTACTGATTTACATTTTGCCGTAACACATTAATATTGTAACGAAGAGCCAAAGTAATGCTATTACAATTGTAATGCCAAAATTTAGCATTACTGGTAATGTGTTACAATTGTAACACATAGCAGTTTCGAACGATCCTGAGGATCCACCAAAACCCACTTCCAGAATTTTATTACCGTTAATGTTAGGTAACATGTTAATATTGTAACGGGCGGGTCAAGTAATAGCTATTATAATTGTAATGCCAAAATTTAGCATTACCGATAATGTGTTACAATTGTAATGCCAGTCATTTGGTATTACCGGTAATAGCTATTACAATTGTAATAACATTACAGGAAATTTTTGTTAACGTAATGCTACTACCTACTACATTTTTAATGCCGGTAAATCTGTAGTTCAGATTGCAAACGAACTATATTTCTGAGCTATATTGATATGCATACTTTGTTTTTGAAACAGTAATTGTTATGGAAACGTGTCAGTTCCTACGATCATTTCATAGAAAAATTAAAATGCAATAACGATCATAAATAAATGGATAAATCGTGAACGCTCGGATGTATATACTCTATTTTATCAACAACAACACCCTAGAATTTATATCTATTATCTACAAATGGAAAATGGTAATGATGACGTTTTCTTCTTGAATAACGCAACAAAATTTTCTTCTTCTTCGATATACATTTATTAACGCTTTTCTAGAACTATTGGCTTTGTCTTGAAATAAATTAATTACTAATAAGAAGTATCATTAAGGCAAATTTCAATTGAATATTGAATTAATGATGACGAAAACAATCATCTCCAAAGCATATAATTGTAATGACCATATCGGTGCGGTGTGCAGGTAGGCCAAAGTTTTCATCATTTTCAATGTGTTTATGAACCCAATCTCGATATGGATAAATACGTACATATTTGCTCTCTTCTACAAATATATCGAAAATAAACCTATTTAAAATTTTCATTAGGACTATTTTCAAAATAGAAGTTATTTTCTCAAATTCAAATTAGTATAAAAAACATTCCCCAATTTACATTATTCACAAAAAATACATACCAGGTATACACTGGAAAATGAAACAATCGAGTTAATCTTGAAAAAAATTATTATTCGTAAAATTACCAGGTATGTGTGACTAATTCCAATCAACTCATTTCGATCGATGTAAGCCATTGGAAAGCCTATAAAAGTCAATTAAATGATACGCCAGCTTAAGAAAGTCACTACATATATACCATCGTGAAAACACATCATCGATAAACACATTATTACAAGCGTATATATTTTTTGAATCTGTGCATGCATATTCAGCCGTTTGGTTTGGTTTCAAACAAGTTATTGCTTCAACTGTCGCATATTTCAAAACTTCGTTGTCAGATCCCTGATAAATTTAATTTCGAGACAATAGAAATGGGTTGAAATTATTCGAAATGTTGATAAGTTTTTTTTGCCATCAAATTTTCTAACAATTTACTTACCCATTTTCCCCAGCCCATTATATAAGTTATTTCATTATTCTTTAAATCCTGTTTCGGCAATTCAATCGCTTTAATGTTCTGCGATAGTGGAATTTTTTGTACTCGTATAATGCCTAAGTTAATTAAATTAGACTTCCAGGAATCATGATGTATAACTTCAACGATCTTGACTTCTTGGCCACCAGATTTGAGCTCCAGCCTTCCAACAAAAACTCTGCACTCGTCTCTTTCTTCCTCTTCACATGAAGCTGAGCAGGTGGCTGTTGTTAGTATCGACTTCTCCGAAATAATAGCACCTCCACAACCTAGTCCCCATTCACCAAAAATCAAGAAATCTATCGCTGCCAAGTATGGAAATTGTCCAGATGTTGCTGATTGTCCAATGTCCACCCATAATACGCGGTTGTCGATTGAATAATGCTGTATTTTCATTACTTTCTATAGCCCATGCTATAGAAATAAGTAACAGAAATATTAATCGCCTCATATTTTCTTGAGGCGTAAGAGTTTTTTCTTCAACTGTGTGTTCGGAATGAATTTATTTAGTTTGGAGTGTTTGATATATAGATTCGGAATAAAGTACACTTCTGAGTTATACTGAAATGCATACTATGTTTTTGAAACAGTAATAGTTATGGAAACGTGTCAGTTCCTACGATCACTTCATAGAAAATCTATTGCTTATGTACGTATAAATTCAATAACGATCATAAAAAATATCAAAGTAGTCCATGACAAAGGCACCCAAAACTGATGTAGGTAACCGAAAAAAAAATATTTTGCACGGTTTTGCATTTAAGAAAAAAATCAATGAAACAACTGTGGTGGTCGAAAATTATCGATCTTCCATTGAACAATAATTTCCAATTCATATTCAATAGACAATGCTGTGTGTCCGCGTCTATTGATTATATTCCCTGATCGACACGGCCAAACACAAAATAATTGTTCGAAATAAGGAATATCAAACCACAATAAATAACCATACAGACCAACAAAGGCAGTAGGTCGATCGAAGAAAACAAATACCAGATCGTTTTTTTTGGCATTTTATTTCATTCAACTCCTTTTATTGAGGAGAGATTTTTTTTTTCCTTTCTTCATTCATTTGTATCAAACCGAAGGTCTGTGTATTCCTTAGAAAAGACGAAACGAATCGAAATCGGTGATGGCTTATGAATGAATTTAAAACGCGCACTCAACACACCGATTATTTGATGTAGGTAAACATTTTTTCTTCTTTTCGTGTTGAACGAACAAACCAACGACAACGACGAACGACAGACAAAGAGGAATCTCTGGACAGAAATGTGAAAGAATTAGATAATAGCGTAGGACATTCATACATTTGAACCACTAAAAATTATTGCCTTTACAGCACATTAAGTGAATTTTTATCGTCCTTTTTTTTACCAACACCCAAAGGATCTGTCTTAATCTCTTACATGTTCTTCTATTAAAGACCAATAAAGTGACACATTGTGAAAATTTATGTTTTTATTAGATTGAAGATAAAAACGGTGTCAAAAAAGTGTACTCGAATCTCTTTTTTTTCGCAATAATTTCGCTTTGTTTTCGTCATAATTCGAATTCAATGCGTCTTGAGAATGGTACAATGGCAATTACGTGGAAAAAATGCTGAAATAACTTGAAATTTATTGGAATGGAATTTGATTTAATGAAATCGAAAGGACACAATGTGCTTTGAGCGAGTTCGATATTTGAATGGAAACATTTCAATTGAGGAGAAAAAATTTAGCAAATAAAAGATTTGGTCAGATGTAGCAAAAATGGCCAGAAACGTTGATAAAACGTAGTTCATGAAATTATTGGGCGTTTCGATGATTCGAAATTCGATGATAACAAAAAATCGAAAATCCTCAAAAAAAAACGAGAAAAATGTGAAAAGTTCGGCCTATTTGTTTGAATAAAAAGAAAATATTTGAATATTTGCTTCACATTTCTTTCGTTTCAGTTTCTCTTTCACTAATTAAAAGATATTGACATAATTGGGTAAAGTGAATCGTTTAAGAGATTCGACATCCTTCCTTCGAATGCATACGGGTGACAGGCGTGACATTTTGGCCTGGATGTAATAACAAAAGCGAGACAAATGTTGGCTATTCTGTTTAGCTGAGAAAAAACGAAGAAGAGAAACAGTTTTGGAAGGAAAAAAGTGTGAATTTCGCAATTTCCCACGCTTTGCACAGGTAATGTGTACTAAAATCAACTGAAAAAAAATAAAAATTATTATGTGTTCACCGGTTCACTACACGACAAAACTGAGGCACTGAGTCTGACAAAACATCGAAAACAATGCAACGAATAGCCCGTACGCACTGTGACCTATTATTCGAGTGACGCACAAAAGTCTAGGTTTTGCCTTTGCAACATTCAACATACGAACGGTCGCAAGACGAAGGAGAATGGTATGTGTGACAAAGAAAACGAAAGAAAAGATGAATGGACTTGAATGTGTATTCGAAAAGAAATTTTGGTGCAGTGTTGCAATGTTCAGTAATTATCTGCACAGTCGATCGATGAATTGATCCAGATATATCGACCGCAACAGACAGTATGACGCCTCAGCATGCCATGCTATATGCTAACCAGGAAAAAAACCAATGCTAAAACCTTTCGAATTATTCAATTTCTCTCCGAATTGATAAATCTCCGTTTGCCCATCGTCATTTCGGGGAAGTTGAATTCAAGGAGTGGATTTAAATCGATTTCAATGCAAACCACTGCAATTGATTATTATGCATTGCAACTAAATAGTTCAGTAAGCGTCAAAACAATTACTTTTTGCCAGGATTTATTGCCATAAATTACCCAACATCGATGACATATAGTTTACTGGCTGCTGCGCTGTGAATATTACGATCACACATCGTTACCTCCTGGAGTGCTCTTTTCATGCACATTATTGATTTCGGATACAAACTACTTTTCGCACAACAAATTGGCTCAAATCTTCATCCTGCTTTTAATACACTTTATGTCGATTACCAGAATTGGGTATTTGGAGTTTTTCATTGGATTTCGAAGCAAAGCTAATCTTCGATACTACAATCGTATAAAAACTCAAATTCTAAATAAACATTTTTTGTTGTGTCGTATTATCCTTTTTCAAGAAAAAAAACCCGATGTAGCAAAGCCCACAATTAAATCGCAATTTTTATAGTTCATCAATAATTTTATTGGACACTTTCAATAAAATGAAACCAAACTGTAAAGGAAATGAAAAAAGGCCCAGAAAAAACGGATCGTTGCTTTTGTTGCGCATAAAAAAGAGAAGAATGACTGAACCAGTTCAACCTACAAATATATTCTTAGAAAAACGACAGTTTTTTATAAGCTCGGTCAAAGAAATTAGTTGACTCTTGTCAATGCCACGCACATCGCGTAATATCTAGCACCAGGCATAGCGTTATATGAATAGCTGATGTTTGAATTCTTTCATTGAATTGCTCGAAATCGATCCATTCAATTTTGTGAATGGATATCAAGAAGCATAGACAACAAGAAGGAGGAAGACACTGCACAATAGAAACGGACAAGCAACTGATTTAGTCTTTTTCATTCAGGTAGGAGAAAAATTGATTTCACACGAGCAACTATTTGTCGATGAGTCAAAACCGCGATTCGACATTCTGCAAATTCAATTACAATTTGGCTTTTGGCATCACTTCACTTTGGCTAAATAGAGAAAAAAGGAGAAAAACAGTGTTTTTCTTGTGTAAAAATGCTTACTCAATTTGTGCAAGGTCGATTTTCAAACCAGTCTTCAAAAGATATTTAATCAGCCTAAACTGAAGTGATGAGATATTAAAGAATAAGCTAAAGTGGATTTAAAAAAAAGTTAAAAACGTTGGAAAATTAGATTTTTCATTAGAATTGGTTTATTCGTTCTCATATAAAAACATATCTTATACAAATTAAGTAAAAAAAAATATAAAATTTCGAAATTTATCATTAAATTCTCTGTTATGTCTTAGATTAAAATCTTCTTAGCTATCTAAATGCTATGTACACAGTTTTTCATTGGTTCTTATAAAAGTTTGAATTTCAAACGGCAAATAGTTAAAACACTAATTACAAAAGTTGTCTAGTACCCGTACAAATATGGATAAAGTGGCAAAAACATTGCCGATTGCATGTAGCGATCTTGAACGAAATGAGTTCTGCAAAGAAAAGAAGAAAAGAAAGAAAAAACCATTAGAATTTCGATTGGTAATAAGTTTTGCAAAATGAGAAAATGGCGATTCAAAAATGAAGCGACTGCGCAAATGTTGCCATAGAATTTGTTTTTAATCTTTTGCACAGTTGTCGCTTTTGAATACAGAAATCTAAATTTTATGAATGATTTTCCATAGAATTGATGCTTACCGTGTGTGTTTTTTGAGATGATCACGTCGTCCGAAGCGTTTGCCGCATGTTTGGCATGGGAATGGACGGTGTCCGGTGTGGATACGCTTGTGTCGAGTTAATTCTTCATTTCTGGTAAACGTTTTACCACAGTTGGGTTCATCACATTTAAATGGTCTTTCGCCTGTAGGAAAGAAGATCAAAAAGATTTTCGTTTATTAATCTATTTAAAGCACGAAGTGAAATTTGAAAACTCTTTAAGCAGTGCTTTTAATTGGATTAATTTGAAATTGTTTGTAGCTTACCGGTATGAATTCGAATGTGTCCCTTAAGTTGGCCATTATTTGAGAAAGCAACATCGCAATGGGGGCACTTAAATTTCTTTGGTCGTTGTTTTCTGGCCGTCATCATTTTGACTTGAGCTTCTTCGGCTAGGACTCGGGCATACTCTTGCTCCATGACGAATGGATCGACGCCCATGAACGGAAGGTTTGGTAGCATTAAGTCCGGATAAGTGGTGGCTGCTGCGGCCGCCGCCACTGTAACTGGTGCTGTTGGTGGTTGTGCGAAAAACGGTGCTGTTGGAAAAAATCCTGGCACTTGTGGTTGAAGATGAGGCACTGGCGTTGCATCCAATTTGGTGTGTGGAGCTCGGTTCACAAAAGCCGTTTGTTCGGTGATTGTTGTGATTGATTTTGCGCAATCCATTGGAACATCGTTGATCAAAATCTTTTCACTGGTTTTATCACAGCAATCGATTTTACTATCGATAACTAATTTTGGGCTCACCGATGGAGCCATTGGCTGTTGCAATTGCATCGTTGTCGACGTTATCGTACTATCCTGATTGGTTTTACCGTCCCAAGGTCGGAACAAACGCGAGTACGTTTGTGGTGGAGACATGGCACATTTGACCGACATTTTCACTTGATTCGCCAAATCGTTCAATTGACACACAAAAATTTATCACAAATGACACTTTTTTTTTAAAAATCCAATTTTTTTAAAACTTTTTTTCCTTGCAAAAAAAACTTCGTTAAAAAAAAAATTCGCTACGAAATGTTCCTCTTCCTTAAGCAAACAGAAAATCGATGTTTACAGCTTAACAAACCAAAGTCAACTAAGATCGATCTTCAAGAGGTATCACTTTTAAAATAAGCCCGAACAATAGAAACGATCGAATATAATGGTAGCCAAAAATGAAAAATACATTTCAGTAGTTAGTCAAAAGATTAAAGAATCAACAAATAGAAATACACACATACACACATGAACGTGCAATATAGCATTTTCTATTGTTGAAAAGGACGAGCACTCAACAAGCAGCAAGGACAGAGAGAGAGAGAGAGAGTGAGAGTACGCATAGAGCCGAAGGGAAGAAGAGAAAAAGGAATGTTACAACTCCTCCCCATACTTGGCAGCCCTTCTGTCTGACGAATGCTCTTCATTGAATGCGTTTGATGCGAGAGGCAAAAGAGTGAAGCACACGAATGCACAACAAACACACCATAAACAAACTAGTGGTACACAATATCAAATATTTAGGGTAAATCGAATAACCAACTAAAAACAGTTTTCACGAATATGCCATACATAGAGAAACACACACGCGTACGCACACATACACAGCCTATTTTTTGTGTGTGCTGATGTAAGAATGATCCCTCTGTGAATGCATAAATCGTAATTTTGCGGTTAAAAAGCACATACGTTCTAACTACCACAATAGCCCAAAACACATCTCGTCACCGACGATGTTTTCCCTCTCGCGACCGGGCTGCATTTTCCCTATCGATGCCTCGCAGAGAGAGGGACTGATCGAATTCGTATATCACTCCTGACTGCGTTTTAATCAAATCAAATAATTTCGCTTTCTTCTTCTTCTTCTTCGTTGCTTTCTGGTGAATATGTGACATCTCTGTTCAACCGCCGAAAAAGTGCGCGCATCGCTTTTGTTGTCTCTGTGATGCGATGAAAAATGATACGAACACAGGGCACACAATAAAATTAACGGGAAGATAATAAATGGCAGCGAAAAAGCGGTCACACAAGCCTCAAAATCAAATGAAATCGGTACAACGTGCACACAAAAAGTGTTTTCAACATAAATCGTCAAACCCTTAGTTGGTGTGTTGTTTGCAATGGCATTGAGTGTTTATCTGAGCTACAGCTTGCAATTTGAATATAACATGACGGCGACACACATTTCTGTTCCACTGAAATGTCGAACAGAGAGAGTCGAGTCGAGTCGAGTCGAGGTTTCGGGGAAACTGTTGCATCTATTGCTCAATAGAGAAAACCAGAATTTTAGTTCCACATGACTGAATTTTGCCATTGGTTTGACTCGGCTTGGCGGCTCTCTATCTCTCGAAATGGCTCTTGCTCACACTCACTCTTCCCAACACACACACACACACACACCGCAATGCACTTTTCGATGGTGTGAGAATTATTATCGTTGTCAACGCATAATAAATGTTCGAATCACACAAATTACCCGTCAACCAGAGCTGTGAATGTGCGTCAAATGGCAAAAAATGGCTGCGTAACCAAAACTGCACAACATTGATACTGTTTAATAATATAGCGTTACTACGATTTGTAACCAGAAGGCATAATTTCTTCCAATCATTTTATTACGATGCTGTTTTTTTTCCTCGTCTCATTGTTGCTGTTGTTATTGTTGTTTGGCTTCATCATCGGCCCGAGCGTCATTGTGGATTATCGCGATTTGGTTGGCTTTGTTTTGGGCCATGCTCGCACTTTTGTTGCACTTTTTGGCATTCATTATAATCAAGATTCATGAAGGTTTGTACATGGATCACGCAGTCAACTGCATTAAGAAATCAAGACAATCAAATCGATTCCATTCCACATGAACGATTGCATATTCCGTTAAATTGCCAAAGCACACATTTTGTGTGCGTGTGTGTGATATTCCCAAATGAAAACACGGCTTCAACATACCAATTTTGTGGCTTTGTTTAATTCGAAAATTTCACTCACAGTTGCTGCAAATTATTGCCACAGACAAACGAATAAAAATCAATTTAACTGTGAATGTTCGTTTGGATTCTTTCACCGCAACACAACGCTCTTCAAATAACGAAATCGATTTCGAAGACACTCGAAAAATATGATTACATTGATTGCGATCCATCATTCGGACGCATTTTGATAGCAACGTGTGTCGTGAAATTGTATTATTCCAACAGCAGATCAATCTAAGTGTGCCTTCGCCTCAAAATAGATGAGCCCAACTTTATAAATTTATTTATTTATTTTTTTTTTTGGCCGAAAAAACTCGGAATTCAAACTTATTTTGAATAAATCACTCAATAATGATTGAATTGCGTCATGTCAGTTATACCAAATACGTGTAACAATAGACCTGAATAATTGGAATGCATTGAAGTCCGATGATCGATCTTCGTCGTTCAGGTTTTTTTTGTCTTTGTATCGATGTGAAGCTCGTGACATTGTCAACTGTTGCATTTTTACAGCGTATTTTTTTCCAAATTTTATAGAGAAAAAACACATCGTTTGTGGCTTTAATTTAGCTCGAAAATGTCGTATTTGATTTTGATTTAGGTTGAGCCTTTGCTCATACCTCTGTAATAAAATTGTAGTTTTGAAATCGCGCTGCTGCATTGAATTGATTGACAATTCAAAGCATTTTCCCCAAAATCACGTTTATTTTTTCTGTTTTTTTTAATGTAATTCAAAAATTGAACACGCTTAAATTGCGCTATAATTTTGAGATTATTCAATTTTTCTCTCAAAAACATGTGTTCATTAAAAATCGATCTTCTGCTCATCATTCTTTGTTTTCGGTCGAATTCGTTTAGGTGGCCTTTTCTTTATCATTGGGAAAAAAATGGACGGAGATTTTTGTTATGATAACTTTTTGTTGTGTTATAAAGGCGCAATTGTGTGTAATGTGACACTTTCATGATCGATTAAATTCGCTTCGATGTATTGCGATTGGAATTTTAAAATTGTCTCAGTACAAAATAACGAAATGGATTCAATTGACGATTTGTTTTTTTTTGTGTCGACGGGTTTTAAATGAATGTACAAATTAAAAAAAAAAAACTAAAGTCAGCAATTTAATCGAAATGCGTACCCTTAACCTCTATCGAAGGGGCGTCGTATTGGCGTATAATTTCAAAAGTGCCCGTCATTGATATTGCACTCTCACTATTCGCACACATTTTATTCATTTAAAACTCCGCCTCCTGGTACAATATTTTCGTTTTGAATTTTATTCAGCACGACACACACACACATACACCCGACCGAATGCACCCCATTCACTCATGAGCCAATGTTTCGTCTTTCGTCGAGATCCGTGCTTTGTTTGAGCTACGTAGATATTTATCAGGCCACAATTACACACACTTGTGGTGAATCAACAATTTTATTGAAATCGAAAGGAAAAAATATTCGACGAAAATGTTTTTATTTTTCGATCGAAAATGCAATATATTGAAAATGCAATGTCGGATTTGGGCTAAGCGTATGTGTATATGTCGTTGTAGACCCTCTCTTCGACATAATACAGGAAAAAAAAGAGGCATAAAGTCAACGCGATTGTAGGCTAATCGAATCCGCTTTTATTTCATCGCCCAGTTTACTGTTTTTGTATACCAAATGTATTTATATCGATTTCGGTTGTTTGGAATGGATGCGGCCGAGAGGACAGAAAAAAAAACATCTGCGGCGCACTTTCCTCTGTCTTGTGTCAATTCAGCATTTTTCCTGAAAAATGCACGATTTATTTAATAAAATATAAAAATATTTTTGGCGTCCGTGTCTCTTTTGTTCAAGTAGCGCTTTTGTTATCTGGTTTTGCGAGAAGAGACACAGGGAGAGAGAGAGATCGTCATTTCAACACCACCGGCCTTTTATGTGGAAGGTATGTATAAGGAGGTGAGTTTTTAGAGTGGCTTTTGTGGTTTGATATCAGCCATTGAAATGCGCATTGAAAAGCCAATGTATTCAACAACAGTGTCTTATATTCAAAGGAACGAGGAACGGAGAGGAAAAAAACACCAAGAAGCGAACAACATAAGGATTTTTCAATCAATTGTATCTGTTTTCGAAAATAAATGACGTCTCGCTTCGGCTCACTTTCACAATAAAAAAGCAACCATATGCATAGCAACACAATGGCTTGCTCTCGTGGACAACGCATATAATTTTTCACACCTTTGCTGCGATCACAATGATTTTATTGTTTTTTGTGCTTGTTTTTGCTGTCGGTGGTGATGTTGTTTCTTTTTCGAGAATCAATTCAATGAAAGAAAAGCGCCAAAACAAATTGCCCATTATCAACATTGGAAAACTGCACACTCGACTCGTTTGGTGTACATGCGCATTTGTCGCAGTTTGACAAAATTATGATTGATTTGCCAATTACATCGATCGATTTAGAAGATAGACAAAAAAAACACACATCCCGAAGTATGAACAAGTAGCAGTGATCGAGTGAGTAAAATCCTTTGATTATTCTCTCGCAATGTGTTTTTTCTCTTCTAAATGGCTTAAGTGCAAAAAGAAAGCGTGTCACAAATCAGATTATTATTGAAATGATTCACTTTGACTTGGTAAATGGTAACTCTCTTGCTGCCTTTTTCAATGTATAGTATTTTCGAGTTGTAAAAAGTTGTAATTTTCAATTGGATATTGAAATATGGATTTGCGACAAACGATCAATAGAATTTGTCACTTATATTTGTTGACTTTCGGATTGAGCACATGTCGAAGGTGTATTGATCTTGTTTCAAATCATTTAATCTCACTGAAAAGACAAACACTAACAACTTAAAACCAAACCACTATGCGTTTCTCTCTCTCTCTCTCTCTCTCTCTCTCTCTCTCTCTCTCTCTCTCTCTATGCACAAACCATGAATGAATCCGAAACTCATTTTGGACTTTGGTGCTGGAAATGGTTTTATGAATAAAATCGGTGCCATTCAGTCTGAACCGATATTGCTAAACTCGTACGAAATGAACGAATTTCGAAGAGACGAGAGTGAAAAAAAAACTATTGACTTTGCAATTGGAATTACACACGTAGTACAACTACTTAAGCTGAACCAAAATCAATGGATTGGACTTATATCGGATTAGTGTTGCATCGCTTGTAATTCAATTACCAAACACCAGAAAAAATATGACAATACTTGCTTTCCGTCCGGATTCATGCTATTGAATCCATTTAAAATGTAAACCAAATTTGTTTCGTACACTTTCAATTTGAAACAGCTACCGAATTTCCTCCAGCTTACTCACGAAAAATGACATCAAGAGACATATCTTCTCACTGAGAAGTTCTCAGAGTAGAGAGAAAATCTTCAAAAAACCGCAAAGAATGCAAATTCCTCAACCTCATGTCCTGTGATCTGTTCGGTAAACCAAAAAAACCGGCAAATAAAAGCAATTTTCACACTTATTTCTATGGTCATTGAAATGCCAAGAATGGAAAAAAAATTATTTCAAGAGTCACTCTGCACATGCGAAATGCATTCGGAAGCGATCCAGGCAATCATCTCAATAATCGATTTTTGGTATTTTGATTGTGTGCCTTTCATGCCAAATATTCGCATTATATTTTTGAAAAAACAAACAACAAAATGTTCATTATTTCTAATCTGCTTACATTACAACTATCTTTGTGGATTTACTTTGTGTGTCACATACACACACCGTTCGGTACGGCACATAAAGGACTTAAATGCTGAATAGTAGCACAAAAGTACCCGATAATTGTATTGTTACTTGTGCACAAAAGTGCGTACGAAAAGTTTGTGAGAGAGAAAAAAAGCAACAACATTTTCTTTTTGGACTAGTCATTTTCATTCACAAAACGAGCGTTGGTCAGTGTATGTGTGTGTGTGTGTGTATGTGTGCGCAAAAAAAAGAACATACACTAATGCACTACGGGAACTTAGCATTTCCAAGTGGTTTGTTGTTTTTGTTGTCAATTGTACAGATGTAAAGTTTTGAGTGTTTTTTTTTCTCAACATCTAAACAAACCGAAACCGATCGACATCTACATGTAAAACATCCCGACAAATCAAAACACAACGACAATTGTCGTTGAAAATTATCAACCATGAAATTTGACCTATTGAAGAAATTATATCGGAATAGATGCAACATTGAGGTATAAAAAAACAATTCGATCGCTCAATCGATCATCCGATTTCCTTTTTATTTGATTTCCTTCAAATCCTTTGATTTGTAAAAATCCTTTTCTCGGTCCTTTCGTGAATATTCTTGTTTTATTCCATTCGATACATTGTTTGGAAATGAATTTAATCAACAAATGATTCCTTTGCTTGCTTCAATTGGAAGACTTCAAATTGAAGTGAATAAACTAGTCAGTATATCCGACATTGTCAAATGGGAAATATATTTTGCTTAAAAACACAGCAACTGGTTGCTGAAGGGATGTTTCTCGCGTAGAAATATGCTTAATCACAAAGCGCATAAGCGCAATTTGAAAAGTGAACATAAATATAAAAATGGAACTTCATTCAATCATCAAAATAGGTAATATCCATTAGGTATCAATGTTTTAAATCAAATCATCACAATCAACTTAATGATCGCTAATATAGTTGTTAGGTGGAATGGGCGATTTTGAGGTTCATTGTATGCTTTATAGAAAAAGAGAGCTTGAAGAGCGTTCGATTCTTCTATCAAAATTCTAGGTAATTTGATTCGATTCAATATCGTTCAATTGATTAAAGAGAAAAAAAGCGGTGAAAAATTACGGAAGAAAAAAAAACTAGAAACAGTGCATGCCTTCAAATATCTAGTGTATTTGTCGCTTATATCAAATGGTTTAAATATACTTAGGTTTCTCGGTAGTTTCATGTGTATTTTTGATAAATTTATCAGTTTTCATATTTTATTTTCCATCCCCGCGTGCTTCATTGTGCTATATTTGATTCTTTTATCATTTCGGTTTGCCATTTATATCCTTTGGAGAATTGCTATGTGTCCTTTTTCACCAAAAATGTTTCATCGTTGCGAAATGCGTAACAGAAGCCAAAATCGGCAAGGAAGAAAGCGATGCGATTGCGAGCGAAAAACCCGACAAAGAGCATCGACAACCCGAAAAAAAGCCACATCAATAGAAATATACAGGCAAAGGCACATCATCAACCAACTATGTGGCTATTGTTGGCATTGTTGGCAGCTACATGTTGCAATTCAGCTATAAACAATCATTTCAATAGAAATTGAATTTAAACAATGCCCGCTGCTATAACAATAAATTAGTTGACATCTCTATTGGCAAAATGCGATGCTATACTTATGACACTATGACATGTTATTTTTACGTGTAGTTTTTTTTTAACACTATCAATATTTCGCATAAATCGATGAGAAATTCTCCCTCGTCATAGTCGTCTTGTTTTTACGATTGTTGTGTTCGCAATGCGGCTGCATAAAGGATGTTGCGAACAGAAACAACACAAAACAAAGTGAGGCAAGCAAGAGACAGAAGAGAGAGAGAGAGAGAGAGAGAAAACGCACGAGAAAAAAAGTCAATTGAAAAGATTGCAACCGATTGAAATTGCCGAAAAAAAGAGAATAAAAATGAAGGAGAGGTGTTTTAATGAAGAAAATGAACATTATCACCTATCTACTGTTGAAGAATCTTGAAACGAATGAAGGGAACACAATGATGATGAAAAAAAAGTGCCGACACGCTCTGTTATCCGTCGTTGCATAGTGCATTAAAGGCTAAATCGTTCATGCGTTCTTTTTTCTCGTTCATCCACTCTTCTTGTGCCTTATTCCAACACATAACTATTGTTTTTTCCTGGATTCTTTAAGAAGCGGCTACTATATTTTATATTGAGACGATCCTTCTGATTTATCTATCTATCGATCCAAAGACACAGAGAAATCATCGTTTGTCACTTTTTACTGTTTTTTTTGGCAAAAAGATATAGTTTGTCGTTCCCAAAACAAGATCAGTATATGACTCGATCATTATTTTGCACGTAGAGGAACAAAAGAGAGAAAAAAAAACTTGTTGCCTTTTTTATGTTCTGCATGACAATGACACAAATAAGATGAGACACATAAAACCGATGATCGTTTCATTTGTATCTTGCGCCAACAAATCAACCCGATATTATGTCAATAGATTTCGTTGGTAACATAAAAATTGACCGAATTTTTCGGTATTTCAAAGAATCCGTCATAAAAAAAATTGTTGTTAAAGAAATAGAGACAAAAAAATAAATTGATCGTTTGGTAGCAGAAAGGAAGTTCTGGCAGACAAACTGTCCCGACTGTGCTGCATCGAAGAAATGAAGAAAAAAAAAACTGTTTATGAATTGTGATATGAAAAGGTATGCCATCGAAGAGGATCAATAGAGGCGTAACAGATATGCGTGAAAATTGAATTGCTCTGCATCGGTTTGAAATGGCGACCAATACCGAACAATGTCGTTAAAGCGTCGTCTCGTTTTGTTTCGAAATTATGCGTATAAAGTTGTAACAATTTGAAAATGGTTTAAAGCTACTTAAACGATGCCAGTTTGATATTGAGATCGAACACAAAACAACAAAAAAATGTGGCCGAATTGACAACCGGAACCAATGTTCGGGTATCGAATCTGTTCGCAATAGGCAATAAACTAATTTTTAAACGTACGACTTTAAACGATTGTTTGGATATTTTCAACGAAACCATAACGAATATATGATGCAAGCATACAATGCTATTCATGAAAATCATCAATTTCAAATTCATACATATCAGGAAAAGTTATATGGAATACGTCTCAATTAGGTGCATTCGTTGACATCATCGACCACATTCGGTTTGTTTTCCGTAGATTTATCAAATTCTGTTTTAAATTTTTTCTCTTAAACTATTCGCATATCATCATACCCTCCATATAATCGCCTTCCAGTCAGAATTCATGCCCATATGCTCAAGAAATGTCTCCTTTCTTGGCAAAAAATCTGCAACAAACATCGATGCAATATTTCATACCGCAAACTATTGAGTTTGTTTGCTATTCATTGACGTTAATCAATTGTCGCTGACCCCTCGATGAACGCTTCAAGAAACTCATCATTGTTATTACAATCATCTTTTCGCACCATAAATACACTACAGTATTCATCCCTTTTTTCATCACCTTTACCACATTGCTTCATGTGACGTCACACTGAATGGCATCGTTGAATGGCTAAATGGTTTTGATGAAACGAATGAAAGCCATGCGAATTGTGGTAAGTGATGTAATATCACCAGAGGTGATTCTTTCTCCTCTCTTCTTCTTGTGAGAATTCTTTGCACGAGCGCACCCAGTTATCTATGCTAACTTACTACAATAATATTCGTGTTGTGATTCACATTTTAACTTTCGTTTTCCCTGCCAAGCGACGATGCAGAGCAGCAAATATTCATCAGTACAATTTGCTAGCTTCTATGATCGATATCGAACCTTTAAATCTAATCAAAGTGAAACAACTCATTCTAATATTTGCCTTTATCGTGACGGGAAGTTTAAAAAAATTAGTAAAATAAAATTGAGCACATTGAAGAAATGGAGATGAATATATCGAGTTATAGTTTGGACTAATAAATAGTGATTAATAAGATACTTACTTCTTATGACTAGAAACTTCTAATAAGTAGTAATAAGATGCAATCTTATTACTCTAGTAATATATCTAGTGAGTATAGTTATTAGAATGTTATTGGTCGAACGAGTAATAAGATGCATGGTATCTTATTAGTATAGTTATTAGATGAAATATATTTGGGTAATGAGATGGTGATGTTATTAGTCTGGAACCAAATGTTTCCCATTGATAACAAACTGATAAGGAGTGCGAATTTCGATGTGGCGATAACATCAATGGATTGAGCACACAAAATACTGTATGAGAATCGAAAAAAAGTAAACTTTTTTTTTCGATTTTCGGCTGTATTACGACCGTCTACATGGGAAGTTTGTATGAAATTCTCGGAGCGGCAAAACGGACCGTGATGTCACTCCCAAAGGGAGTGTAAACACCCAGCTGGTTTGATGGCCTAAAATACAAATCCGGTGGAATATCAGCTGATCCACGGATTCTCAGGATTTGACCTGATTCCAGAAGTCATTTTACCTATGTTACCACAACGCAAAGAAACTGAAGTGCTGGAATCAGGTCAAATCCTGAGAATCCATGGATCAGCTGAAATTCCACCGGATTTATATTCTAGGCCATCAAACCAGCTGGGTGTTTACACTCCCTTTGGGAGTGACATCACGGTCCGTTTTGCCGATTTACCCAGCCGTTTTCGAGATATTTCAATGTGTACATTTGGCCATAGAAGCCAATGCAAAAGCAGTGGCGCTCCGAGAATTTCATACAAACTTCCCATGTAGACGGTCGTAATACAGCCGAAAATCGAAAAAAAAAGTTTACTTTTTTTTCGATTCTCATACAGTATTTTGTGTTCTCAATCCATTGATGTTATCGCCACATCGAAATTCGCACTCCTTATCATTTTGTCATCAATGGGAAACATTTGGTTCCAGACTAATAACATCACCATCTCATTACTCAAATATATTTCATCTAATAACTATACTAATAAGATACCATGCATCTTATTACTCGTTCGACCAATAACATTCTAATAACTATACTCACTAGATATATTACTAGTGCAAAAAAGTAATGAGTAATAATATAGGTTCATCTTATTAGACTAATAAGTAAAAAGACCACTAATAAGATACCGAAAATGCCAAAGAATATATCGAGTAAGTTCAAGAGGACGAAATCAACTCTTCGGATTGGGAACATAATACAATGAATGGGAGGAAAATGCAGTAGTTTCGAATGCGCAAAAACTCATCAGCATAAAGTATACTATGCTTGATAAGCAAATCGAAAATAAATGATTTGAATATAAAATATCGCAAGAAACCAAACATCAAAAAGCACCATTCAAACCGTCGCTTGCGATTACGTTGAAAATGGTTAGATGATAAGGGAATGTAGTCTCAAACGGGCCGGCGGGTCAAACGGGCCACCACCGAAAATTTTGACAGTTGACATATTAACGTCAGACTGATCAGTGTCAAGTGAATGAATCATCGATAGCTAAGTTTCAGTGTGGTTTCGAAGAGTAAAGACGTACTCTGTGTATGATAAAAAAAATTCGTGTCGAGATTTTTTTTAAAACAGTTTTTAGTGCATTTCGCCGACAACCATTGTGTGATTTCTTTTCGGTAATTTTTCAAGGTAAATATATCATACGTGTTGTGAAAAGTGCATATTTTTAGCGCATAAAGTCGATTTTGATGTTATTTCATCATAGAAAGTTTTTGTTGCGTCATGCAAAAATGACATGTTTTGGTTCAAACGGGCCACTTTTGTCGTCTCAAACGGGCCACCCAACATTTTTCTTGATTACACTGATACATAATTTCTATGATGAAATATCGTGTTCAATGCAATAACATGGCATTTTAAAGTGAATTTATAGCTTATTTTCATAAATTCAGGTGGAAAATGTCGTCGTGTGGAAAACGTAAAAGTGATCGTGTGCTACCGAATCGCGATAACGACGCCATAGTCAACGCATTGAAAGCAGTGAAATTGGGCAAACAGGCAGAAGAAAGCAGACAATGCGGCAAAAAAAGCGGAAAAGGCGGCAACATCGAAAGCCAGCGCATCGAAAGCGAAGCCATCAAAGAAACCAGCCAAGCGACCAAAGAAGCAATCATCTTCGGATGAAGATGAAGATTTTTGCATCATCTGCATGCATATGTTACCGATGAATTCGATGATTCCGATGAATAATCATCTTCAATTTCCATGTCAAAAGCACATAATTGAATAAAAATTCAATAATCCGTCGAAATATGGTGTTGTTATTTCATTATTTCTTCTATTTTTCAGATTTTGTGGGGTGGCCCGTTTGACCCGGCAATTTTTTTTTTGCCATTTTCAAGGTGTTCGGAAAATTTGCTATAATTTTATTTTCTGCACTGAAATCATAGGACTCTCTTAAGCAAAAAGTTTTCTTTTGAGGTCTCCTTTCCAACGGTATATATATGTTATACACATTATCCACTTTAAAAGATGTTATAGCGGTAAATCAAAGTGTGGCCCGTTTGAGACTACATTCCCTTATTGATAGAAAGAGAGACCAAAGGAGGTATGAGAAACTCAGCAAGCGATCCTAAGGAAAAAAGCTTTTGAAAAACATGTGACAAAATGTAACTAGATTGTAAACAAAACATTGTGACAAAAATAAAAATTAAAAGTTGAATAGCAAGATGGAGTCGCCTTACATAAATTCATATATATATATATTAATCGTTGAAGCCATTCAGAATGAAAAAAAAGCAGCTCGTATTGGAAATTGATAAAATTGGTTTAACGTACTAATGCCAGTATTAAATAAATTAATAACAATAATGAAACTTTTTATTCTGACATAAAAAGTGGAAATTTATTGCGAACGTTTTCGTAAATGCCCTTTACATCTTCAAGCCACAACAATAACTGTTTTTGTTCGGTTGAATACTAAAAAATTGTGTCAAATATGGTAGCTTGATTTGATTTGAAAAATCAAGAAAACGCAAAGATGAATAAAGAAAAAGAAAGCAATTGGAAATGTCCACTGTGGTGAAAATATGCATTTTAACTCAAACTTGGATTGAAATATCTCATCAGTTGTCAATGCTTTTAAATGACTAAAAAGACTCGATGTTGTGAGGTCTATTTGTCTGTTCATTGAGATTTTTCTTGTTCAATGTATGAATATTTTCTCATACGCAGTTATGAACCGTTCATTACGAACATGTTTCAAGTTTCCAAAACCAGCAAAAGAGTGATTCAAATCAATCATGTGATCATCTGGTGTTGACAAATGTCTTCTTCTTTGATGGCTTGGCCTGTAGTATTCGAAAATCGATTGTGACATTGTAAGCGAATATATGCATTTAGATGAATATTTAAATCTTGGAAGATTTGCCGGAATGACTTCGGGTAGGGTGATTTCAATTGTAGATTTTTTGTAGTTTAATGTAGTGTTTTTACTTTTTTATGTAATTTTTTTGAGGAATCGACTGTCGAAAAACTGCTATAAAATGGAACAACTCAAATCTTGGTCAAAAAACGTATTTTCCACAAATCGAATTTTGCTGCGAATGAAGAATGGTTTATCAGATAAACTTTATCTACTAATAAATGGTTTATCATTCGAACAGGTTTACTTACTAATTTTCAGGTGTCGATATAGATTTTCTTTCTAATTTTGAAAAATGGTTTCTGGTAACCACGACTGAGCTAACGTGCGTGCAATGAAAAATTATGCACAAATTGAACATTGTTCCTAAAGCATTCATGGATAATCGCGATAATTTGAAAGAAGAGAAAAAATGTATTTTACAATTTCCTTAGTTCTTGTTCAAATTATTCTGCGGAAAATCATTTTCAATTTAATGATTATTTTAAAATAATACTTCAATCCAAACACAGTTTGTCTACTTATTTCTCAACAGATATTTGAATTTGAACGCTGTCAAATGTGAAATCAACATTTGACAAATGCGAAATGTCATCTGTGGCGGTGAAACTAACCTCAAAAAAAACATTGAACAATTTCCCAAATAGAATGCGTTTATAGGCTTTAGAAATTCTTTAAAATGATGTTATCCAAATTTGCGCGCATTATATTAAATTCTACGTTTCGAATAAATCCCGTGCTAGCGTCAAGGACGACCAAATCAATATTTCAATATACAAATTTGCGAGTTGAAGCCCGAAGTTTCCATTTAAATAGTTATGAACTGCAGAAGATAGCACCAAAACCCAATGCAAAAACGAAAAAGCCTGAAGATCTTTCGGCCCAATCAATAGGATATTATACAATGGCTATAGCTGTGCTGTGTGCTGGACTCACCTTTGCAGCGGTGCCACTCTACCGTCTTTTTTGTCAGGTAAATATCGAATTCAAGCAATATTACAATCCATGATTCTTATCAATGGTTTAGTCGACAGGCTACGGTGGAACGGTGAATGAAGGCCATGACGCCAGTAAAGTGGAGAACATGCAGAGAGTCGGAAATCGGGTGCTCAAAATTCAATTCAATGCCGACACAGCGGCTTCAATGCGATGGAATTTCAAACCACAACAATATGAAATCAAGGTTTGTTATTGTGTGATTTTTCGCCTGTGTGAGAAAACCGAGTCAACGATGAATTCGATTAATGTTCATAGGTGGTTCCGGGTGAGACGGCACTTGCATTCTACACAGCCCGTAATCCAACCGATGTTCCTGTAATTGGCGTTAGCACGTACAATGTGATCCCATTCGAAGCTGGCCAATATTTTAATAAAATTCAATGTTTTTGTTTTGAAGCACAACAACTGAATCCACACGAAGAAGTAAGAATACGTTAAACCCATTCAAAGCGAATTTTCTTCATCGAATTTATGTTTGGTTTTTGGTTCCGATTTCAGGTTGATATGCCAGTATTCTTTTACATTGATCCAGAGTTTGACGAAGATCCAAAAATGGAATTAATAGACACGATTGTGTTGTCGTACACATTCTTTGAATCAAAAGACGGTCTCAATATACCTATACCCAGCTATGCTCGGACGCATTAGTTTATTGTTGTGTAATTCATACAAAGAAAGTGCAGTTTTTAGTACAAGGAATGATTAAAAAAGCAAATTTCAAACAAAAAGAGATTCGGTTTGTTGTTTTTCCATTTCATTGTGGTGGTTTGGATGGATTGGGACGAAAACCTCCTGGGTATTCTCCAGGCTTTTTATCGGCAAACTGATTTATGCCCATCGTATAGGTCACTTCACCTTTGGCAAATTTCTCATTGTGTGCGATGAATTTTTTCACATTGTTCTTGAATATTTCAAAACGTTCAGCGTCCTCAGCTGGTTCGTAGCTCTTGTTGTGCTCCACCTAAAGTGTAATATGAATCGAAGGTTTCAATTAAATGTTCACATTAAATCAAGTATTTCAAACGAAGTCAAACACACACAAAATTTACTCACTTTATACAAAGACCAAAGTTCATCAACATTCGACTCAGTCGAGAGGTTGTCCAATTTGGATGCTGTAAAATAGAACGACAAACGATAAAAATGGAAAGTCCGAAAGCAAATATTGCGAACATAAACAAACATGATTGATAACGTAATAGCTCTAATGATCTTGTTTTTAATTTGAAATTGTTCCACATTGATAATTTGCACAATATTCTGTTTTCAGTATCTACGATTCATAGTTTGTATGACTCATTCTTTGAATGCACTGAGATCACACCCAATTACTGTTTGAAATTATTTAAATCCATCGAACATGGATAAACATCTGTTTTTCTGTTTGAAACCATCAATATAAATTTATTGACAAAAAAAAACACTTGAGTCAACCTAAATTCCGAGAATATGATATCATTTCTACGTTGTTATTTCCTAATGATCAATTGATATTTGGATCAATAGATTAAATTCAATTCAAAACCTATTTTTCAATTGAATATTTAAAAAAAATGCATGAATTTTGTTTGAAAGTCTAAATTAAAACAAAATTGTCCCAAACATTTGTTTAATTATAAGTTAACGATAAAAAAAAAATTCCACAAACCCATAGTGTACGTTGTAAACAGAACTGCGATGTAGCAAAGAATGATGAATTTTGTCATCGTTCAGCTTATAAAAACGAAACCAGTGTCAAATCAGCTGTCAACAGCAATAGCTACAACAAAGAAAATGAATACACTTTTTATCTATCTTTGTGCGCAGTTAAACATTTATCCAAATTTAATTGAAGAGTTTGGTTGGAACCAAAATATCGTTGAAATTCTGGAAATATGTCATTTTCTCGAATTTTCAAAGTTTTAAATTTGATTTTATTCCTTTAGTCATACCAATTATAACTATTCAGAAGAAAGACTTATCAACAGACTGAAGGGTTAGTTTCTAACATTTGTCGTTCTCAAATGTTCGTATGATTTCAAAAATTGTCAACAGATGGAGTTAGTTGCTCATCCGGGGGAGAAAAGCAATTTCTTATTACAATTATCGTTAGCATTATAATGAAGCCCATTCGATTTGTGTTTATTGATGCATTTTCTATAATCTATTATCAATTTGAATGTAATTAGTTCGGCTTTTTGATAACTCATTAGAATAATGAATTATAACCGCATTTGTTGAATGTTTGGTTGAACTACTCGGTATGTATTTCAGTTTCGAGTAAAGTTCGATAACCTCCGATATTGCCTCAAGCGATTTATTAAAATGTCTTGTCCAATTGCAAAGAAATAACCTTACCTATTCGCCCGCAATGCTTAACGACCGTAACAAATGGCATCGATAAAAGCAAATGAACGAACTCTTCGGGTGAATATTCTGTGTTAAAAATAGTTTTTATTTAAATAACTTTCCCTTTACAAATACAACTACCATTTTGGGTTTGATTTGATTTATTTCTGTGTGTTTATTTTTTTAGAAAAAATTCTACACAATGATTCTATATTTGGTGATAAATGGTTCAATATTTCATTTGCGCTCCCGGAGTATCATTTTAAAAAAAATGCTCCACGAAACGAGAAAATCAATATTAAAAGATTGGGAGTATATATGTTTCGTATAATTAGTATGACATCGTTTCAATCTGATTGTTCATAGTGAATTTTAATAGGATTTTTCTTTGTTCTTCTTCATTATAATTTTTTTGTCAACAGAAAATGAGCGCAGGCTATAGTTTATTACTCATATCTATTTGAATTCATGGTATAATTGGCAGTGAACAATTTTATTGAACTGAATCAAAAGTTGAGACATTTGGTTTGGAAATATATTGTTCTTTTGTTAAAGTACCTTGTATTTAAGAAACTGTAGATTGGTTTGAATGGTTGTTGTTCAATTCTTTTTGGAAAATGTTCATTATAAAATATGCAAAAGTGTGACAGAAACCCAAACGAGTTATTTAACACTTTATTGTCATTTTTTAAAGAAATTACAGTTTTTATTTTCACGTATATTAATACTTCATTTTATATGGAGTGGGTATGTTATGCCTAGTATTTTCTCATTCATTTATTTCATTTTTTTTTTGTAAATTTTTGGAATTTTAAATCTATATCCTTTTTATTCGTTAAAATGTCACTGCAAGAAATGTTCCGCTCAAGTGTTTTCAAATGAAATGGTCTATAAAATTCCAAAGATCATTTGTTGAGCTAATGCGATAATGACGCATCACAAAGGATTTTAAGCTGTTTAGGGTCGAGTGATGCGCCGTCGATATTAGCTCAAGAATAGAATCTGGACAATTTCCAGTTATTAAATTATTGATTATTTCCAGTATACAAAACTATTGTTACTAGCTTACATATGTCTACATCTATTGATCTGAAACGGCTCGTTTCATTGATCAAAACTGAGCTAAAGTTCAAACGATATTTCAAATTTTGGTTTTCATTTGATCATCATGTTTTTTAAATAGGTAAAATAGGAAGAAGTCTTGAATAGGTCCTCGTATTCGATAAATTTTCGGCTTAAATGGAAAATTAACCAGTTAATTTCGGTAAAGAAAAATCTCATTTTAATTTGTTCGATATAATACTGAGTGAGTCCATAAAAATAAACATGAAAAATACATATAGCAATTTCAATTTGCTCAATAAACGAAAGAGAAAAAAAAATGGTCAAAATAAATTGGCAATCAAAACATTATGACTGTGTGAAAAGAACTGAAAAACAAAACAAAATCACTTTAAACGGTTTGTTCCTGTGAAAATAACTTTGTCAATGCTGCAAATTGGGTTAATATTCCACAATAAAATTTCAAGTGTGAAAATTGAGTTTCGTTTTTATGGAGCGTTAATTTGATGTCTGTTGTGATTTTGTTTGTTTATTTCTCTGTTTGTGTATCATCGAGTACAAAGGAAGTGTAAGCAGTCATCGATTTTATTTGTTCTGTTCAACTTTAGTTGGGTTTTCATTATTTGGTATCTTGATTATTCTTTATCTTATTCTAGGCTTATACAAAGTTTTATGTGTATGAAATTTCTACGTTTTTTTTATTCTTTTTTCTTCGTTTTATTTATTTTTTTATTGGCGAGCATTGCTTGTGTTTTCAAAGTATAATGACTTCGATACAATCACAAGCCAAAGAGCTGTTCTCTATGTCAAGTACAAAAATGAATGAGTATTTATTTTTGGTTAATATTCATTTAATTAATGGATTTTCTTTTTCTTTTCTCTAACTGATATGGCTTTTTACAAACAATGCACTGGTTTAAAGCATCAGCTGCTGGTGTGTGTGTGTGTGTGTGTGTGATTGTTGAGTTTGAGCCGTGAAAATGAAGAACTTATTGTCGATTCTGTTTAACAAAATGTAGAAAAAGAAAACCATTCCAATTTGGCTTTCAATTGGAAATGGAGAAATTTCGAGTTGTGAGATACAGAAGAAGAAAAAAGTTCATTTTTTGGAATTTAATTCGCTTAGCCCATCAAAATGGTTTCAACATTCAACAGATTTCGTATTTTATATGGTTCTGGATAATGATTTAGTTCCATCTTCAATATGAATACACCGCTGCATTGATGATCATCTTATACCGTACTTAGTTGTCTAGAAAAAATCTTATTCACTTTGATTATAGTTTATAATATTTGATTATATATGTATTATTTTTTCTTCTTCTTCTTCTGGGTGTTTTACATTCTAAGACTGTTTGGTAAAAGGATCACTGTATATAATTCTCTCGAATCTATTGTGTGAGGTAGATGATTCAATCATATAGACAGGATGCGTGTGTGTTTTTATTTTGGTTGAGTGATGACAATGTACATTGATGAAGCCGTAAAAAAGAGAAGATTTAGACACATGGAAAGTGGATGAATAAATTAGGCAGTGCAAAATTCGAGATTTTCAATGGAAAAACAATGCTAATATTTATAATTCTATTAAATAAATATTTTAAAAAAAAACATTTAAAAAAAATGTTTCCATTGTTGTGATTTGAATACGAAAAAACAAAACAAAATCTAGTTGTTATACAAAACTTTCAGTGCCAATTGAATGTTGTATGAATAATTTGGATTCGCGATCGTCGTTTGAGTTGTAATTCAAACGGGATTCATAGATTGGCGTGTGATTTTCGGGATAGCATTCGATTTCATCGGCTGATGAGTCGATGGATTCAGAGTGTTTGTTCGACATAGCGGATATAAGTTGTGTTTTACAGTGTGCACTGATGCCGGAGCTGCTTCGTCGTCGATTTGCATTGCAGCCATTACGTCCATTTTGATGGCCAAAATACACTTCTTTGTTGCTTTTCTTTTTATTTGAAGTGGTCGCACCGCCATCCGTATCGTCCGTATCCATCCTCTTGACCGAGCCAATCTCCTCGATTTCTTCGATGTCTTCAAATGTGCTACGTTTTCGCTTTGCAAAACCATTTCGTTTCGCTTCCACACTTATCGAACTGGACCGTTCGCTATCACTGCTAATCACCAAAATATCCTCCAGCCCATTTTTAATGACAATCGAAGCCGTAATCGTATCCGAATCATCTTTGATTCGTGCACTTTTACGCTTGTCACCGCTATTTGAACTACTCAAATTCGTCGATGTGGTATGGAACGTGCCTTTTCGCGTGCCCAAAAACAGTTTGTGCCGCACCACTGACTTGCATCCAAGTAGTTTTAGAAATCCTTCCCGAAATTTCGATGACATCAAATTATAGAGAATTGGATTTAGCGCTGAATTGATGTACAATAGAATGCGACAAAAGTACAGTAATGAATAGTACCCTTCGACGCCCAATTCTAGCATCGCTTCTGGCGGTACAATGATTATCCACAGTGTTAATGCACGAAACGGCAGTAAACAGATGAAGAAGCTAATGACGACGGCGCCCAACATGAATATGACCTGCTTACGATATTTTAGCACATTACTTCGATTGCCATGCGATGTGATGCCTGGATTGTTCATTAAGTGACGCGCAATCACCGTGTACAGCACGAGCAATATCAAAAACGGTAATATGAAGAACAATGCTATGCTACCGACGAAATAAAATGCCGGCCAAAATGAATCGACTAGCGTTAGGCAGACGCTAACTATGGATCCATCATAATATTCGGTGAACGTGTATTTCGCAATCCATAGCATGGGGCTAAATTAATGAAAGAAAACGGTGACCATGAAAGAAAAAAACAAACAAGAAGTACAAGAAAATAATTCAGTTTTTGGTTTTGTTTCACATTTTTTTTTACATCATTTTATATAAAGAAATTAATTGATCGCTTTAAAATTATCTGCCAAATAAAGATGGGAAAATAAAACGAGAACAAAACATCAACTCTAATCATATAATCTAATAAAGCATTCAAAATCGCTGTGTTATCAAATTGAAAATAAATCAATGGAAAAACTAATCTATAAAGGTTTGTGTGTAATATATACAGAATATTTGTGTGTTAATGCATTAAAAAATGGAATTGTTTTCTAATTACCTGAGTTGTTTGTCTTTGGCTTGTGTGTGTGATTTAGATTTGTTTTTTTTTGCTTGTAAATTGTTTGCATTGTTTATGTGCAAGTGAGAGACAGAGAGTGTGGAAGTGTTGGGAGTTGAAGGATGGGGTGTTGTTCGTGTGCATAATTTTTTTTTGCTTGTTTGTTTCGAATCCAAGATGCACAACGAAATCACCGATGCCAATTAGAATTGTTATCATTGATTTTTTTTCGAAACCGATTCCCATACGTTGGTTGCCAATTTTCCGTCCATGTTTTTATTTACAGATCAATTTTGAAATACTTACTACATCAGCCCAATAAATAAGTGTACATGCATGCACCAAAACTCATTCGGGTTATTTACAAAAATATATAATATCTACAATCTTTTTTTTGTGTGTTTTTCATTTTCATTTGTTTGTGTAAACTTGTGAATTTTTCACTTCGGTAGACAGACTCGATAGAGAAAGTAGAAAGAATGGGAAAATGATAAAAACTCAAACTAAAAATAGAGAGAGAGAGAAAGAAAGAAAAAGAGAACAAATATTTAAATGTATGAATGTGAACGAATAAAAATGAGCCATTTTCTCTTGTTTCAAATATAATCTTTTTTTTTCCTTCGACTGTTTCTTCAATTGTCGACGACCAAATTTTCCAAATAATCGATTTTCACAGTCGATCAATCGTCCGTCAAACCCGTTTAAACCGTTGTCATCGTTTTTTTTTTGCTTTATGTTTTCGTTTTTGCAATGCTACGCTATATAGAGCTAACCAAGGAGTGCCGTTAAAACAGGCTTTTACTTCAGTTTTAGTTACAAGAACTACGAAAAGCGAACGTTTTGCTAAGGAATTTACTGCAGATAAACATGACTTACAGCAATTCAAGGTGTCCTCGTGTAATCACCAATTAGATGCAGACAACTGAAGACTATGAATCAAATTAATTCGAACTTTCATCGCTAATGGAACCGATACAAAATAAGAACGAGACAAACTCATTCTCTGACTTTTTCTCGTCCTTCTTTGTATCTCTTTCCATGAATTCCAATTTTGCGTTTTATTTTATAAACGATTTTTTTTATTTGATTTTTTGTTGTTGTTGTTGTTTAGTTCTGGCTTAGAATTTATATAAATAGACAATATAGATGTGAGCGGTAAATGACACGTAACACGTACATATATATAGTAATAAGTTTTTAGATTTGCGATAATTCCCTTGATTTATCAACTACAAATTTGACTTCTGTGTACGGGCTACGTCTTAGATTTAAGAGTAAGAGATTCATTATTATTCTTTTTTTTTGGGTTTCAACTAAGAACTTGTTGTTTTCTTTAAATACATAAATGGAGAGATTCAATAATGCAAATGGATGACATTTCTATAAATTAAAATGAGACTATAGTCAATGTTATAACACCAGAGATAGAGTAAGACTACGTTGAGATCTGCCTTAACTAAAGCGTTACACACATGATAATTCAACAAAATAGAAAAAAAAAACTGATTCAAGTGGGTTTGATTACACCACTCACCACTATGTATTAACTAGAAATGATAAATTGCACTCAAAATCAACATAAGTAAATAGATAGACTTTTGTTTTCTTCTTTAAAACACGGTTCATGTTATGGTGTAAAACTAAAATGGTAGAAATTAACTAACTAAATTACGACAAAAATTTAAATTTTCTTCTATCTGGTCCTACTGTGATTTTGGTATGTATGAATCATTATGAATTTATGAAGTAGATCGATTGATGGCTCTCACACAAAGAGAAACAAAATAGTTCGGCTATTTAGAATGTTGTGCATTTGATTTGATATGCCAAAGGACAAGAAAAAAAAAATAACAAGACAAATGGTATATTTTCTCATGCATTTTGGTCATTATGTGAAAAGGCATTCGCTGGAAAATGCGGATATATATTCAAGCTCGCTCAAAAGCGTCAACGGTACTTTTTTCTGTTGGTTTTTTTTCGTCCTTTCTCCCCTTTCTCTTCATTTTGTGCTAAAATAAGAAAACTGAGTGAAGGTGAACAATATTTCTGGTCCCAGATTATGTGTATATCTGAAATGTGTGCATAATATGCAAAACGGTGATGCCCTGAACTGACTGAGTGTTGACGGATGATTATGGTGGTGTTGTTATTGTTGGGTAAATGTGAATTTTGCTAAAGGAATGGTATCATTTGTTGTTCGACTGGGTCATCTTCATCGGTTGGCAGCTGTTCAATTTCGATACTTTTGATGGCTGAATCGTGTCGAATTTCGATTGAATGAAGATTACCGCCAGTCACCGGCGCAGATACCACAGCATTGATAGACGCAAAACGATCCTCATCAAATCCATATTGAAATTTCAATTTTTTCTTTCGCATGGCGCCATTGGTATTCGACCGTGGCCGTTCGCTTGAATCATTCGAATCGGAGCTTAAACTGAACGACACTCGGGCGATACGTTGTTTACCCATTTTACTTCGGCATGCCAAGCAATCATCCCTGCGGTCATCGTCTAATGATGTATTTGTGCTTTGTGACGATGCCTGATGCATCAGACTGCGATTTTTTCGCATCGTTTTCCCATTACTTTCGTTGGATGTGTTGTTAACGCTGCAGGTGTGCGCTTCGCTATCCATGGAAGTCGTGTTGTTCTTAACATCGTCCAGTGATAATGTTCGACTATGACTGAGCTTTTTGCACAGTACACTGTGCGATGTGACACTGGTCGTGGTGGTTGTTGTTGCTGTGGCAATTGCATTGATGGCAGTGGTGCGTTCATGTTTGGTGCGATTGCATTTTCTGCTCAAATAGCAGCAACTGCACCACAGCTTACGGAATCCTTTACGAAATTTCGACGACATTAGATTATAGAGAATCGGATTGATGGCGGAATTCAGGTACAACATGATTCGGCTAAAGTAGAGGAAATTGTAAAAGAATTCTAATCCTTTTCGCTTGACCTGTTCGTCGGGCGCGATAATGATCCATAGTGTGAACACGCGAAATGGTGCCAAGCACACGAAAAACGAGAATACAACGGCTCCAAGCATTAAAACGACTTGTTTGCGCGCCTTGAAACTCAGCTCCGGTTTGCTGGGCCGAATTTTTACCATTCGTCCATCTTTGGTAATCAGATTTTTCGCGATTATCGTATACAGTACAATTAAAATAAACAATGGCAGTAGGAAAAATGCGGATATGGTCATCACAAAAAATGTGATGCTCCATGCATTCGATGCTTGTGTCAAACATACGGGCACGTGAGATCCATCAAGATATTCTTCAGCCGAACGATATTCTGCCATCAGAAGGATTGGACTACAAAGATGTGATGAAGAAAAGAAAAAGGGATTTTTTTTTGTTTAAACATAATAACCAACATCTCATAACATAACACTAGCAAATGAGATCGAATTTTAAGCAATTAGCTCATTATGACTATGGACTGGTTTTGTTTTTTGGTTTTTGGTTTGGTTTGGTTTGCAAGGGCGGGTGGGGAGAATTCGATTCAGCTACAAATGAACATTACTAAAAAATGATATAAAATATGGCAAATTACTTCAACAGCAATCCGGTTATCTGCGGTATTGTTATTATTATTTTATTTTTTTTTTTGGGTTTACGGAAAAGTTTTCTGTCTCTTTTTTTTCATGTCACTTGAAAATTTTACTTTCCCGTTGGTTTGGATGTTTTTCATTGCCATTTTTTTTGGATATTCGCTTTGCAACGCATGTCTTTTTTTCCGTTCATTACGTACATTTAGTAAGTTTAGTATTAGGAGAAAAAAAAACTTAAATGATAAAAAATACAGTAAAACAGAAGATAGGATGAGATGGCAAATCACAACATTTGGTCTTGACTTTGACTTTCGTAATGCATTAGGTTTTTGGATATTCATTCACAAAAATGGACATATCGTTTTTAGTACTTATTTTTGGATTTTATTTCTGCATTTTGACAATGTCCGAAGTATTGACAGGAGCTATTGTCAATGCTAATTCATATTCGACTACCTAGTTATAATATAAACACACCACAAAAAATATCAACTAAATGTATAAAAAAAAAAACAATCTACAGTTGTACGCAATTCATGAAATAAAGCATTACTGTTTTTGTTTTCATTGAGTAAATGGTTTTGGTTTTTCTCTTTCTTTCGACAAATCGGATTGGTATACAAATTCTTCTATAATGTTTCTTTCATGTCAAGAAATGCTGTGCATTTTTTTCTTTCTCGTTTTCTAAAGGGTTTTGATTATGTCGTAATTTTTTTGTTCATTGTTGCGAGTAATCTTGTGGTCAGTATTGAAGTCAGAGATTTTTACTTGGTCATGGCGGAAACTAATTACAATTGATTCCGTTTTGGTAACGCTGAACATCAATATATAACTAGCTCAGAAATAGTGCGAGGTCGGGATGACAAAATATGTGCATATAAATCACGCTGTTGGGTTGAAGTAATTGTTGGATCAATTTGTGCGAAACCTATATATTCACCTTTTCTTGCTTCCGCTCTATGTCACTCTCTCTCTCTCTCTCTCTCTCTCTCTCTCACGCTTGTCCGCCTACATTGATTTCCTTAAGCTGAGTCATTGATGCTTTCATTTTCATTAAATGCCACATTATTGCCGCTTTTTCCCACGCAACGATAAATAATGAAATCCTTATGGACGAACACGAACACCAACCAAGTGTCGCTTTATACTAAAGAAACTAATAATAATGAATTGGCTTCAACACTTGAATCTCTTCCATAACGTATTTGCTTTCGTTCGTACCTTCTCAACCGTTCCTCCTTCGATGGCGTCTCATTTTCTCATCGTCGCGTAAAATAATCTCGGCAATTTGTGTAATAAATATTGCTTGGTGCGGTGGTTCGGTTTTCAAATGGTGTGTGTGTGTGTGCAGTGCAATCAGTTACAGAGTAATTTCGCTTGAGTTTTCATTTACAGAATGTGTGTGTGTGTGTACGCGTCGGCAATTTATTCTGAGCCACCGAGCCAAACGATAGAGAAAGACAGGCTGAAGTCACCACAAATTAGAATATGCAGATGTGTGTATATGTAAAATTACGACTTCCTAGTCGAATAGCTAAGTCCTTTCACACCAATGTCAGCAGCGATTTAGAACTCTCGAACTTGTACTGACTGAGATCAGTAAGTGTTCCCATTGATTGATATTATTTATGAATAAAGGAATTAAGACAATGGCTAGAGCAATGTGTGTGCTTGATTCAATGTGTATATTTGCATCTAGCGCCAGTCAGGATGGTGCAGTTCGTGAATCTCTGTGTGTTATGATGACGGAGAGATAGCGGAGCGGAGAGGAGAGGAGAGGAGATGAATGGCTAAGTGAATGAAATGTGCGAATGTGTGTATGAATAACGCACAACCATAAAACCATGGAATTGACCATAAAATTTTTGGCCGAATCTAGGTTCCGTATACAAAACACCAAATAAAATTGATTATTTTTGTTTTTTTTTCTCCATAAATTGCTGTTGCGTTGCGGCTGGACGAATGGTCAATAAACGAGTGGGCAGCGACGAGATGAGCACACGCACTTACTTTTAATACGAGCGAATTCATATTTATGCATATTATTATTATGGGGTCGTCAATTTGGCTAAACGCTTCGTCGTTTGGAATTGAATATCATGGAATTGTGTTAAGTTGTTGATCGATCACAAATAAGGGCGTGCTGCTGAATGCAACTTTTTACTGCGTTCAACATTCACCAGAGAAGGAGAGACAATCTCTTGACCCGAGTCGTTTAACCAAATTGCCGACTTTTTTTTCAACTTCATCGCCCAGCACCACTCTCCTCTCTCTCCTTTTCCTTTCCCTTGCATCGTCGGCTTGAGTATATTTGGAGAATGTCGAAAGCGTTTCTAGCTTGCATCCGTTTCGGTGATGTGTCAATGAATTATCTATTACGAATAATCGGTTTGCCATGCATTGAACTTAAAACGATCGAAAATGATAAATGTCAATCATTGACAAGCATTTATGAAAATGAAGGGGAAAAAACTCATTTTAACACGAATGATAATCTTTTGTCGTCAGCGAAATTTGCATAAAGTCATTGGAATGTAAGACATTCAAATTTTATATAAAACCGATTAGAAAAAAATGATGATAAACAATTTTATCAAATTTATTCCGAAATTCTGTGAAAAAGAAATGAGCAGAAAAAAGTGCAACGAATTTATTTAGGGCGAGAGTGAAGAGGGAAACCATTATCGAATTCCACACAAATTCAATGCAACGTTTGGAAAGCATCAATTTCTCTTTAAGAGATCGACCAGGAACCAATTTAAAAGCGGTTGTATCATCTTCCCTACATTTTTTTTTGCTTTCTGGAGGAATTTTCCCTTCAAATTCATATAAATTCACTACGATAAATGGTATTTATGTGCCATAATCGGATAAAACTATGTATGACTTTGTCATATACTCATTTTCCAAATGGAAATTTTTTTAATAATTCACGAGGGGAAGAATCGAAGCGAAGGAAAATGGGAATACTGTGAAATTGATTTGCCAATGGATCCATGATGCATGTGGGATGTGGAATTCCAGAGAGGCGACAAATGGGCAAACCGGAAAGATCGAGTGTAGAGCAAAAAAAAAAGTGTAGATTCAGCCGTGTTAACCAAATTTGGTAGTTTGAATTTTGATATTCGAAATGCGCTTACTTTGTGTCGCCGACAGATTCCTATCAAATAATCAAAAAATGATAGATTTCATTGCGTATGCGTTCGGTTATGTTTCTCATAAAAATTGATTCATGGACGGATTCTATGGCAAGACGTCCCGTCCTTTGGACGACGCTTTTCACAAATGCTTGCATCGTAGTTTTCTTTTCACTTTACTTTATTGTGTATTTCAATCTGTATCGGCGTTACATAGGGAAAAAAGCCATAAAAGTGGTTTAGAGAGGAAAAAGAGAGCGCACATATATCACCAAATGCGGTCGCTACTGCAGAACGATGCAGGAAAACCAGTGTCTTCCTCAATTTATTCGGGGCACTTTATCTCTCTCTCTCTCAGCCGGAATGTCTTTAATCTGAATAAATGATGTTAAATAACTACTTCGAACGTTTCGATTCAAAAAGATGAAAATCACTTTGGAATCGCACCGAAAAAAGCTCGCGTCGGCATAAAAGTCGTAATTTGATGAACGAACAATACATATCTATCCATATAGTATGCGTATGGCAGATGGATGCAAGAAGTTTGCGAAAAATATGTCTTAATATTTGGCTTTCAAGTTTCAAATCACAACGAAAAGAATTCGGTCCGATTTCGTATTTCATTTGGGATGAGAATTTATCTGATGTTCGGCATGTGCTCCACTGTGAAATGGATATCCATTTCTGTATTTTTGCCTTTTATGAGACCGGCCGCATACGCTTATACAAATAATTCACACAGACACACAGAAGACGAAAAGGAAGACGTCGAAAGAAAAAAAAAATACGAGAATAATATAAAAACCAATTTGTTTGCCCGAACCATAGGCCCGAACCATTCGGATAGAGGAAACATCGAAAAGCAATTTGTTCGATTTTTGTATAAAAATTAAGATTTCTCATTTTTATGTTCGTTGCTCTTTTTTCGCGAAATGACTCACATTTATTTTCGATAGGATATCTGTGCGTTCTGGCCCAAATACGTACTCCGAATGAAAGTTATTTGCCGTTTGTCTTCTTTCCATTTCTTTTTCTTTTCACTTTCATTCCGTCGGAATGATAATGCAATGCAATCTCGATACTTCGATCGAATGCCATCAAAATGGTTTTTGATTATTTCAATTCAAATCTGTTCGAAAAATCGAATACAATCACCCAACTATCGAGATTTGGCTGCAACAGTAACAAAGACGATGATGACGACGGCGGCAGCAACAACAGAACACAGCACATGAATAACAATTGGTGTGTGCAATAAAAAGTAGTGTTTAGTGCTGTTGTGAATTGGATATAACGAGGAAATAAGGATCTGGCAAAATATATGTGTTAATAACGCACATTATTCTGTCAATTGTTTGCTTATTATTTGGATTTAGTTGGAAAATGACGAGCCGCCGTCAAATCGGTTCACTTGTTCCAATAAAAATAATAGTATTTGCGCGCACGAAACAGAGCGAGAACGTGTGAGAAATAGTAGAGATGTGTCGAGAAACACACGCACAGAGTGTGAAAGAAAGAGGGAGAGAAAGCGCACGCGGTGTGTATGTTTTTTTTTATGGGATTGGCACTGTTGCCGACTGTGACTATTGAGCGGCTTCCACTAAAATCGATATGGTTCCATTCGCCAAAATGGAAATATTGCCAACGAGAAAATCTTATCATAAAACTTTATCGCCACATGATCTATTTATTCTTGAGCGCGTCTCGTGCCGCTCAAGATTGAGCACTTGATTCCTCCGTCTCTTTCTCTACGGTCTTTTTCCTTTTTTTTATGATTTTAGACGAATTTGATTTGGTTTCTGATTAGAGTGTGTTTGAATGCGACCATACGAGACGTTGATTCACACGCCTCGTGCCAAAACTGTCATTTCGATTTCGGTTATAGAATGCCTCACCTTTATACATTTGGCACCGAAACGCTTCTGGTTGGCATATACGACAAATGTGAAGATGGCGTGAGATTCCGGTTATTCTTATGTACGAAAACTCATTCGGTTTGTTGGCAATATCTTGTGAATCCTCTGACACTCTTGAAAATTGCTGGAATTGTGTGTGTATGACTGTGCAGCGCATATTATTGCGGCTAAATCTTGAGTTCGATGGTTTGCAATTGTAATCGAAGTGCCATGAGACGAAATGCGTAGACGGAAACCACCGTCTGTGGTATGTATGCGGAAAAAATGGTATCATTGTGTCATATATGTATGTAGTGGCACAGTGCATTTTGGGTCATCACCATCGTCATTGTCATCGTCATCGCATGGCTACAAACCGAAACCAAATGCGTATAAAATTATATCGATATCTTTATGGGCTGTGAATCCCGTCAACTAATCGCATATTTGAACAATTGCTTTCATGCCAATGGAATATCCGGCACACGCGTGCAAATACAATATGCACGCTGAAGTGAAGTGTACGCTATCGCTTTGGAAATATTGCGTGATCGATACGTGCGAATACCACTATATTAAATAAGCGTAAACATTTTTTTTTTTCGTTTATTCGGTGCGATTGACTGAAGCCTATGCTTTTTTCCACTCCCTTCGATTGTTTGAGCTGTCGTTCCCCTCTTTCTACTCTTAAAATCAATCGGTTTGGAAAGCGGCAATGCTTTCCTCCTTCCATAAACGCAGAGTTCTGGTTGAGCGAAAATTAAGCATGCGAGGCAAGATTTTACATTTGGTGTGGTTTCATTTTTATTGCTACCTCTTGCCATCGCTTGCTATCCATTTAAATTGTGCATATTCACTCAACAAAACCATCTCAGCATTGTAGCATTGTTCAGGGCAGAACAATTGAAATTCAATAGTTGGAAAATGGTAGCAAAATAACCGTTTTCTAACTGCTGAATTCTGAAGTGTATCTACATCACATCTGTGACACAAAATAAACGATTTCACATTTTATGTGCTAATATTTAGCAGCAGATGATTCAGCAGCCGAATTTGCGAAATAGGCGCTCGACGCCGAGATAGAGGCTACAACTCCAAAAGCAGTCCGACTGATGTTGCACGGAAGTGTATAAATTTCGTTTTTATTCCATGGTATTGATATAAATTTTGGACATAAAATAGAGCCATGCATCGCACATGACAAACTCATATTATAACGGCGAACCAACACTGAATAAATTACCGATTCAAAGTGATTTACAGAAATCATTTATTAAAAGCGTTTGCAAAATATGTTGCGATTCAACATTCGACGCACCTTCAGCAGCGCTCAATATTTCTGGCACTACAGACAATGTCTCCTTGTCGATTGAGCAATATGGATTGATGGAGTGTCTGAGTTGAGAGATGCATTTTTCTCCCCTCTATAGAGGTATCATTATCGTGACGACGGTAGAAGATGGGGCAGAAGAAGATGGGGCAGAAGAAGATGGGGATATTCAGAAGGATTGATAAATAATTGCGTTAAAAAGCGGCCGGATATAAAGGTGCATTTGTCAGTGGAACAAAGAGATAACACACTAACAAATCACGCATATTCATGCTCATTTGTGACTAGGTCTCATTTTGTCGAGCCCATTTATTTTGTGTAATAGACAAAAAAAAGCACGGTCTACGCTATGGTTTGTAGAATGGCTTTAAGCACGCGAGATATATTGCCAATGTGTATCCGGTCAAACTGTGTATCGTTGAGTTTTGTTTTATCGCGAAGTCGACTCTTGTGTAAGAAAAATGGCAACGAAACGCCATTTGTTAACAAAATCAATAGTATGATTTAGAGGGCGTGAGTTTTATAACGTTTTTCTTTTGCTGTTCATCTCGAATTCTCGAAACCAATCGCATACAATTGATCGAGCTGTTTGTCATTGTTAGCCGGAACAAGTTTTTTTTTCCAGACGATATGCGCTGGGTAAAACACGACGAAGCATCACGTTTGCATATTGAGCATAAAATGTCGTTTCTGTCATTAAGCACATTCGCACACATTTTCAAGTAATAATTTGCAAAATTACAACTATAAATCAATGCTTCTAATTCATATTAATAAATGAGACAAGCGCTTTTTCCGAATCAGGGTATTTACGAACCAATTTGTAATTCAGTAGATTAAATCATTTGGGATTTGGTGTGTGTGCGTGCATTTATTGTGTTTGTGAAATGTTTGGAGTAATATATCGCTTGCAAAGAAACTGATGAAACCGATTTACCCCGCAAAACGAAGCGAATAAAGTAAGTGATTAGGGCTTTAAGGATTGAACACCCGCAAGCAAAGCGAACATCTCTATGTAGCATACGCACACAGTCAAAGACTTCGCAGTCGATGCGTCGAGAAGGGATCGACCACAGACTTCGATAAAATCCACTTAAACACTTTTACCAATGTTTTGGGAAAAATGCAAAAACAATCGCTCATATTATAATTCGGCAGCAGCAATGGTAACAGCATCAGCGATGGCACAAGCAGCGGCGACAGTAGCATCAACCACAAACTATACACTACCATACCAATGTAATAGTTGTAAATACTGTTTGGCGAAAGTAGTGATTCAAGTAAGGTCAAATGCTCGATTTAATTTAGTTATAATATATGGACAGCATATGAGCAGTGAGCACAGCCAACCGAAAAAGCGCGCACCAAACAATCGCTAAAAGCGCTTACAACATCCTCATTCTTCTTTTTTTTTCTTCGTTGTTTCATTTCCCCCCCCCGCTCTCTCTCTCTCTCTCTCTCTCTCTCTCTCTCTCTCTCTATCTCGGTGTGCAAAGTGGTTCGGAGGGCCACGATAATGCGTGCTCACTGTGCACCCATTAGTATCGCATTGTAAAAATGGGGAAAACGCATTTTTGCACTCAGTACGGCGCCTCGCAAAACATTTTTATTGAACACAATGTTCAATATGTTTCCGATTGAATTAGGTCAAAACAAAAGAATTCACCGATGAATGGTTTCACATCGAAATGGAGTCGAATGACAGCAGCGACGACGACGACGGTGGTGGTGACACAAAAAATCCAATGTCGCGCTTGACATATAGCAAAGAAAGAAGAGAATTTAACGATTTGGACAAATAAGCCACTGAGTTAGCAAAATAATAAATTAGGATTCGAAAGTTTGCAACAATTACCATAAATGAAAACCAATCAACTTAAACTTGTACAGACAACAAGCGGCTTCGTTACGCCTGCTCAAAGTTACAAATGTTAATTCACTTTTTTGCATCAGTGAAATCAATCGCGATGGAAATGCCCATTTCAAGTGGTTTTATTCTGAACTGTTGAATACACCACTACAATCAAATCTTTTATTTCGCCCCTTTGCGATAAGATCGTAAGCAATTACTTGCACAATGCGCCGCAATTTTGACAAAATACACAGATTTTTTTTTTACTTCTGTATCTGTTTGCTGTGTGGACACTTTATCGTCTATTTGCATAGCAATATTGTTCGGCAAAGCTATTTTGCGCTCAGCACTCGACGAGCTTAGAAGAGAAAAGAAATATACGAAAAAGATGTCGAGTGTTTTCCCTTCCATCCGTTGGTAGATGTGTCTTTGTTGTTTTCGTTGTGACTTTATTTCTTTTTATTATGTGTAAAACGACCGACCAAAAAACCGGTTGGTTTGAAGTCCGTCTGTGCAAAATATACGTGAATTATTGGTTTATGCTCATTTTCACAAAAGGTTAATTTATTGTTTTCGTAGAAGAAATGCGCTGAAAATAGGAAAAACGCTCGAAAAACGAACGGAGTCGACAACGATCTCTGCTTTTCTGCATTTATGTCAAGTCAAAATTTACGTAGCGGACAAAATCACTACTCGACATCAAATTATGCGCGGCGCGTGCAGGGAAGAGGGAGTGAAAGAGAGTGAAAGAGAGAGAGAAAAAAGAGAGAGCAAGGGAATGGGAAAATATACTATAGTTCAGTGCACTAGATGTTGACGAGTCTATAAGCATTCGGATTTTGGATTCGGTTTCAATAATACTTTTAAACGTTGCTGGTTGAGCTGCTGCTGCTGATGCTGTTCTTGTTTTTTTGTTCAGTTCGCTTATTCAATAGCAAAAGATAAAAATGAAGCGACTCAAGAAAAATTGTAAGAAATTTACACACACACACACACACACTGGGCACCAACAACGACAAAAATATAGATATATGTGAAAATATGAATGAGTTATTTGCCATATCCTCCGGAAAATAACGCAAGCAAATTAGAGCATTGTATAGACATGTACGAAAAAAACAACAACTGAATTGCGAGAGGAAATGCGAAAATAAAAAGTAGAGAATTGGAAGAGTAGGAAAAAGCGGTGAAAAAGATAGACATATATGAAAAAAGAAACCGTATACATATGGTTGTATATCCGATTTTTTCTTGAGTAGAATTTATGGAGTCAGATGCTATTCGGCACACTGAACCTCAAGTATATCCTCTCAAATGGGGGCGAGAAGTACTCTGAGCATGAGGTAGACTGTACTAGAGAGAGAGAGAGAGAGAGAGAGAGAGAGAGAGAGAGAGAGACTATGACTAACAACAGCAATTCAAATCAGAAGTTTTCTGTACAAAAAGAGTCTCCGAATTCATTGAGTTTTCGTAAATATGTGTGCGGCATACGGAGGTAAGCACGCGAAAATTTGAATGGCTCAAATTTCAAATGGTTGAATTTCAACAAGAATGTCGCTTGATGCACATAGTACTTTCACGCGACCGCATTTTTTCTTTTAGCTTCGCTACGACAACAACAACAACAACAACAAAATAAGAGCAATTCAATGCACACACACCGCTAATTCGAATCTAGATTCGGTATTTTTTTAAATATAAATTAAAAAAGTTTTTCGAAAGGAAAAATGAAATGGCACACAATCTACGGCATCTCCTGCTTGTCGCAGATATATTCCATCCCATGCGATGACAGCATCCGATGGATATTGTGCCACATTTCCTTCCTGATCCCGGTTCACGTTCGTATACTTTACTTTCGACGCTTTCACAATTAACCAGTGTCAACGTGTTTTCCTTTTTATCAAGCGGCTGTCACAATGGTTTTCAGGGGTTTCATCAACAAAAACAGGCAACAAAAGTACATTTGTCGCAAACAATTATAATAATTACGATTTATGCAAGCGTTAAAATGCAAGATGCATTCTAAATATAAATCATTCTATTAAAAAGTTTGCTGCGTGACCCCTTTGGGCATTGCTTGTTCTTTTCTTTGCTAAAACGGTAAATTTTAAAAAGTTTTCGACCACTGCTGAAGTGTGGAGAGAAAGAAAATTATTTAATAGATTGCAGTAAACGCTCGAGATTCATACGATACAATACTTCCAATCGTTTAATAGAATATAGAAGAAGATAGAAAATAAATGCACGGATTAAATCGGGCCATTTACCTTTGATATCTTGAGCTCCTTTCAAGATTTTGAAACGGATTTATTTTCACGTACAATTACTACCTAATTAATGTGGTAGTATGTGTGTGTGTGCGTTTATTGTTTTGATATTTATGTACATAATTAGTGGTTATATGCTACAATATGGCTGTTTGCAACAGTGTAAATACTTGGTGAGACAATTTAGCAATGTACATGAAGTAATGCTTAATATAAACCCAAAAATGGCTAATCACACATTTGTTTGTATTCGGTATGAATCCAAAAATAGCTCTGAAATCCTTCATGAAGCGCACATAGCTGCCGAAAGGTCTAATTTTCTGTGCGACGTTCTGCCCAAACATGTCGAGCGTGCACTGTGTGGGTGTGTATGTGAATAGAGCACATTCTGGAGGATGGATGAGGTTGCCAAAGGAGTTTTTAGTTGAGAAGAAAGAAAAAAAAACCGAAGTTGAAAAACAGTTGAATGGCTTCTAACTGCACGTATTTAAGCATAAATGTGGCATTCTCATAACATTTTATCGTTGGGTTGCGCTTTTTATGTGCGTTGGCCACGCACGATTCTCCATAAATGGTAATATAATTCGTTTTCCTTTTCTTTCATATGGTGGAAAATATGGCCCTCCGCACACCAGCAGCAAATACAACAGGTGCGATAAAAAGCTTTCAAATATACTTTGTCATAATTAGATGAGATTTAGAGGTGGACATTAAAAGAAATTTGATCCAAAAAATGGCAAAGGTTTTACAAGTTAAATACTATGATAAATCCCAACGCAGCATCATGATGAATGATTATCGACATTTTCCGCCAACTGTTGTCGCTGCCACACGCTCCCAATCTCTCTCTCTCTCTCTTTCTCATTCTCTCAATGAGATGTAATTCATCTTTATGAGTGGGCTTAAATCACACCCAACAACAAATGAAATCATTTAAACAAAACGTTAGAATAATACGCTTCGAGATGATTATGAAAAGCTTTTCGCCGCTTTGTTGTTTATATCAATGTTCGTTATATTAAGTCGTGGTACCGTGCGTTCACTTGTTCTCGCATGCCACCAATTCCGTCGGAGCGCGCATTTGTCTCCATGCTTAAAGTTTTCTTCGATTGAATTCGCTCCGCTCTATTGTTTGTGTGCCAACACATTAGGAATGTTGCTCTGCTTCATATTTGCACGAACGATTTACAAAATTACAAGTGAAAAAGGAAAATAAGACGGATGAGAGAAAAAAAAAAGAAGAACCAACCAACTAAGCAAAGCAGTCGGTTTTACTTTACGTATGTGCCGAAAACTACAACTGGTTCGATTGATTTCAATTAAGTTTTCAACATGTCAATATCACCAGACATAAACACAAACAAATGGTTATTTCAACCGAATTTCGGAGGAAATGTGAGATTATAATGCATAATTCCATTGTGTGCGTGTATGTGCACATTGTATGCGTACATCGAACTGTTATTTGGCAGCATTGTTAATCGTGCATTGTGTTGGCCGTTTTATCGGTCTCTTGAAATTGATGGAAAACAATGCACTTATTAAATATTTAATCAAGCTCCTCGCTAGCACTGGGCTTGAAATGTGCGTCCAGTTGTTGGTGTGAAGAGAGAGAGAAAAAAATCTAATAATAATTGTGGTCGAATTAGATCTTAGTGTTGTATAGAACGACCGATTCATCGTAATAAAGCACAAATCTAGGGGAATTTATGTATTCGCGAATTGACAGGAATTCGCACAATTCGCACAATTCGCACGCGTTTTGACTTCAAATTCATTCAAATATTTCACGAATTTTGCGAATTTTTTGCGAATTGGTCAAATCCAAACATTGACAGCTGGCGCCATCTTAGTTATCATTCGCAGTGACAAAGCAGCGAATGTGAACAATTCGTAAAGAATTCGCACACACACACACACACACTCGACCATATCATAATGTCGGTTGATCCGTATGGTGTGCTTTCGGCAAACATTCTGGTTTCTCTTTTCAGCAGTTGAACCTCGTTTTCTCACACAATGTCAAGATTAGCTTTCTCTCTCTCTTTCACTCTCTCACGCACAGACACGTGCGCGGTGTTGTGAATACGCGACGAGGCAACAGAATAGCAAAATTTCAATGGAAAAAACACACACCAGCGACACAAAACGACCAACATGAAAACCTATTGCAAATTAATCGTACAGTTTTGTAGTAACATATGCTATTCGCATCCAATAAAATGGCTAAGTCACCGAGTGCCTTGCGACGATTGAAAGCGTTTGTTCCTTTCTTTGTCATCAGTTCTTCCTTTTTTTGTTATGCGAACAATGTTTGTACCCACTGACCAGCATATCATCATGGTGCCGACCACTAAAATGTGATATAGACCGCGTCTTTTTACACAAAGGTCTTCAGATGATTGCCGATAACACTGATGCTCAATTCCAAAATCTCATACACAACTATAACTATATTTATTTGATATTGCATTGAGTTTCGGTGTAATATATAATATTCCTTAGCACACTTACGGCATATTGATACGATAGTTTTTTTCTTTCTCTCCCTTTTTTCTGTTGTTATTTTGTATGTTATCTCAAGCTGCACCAATGATGCGGGATGAGTGAACCTTCTCAGTTTTCTTTGTGCAACGTCAAAAGTTTTCTTGTCACTGAACAGATGAGAATCATTCGACAACACGAATTGGTAGCAAGAATGAAAAAAAGAAGGCTAGGAGAAAAAAAAACGTATTGACGTCGAAAGTGAAATTTTTCAACAGCCAAAAAGAAATTGAGCTAGATACAAGTAGAGAGTGAGAGTGATAGTAAGAGTGAGAGTGACTGAAAGAGCATAGTGAAAAACAACAACCCGAAAATTTCATTTCGAGACGAACAATGTGATGATGACCCATGTGTTTTCAAACAAGAAGTTTGCTTCCATGTCCACAAGATCAACATATTCGATATAAACTGTATTCGCAACGAAAACTATATCACACTCATTCACTCACTCACTCTCACCGCATCCTATTACTATCCATATATATATATAATATATCATTAACAGCTCATCCCAAGGCTTTCGCTGAAGGAATCTCACTTGTGCGGTTACTTTCGCCGAATGAGAAAGCAGGCGAGTGAGCGAAACAGCTAACTCTGCTCAAGGCTAACGGTTTGGTGCCTATACGTATTCGTACATGTGCTCATAAATTTGCAACTTTTGTTATTGGATCTTGTCTCATTTGTTGTGCGAAATATGTTTCGGTGTAAAACAAGACAGAATTTCATATTTTCCCTATGACGCACTTGACATGGGATCAAAAACGGTTAAGTTTTAGCTTTTTATCTTCTTTGAATTGGTGCGTGGTTGCCATCGAATCACGTTAATAAAGTGACAAAATGCACACACTTTTCCCAACTTTATTCTAGTTTGATCCGTTAAAATCTTCCCACGTGGCTTAAAGAAACGATGAGTTTGCCATTCATCGTTTCTGCAAAATCCAAAGCTCAACGATCGTATCGTTGTAATGCTTTACAATATACCGCCCCAAAAGTAATTGTTCTGATGATACTTTTTTTTGCCTCAGTCTTTTGATCTTTCTGCTCGAAAAACGCTTTTGACAAAATTCAAGTATTTTTTTTTAGCAGAACAATTGAGGGCAAAAGAAGCGAAAAGACAGTGCTCAAAAGCCTGAAGATAATCGAAAATTGAATTTCAAGCCAACCGTTGAATTGAATGCTCATTGAGTTTGTGAACAAAATCATTTTATATGCACCAATGCTTTGCAAACGAACACGGGCGCGCACATATACAAAATCGTCGCAAATATTTTTCAGAATGAACCAGACAATCTAATGATAACATAAAGACTGTCAACAAAACAGCGATGACAAGAGAGTGATAGAGAAAGGGATGGTGAGAGAGAGAGAGAGAGAGCAAAATCAGAAAAAAAAGAATGCAGCATTTGATGGTGATATCGCTGGAAATTTGTGCGCATTGTTCGCATGTAAATGAATTTGAGCTTGCATCCTCGCATTGGTTGAATGGTCACAAATGCATTGAATGGAACATTCATTCTCATCCTTTCAATTGCTTTCATTCGTTTCGATGGATTTTTGTGACAAACCGTTTTTCCCCCTCTTATTTCATTGAATATTGAATGTTCATGCCAATGAAGAATTTGCTTCGTTCGCTACGTACACGTGAAGAAAAAAAAACAACACTGGAAATCAGTGGCTCTCAATTCATAAGAATCCGTGACCAATCAATCGCTAAATATTCTCAATGCTTCCGGTAAATATAAATGCAATTGCCAATTCCCCGCTGAAGTTTTTTACCATTTTCTCAAGTGGCAGCAATTTCAACGACGCACATCGTCAATTCCATCAATAAAAAAAGAAAGAAAACGAATAAGTAACCAAGTCACATTGATGTTATAATTGTATTTCGCATTCCGTAAATTACCGGTTAACTCATGTTTGCATGATTTTGATGAAGAATCTGATAATGTAATATCACTTTACTTGATTTGGGTGTTTTATTTCTTTTTCTGTTTATCTAAACATACACATCGCTGAATTTTCCATGGGAAAAGCGACAACACACACACACACAGCAACAACAGTGGAAATGATAATATATATGTTCATATTTGATGGCGGTGGGCCATCACCAAACAACAATTACATGGTAAAGACTAAACCGCATCCAAGAATGGAAAAACGCAGCAACCACACACAGTTCTTTGCTGTATTTACAGTCAAACGCACGCACACCAAGGGTAGCAGCAGCAGCATCCAGCAAAGACGAAAGAGTCTCCGATCACATACACACACTTGATGTTATGCCAAAAACAGTCCAAAACACATTAGACCAAGAATTTTCCCGTCTTTATTGTAGCGTGTCAGCCATATATTGCTCTATCTGCTCATTCATACAGGCGTGTTGGATGTCGTACATTTGCAATTCTTATTATTATTACTTTTGCAACTCGTGTATTTTTTGTTTTGGCAATTGTTTTTTTTCCTCTCTCTCTCTCTCTCTCTCGCTCCCTCTCTTTCTCTTTGTTGCTTTTTTGGTTCGTTTCGTGTTTTCGTTATTCCGTTTGGTTCGCTGTACTGATTTTTTTCCTCTCTTTTTTGTTTCTGCTCCTTTTCTCTCGGTTGTTCGGTGATATGCTGCATGCATTTGTTCTATTTCAGTTGTGTTGAGTGGTTCTCTGTTCATTGTTTTTGTCACAGCAAGTTGATTCGTGTGCGGAAAAACCAACCCCAAATTGAACCACGGGCAAAGAGAGCGACTGAGAGTGTGAGAGTGAGAGAAACAAAGAGCGTGTAACAGAGAGATCTTGTGCAAGAAATATTGTTGAACGCAAGGAAAACAAAAATTAAAAATGTGTGAGTTCAACCATGTGAATTTTATGATGGTTTTGCTTTCAATGATTATAACAACAATATTCGGTGCAAGTTTGATCCGATTATGAAACATTTTCCACATAAATTTCATCAACTCGTTTTACACATGTGCGATTGTGTCGATTGCATTGTCCAAACAGCCGCTATTTATCATTTGGTCCAGCGCACGCGACGAAAACCCATCGGTTCAACTTTGTAAGGCTGGCCGCATTCTCCTCGTCTTCGGGGAGGTTTTATACAGCGAGTCACCTTGCCACTGGAAATTTCTTTTTGAGTTATGAGTGATATTTTTGTTTATGCTTGATTTTGGCATTGGTTGCATTTGATGCTATTGTTTTAACCCGATCCCATTTGTTCTTGGGCACTCTTCATATTTCTCATATCTATTTGTGTGCGCGGTGGTGTTGTGTGAATTTTGGCGAAGAAATCCATTTTATGTGCCAATAAAGAATGTGCCTATCTTCAGTACAGTGGCGTGTATGTTTTATGATGAAAATAGAAAATTATTTTAGCTAGACGTATAGAAATATGTATACATGGCGCACACACACACGATAGATACATGAAATATGGCCTAAAGTTCATCGTAAAAATCAACAGCAATCAAACAAAGAGTGAGAGCGAGCGATTGTGTTTGTGCGCATTTTTATTTCATTTCGTGTCCAACCATGAGCAAGTAATGAATATGGCGTGGTCGAAAAGAGACATAGTTTTGGTATGTAAAAGCCAACGATTTATGTCTATCACGATTGGAGTTTTCTGTTCTTGTTCTGTTTTCGAATTAGTTGGCCTGCTTGAGGCTGTATTTATGTGTCCGGAATGTTTCGTTATATTTCTTCCATCGAATTGTTTGACACATATGTAAATAAACAAAATAGCTCAAGTAAAACTGTTGGAGCGCCATCGAACCAACAAAAAAAGGGCGAATAATTTTTATGCTTTGATGAATCGCAAGTCAACCACTAAAACAGTAAAACGAACCATGCACAAAACTGTATGGCGCGCACAACATTGCCGATATAGTACAGACGCGACGGCAAACTTTAATCAAGAGCCAACCAACAAGAAGAAATTTACGTATTAGCACGACTTTTATGGTTTAACTTCATTGCGAATGACACAAATTACTAGGATATGTTAGAGGCTAGTGCAATTTAAAGCCGGAAATAATTGAAATGGCCCTCGGTATGAATGTGCCTGACTGGAATGCTCATGCTCACTGTGTCACTGATGCTGTTGACAGCCCCGTTATGATGTTGCAATATGCTTTGAATTATGGAAAACATAAAGCGGTACATGGAGCCATAAGTGATGAGCACATATGTAAAAAGGAAGCATTTCTGTTGATCGATCAACTGAAATAAATGTAAGCGAAACATCACCGTACTCATACTGAAAACGAAATACATTGAGCTAGGAATTTCGGAAGCCTTAAGATTTTTGGCTTTCATTCGCCGTACATTTCGGTGGCAATAATTGGGAAGAGATTATAATTAGCTGTCGTTTGAATGCTTCTCACGAATGCAAAATACACACAGGCGTGTGATAGCTGTGCGTCGTCGGTTCATTCATTTAAAACGTAAGCCATTTAAAATTGTGAGTCGTTGTTTTTTGCTCATTATTTTACTGCTTGAACGGGTCGTTTGGCACGTCGAACGAAAAATGAGTGTTTATCAAAATAAAATTTGTTATAAATACTTAAAATAGTAAATTCGGTGAGTAAGTGTGTGTGGAAGTGTGTTTGTTGTGCGTGTGTTTATAATGTGCGACTCACCACACCAATTGGTGTACGCAAAAATAGTTTGTAGATCAAATCGTGTCTGGCCATTTTAATTGTGTGCTTCTCGGTTCTGTTTCTGGCCATTCATCAAAACTCATCGTGAAGAGAGAGAGAGAGAGAGAGAGAGAGAGAGAGAGAGAGAGAGAGAGA